>NC_052072.1:26382678-26687261 GCF_015852505.1 Tachyglossus aculeatus | reverse complement strand
AGCTTGGGGAGTACAAGTTGGCAGCATGTAGAGACGGTCCCTACCCAACAATGGGCTCACAGTCTAGAAGGGGGAGACAAAACTAAAGAAGTAGACAGGTGTCAAAATGGTCAGAATAAATAGAATTAGAGCTCAAGCCTGGCCCTTCTGGTTCTGACCCCTGAGTAGAAGGGGAAAGCACTGAGAGCTGGGCTTTCTGCAAGCACTGGAGGACATGGGCAGGAACAGGGATTCTCTTGGCCCATTCTAATCTGTTTATTTTGTTAAATGTTTTGTTTTGTTGTCTGTCTCCCCCTTCTAGACTGTGAGCCCATTGTTGGATCAGGACCATCTCTATATGTTGCCAACTTGTACTCCCCAAGCGCTTAGTACAGTGCTCTGTACACAGTAAGCGCTCAATAAATACGATTGAATGAATGAATGAATGACCCCCTCAGCCTTCTCTGCTCTAGGCTCATCCCCTAACTGGCTCTCCTGGAAAGGCACCAGCAGAGGCATTACTTTTCTCAGTTGGGGTTCAAATGCTTTCACACATTTCTCAACTCTTGGGGAAGAAAGCATCATTTTCATGAGTCACAGAAAAGCTTTTTTATTTTGCGTGGGGAGGTTGCGGGGAGGGGGTTAGCCACGATTCAAGGAGGGAAAGCCCAAGGGGAGGGAAGGTGAGGCAGAGGGATCAGAATCAATCAATCAATCAATCAATCGTATTTATTGAGCGCTTACTATGTGCAGAGCACTGTACTAAGCGCTTGGGAAGTACAAATTGGCAACATATAGAGACAGTCCCTACCCAACAGTGGGCTCACAGTCTAAAAGGGGGAGACAGAAAACAAAACCAAACATACTAACAAAATAAAATAAATAGAATAGATATGTACAAATAAAATAAACAAATAAATAAATAAATAGAGTAATAAATATGTACAAACATATATACATATGTACAGGTGCTGTGGGGAAGGGAAGGAGGTAAGATGGGGGGGATGGAGAGGGGGACGAGGGGGAGAGGAAGGAAGGGGCTCAGTCTGGGAAGGCCTCCTGGAGGAGGTGAATCCCCTCTCCATCACTCCCTGGTCACTTCTGGAAATGAATCCCCCAGCCAGCTTCTCCAAACAACTAACTCCAGTCACTTTCCACCTTCTTGCCTCTGGATTATGATTGACAGGCCCAGAATTCCCAGGCTGTTCATTCATGCATTCAGTTGTATTTTTTGAGCGCTTACTATATGCAGAACACTCGTGGCTCAGTGGAAAGAGCACGGGCTTGGGAGCCAGAGGTCATGGGTTCTAATCCCTGCTCCACCACTTGTCAGCTGGGTGACTTTGGGCAAGTCACTTAATAATAATGATGGCATTTATTAAGCGCTTACTATGTGCAAAGCACCGTTCTGAGCGCTGGGGAGTTTACAAGGAAATCAGATTGTCCCACGGGGGGCTCACAGTCTTAATCCCCATTTTCCAGATGAGGGAACTGAGGCCCAGAGAAGTGAAGTGACTTGCCCAAGGTCACACAGCTGATAATTGGCAGAGCCGGGATTTGAACCCATGACCTCTGACTCCAGAGCCCGAGTTCTTTCCACTGAGCCACGCTGCTTCACTTAACTTCTTTGGGTCTCAGTTACCTCATCTGTCAAATGGGGATTAAGACTGTGAGCCCCACGTGGGACAACCTGATCACCTTGTTTCCCCCCCCCCCAGCACTTAGAACAGTGCTTCGCACATAGTATGCACTTAACAAATGTCATTATTATTATTATTATTACTAAAGAACTTGGGGGAGTACATTATAACAATAAAACAGGCACATTTCTTGCCCATGGTGAGTGTATATATTTTGAGCTACTACCTTCAGTCTCACTGACCAAGCCTAATGCGGGGATCAACTGAGCTCAGGACTCTATGGGGTCAGAGACAAGGGGAAAAAGGAAGCTTGGACAAATCCATGAAACCAGGAAGTCCAGCCAGGTGGACAGATGAAGAGAAGAAAGCAGGGTTTGGGAGTCATTCATTCATTCAGTCGTATTTATTGAGCACTTACTGTGTGCAGAGCACTGTACTAAGCGCTTGGGAAGTACAAGTTGGCAACAGGTCATGGGTTCTAATGCGGTTCCACCACTTGCCTGCTGTGTGACCTTGGGCAAATCACTTTTCTGTGCCTCAGTCACTTCATCTCTAAAATGGGGATTAAGACTGTGAGCCTCACGTGGGGCAATCTGATTATCTTGTATCTACCCCAGCATAGTGCTTGGCACATAGCAAGCTCTTAACAAATATTATCATTATTAATGAGGAGCAGCATGGCCTAGTGACAAAAGCACGGGCTTGGGAGACAGAAGACATGGGTTCTAATTCCAGCTCCACCACTTGTCTGCTGTGTGACCTTGGGCAAGTCACTTAACCTCTCTGTGCCTCAGTTACCTCATCTGTAAATTAATAATAATAAGCTCTGGGGGGGATACAAGGTGATTAGGTTGTCCCACGGGGGGCTCACAGTCTTCATCCCCATTTTAGAGTTGAGGGAACTGAGGCCCAGAGAAGTGAAGTGACTTGCCCAAAGTCACACAGCCGACAATTGGCGGAGCCGGGATTTGAACCCCTGCCCTCTGACTCCAAAGCCCGGGCTCTTTCCACTGAGCCACGCTGACTGTGAGGCCCACGTGGGGCCACCTGATTACTTTGTATCTACCCCAGCACTTAGAACAGTGCTTGGCACATAGTAAGCACTTAACAAATACTATAATTATTATTATCTCATCTGTAAAGTGGGGATTAAGACTGTGGGCCCTACACGGAACAGGGATCGGGTCCAGCCTGATTAGTCTTGCATATACCCCAGTGCTTAGGACGGTGCATGGCACATAATAAGCACTTAAAAATACCATTTTTTAAAAAAAGGAAAGGGCTGTGATATGCCCAAAGGAAACCGAGGGTCTTTAAGGCTGATTTAAGGCACAGACAGGGGCTTCAGAGCTGTTAATTTCCATAATAAAAGCGATCAGATGATCGATTAGCCCCGTTTAAGGAGTAAATTTCATTTTGGCTCAAGTCAGACGGAGCACATCTGCCTATCTGTCTCGGAACCAGGATTTTTTTTTCCCTCCTCTCCGCCGATGACTATATTATGCTTAGTTAGCGCCATAAAGCGGGTACGATTACATGTGCTATTTCCCAGGGAATTCAGAAATCTCCCAGAGCACCGTGTCTTCCCCGGGCCCCTCAGCCCTGTGAAGGTGGGAGCCAGTTCATTCATTCAATCGTATTTATTGAGCGCTCACTGTGTGCAGAGCACTGTACTAAGCGCTTGGGAAGTCCAATTCGGCAACAGGTAGAGACACTGCCTACCCAACAACGGGCTCACAGTCTAGAAGGGGGAGACACAAAACAAGTAGACAAGTGTCAATACCATCAAAATAGAGAAATGGAATTATAGCTATATTTATTCATTCATTCATTCAATTGTATTTATTGAGCGCTTACTGTGTGCAGAGCACTGTATTAAGCGCTTGGGAAGTACAAGCCGGCAACATATAGAGACGGTCCCTACCCAACAACGGGCTCACAGTCTGGAAGGGGGAGACAGCAAAAGAAAACATGTAGACAGGTGTTAAAATCGTCAGAACAAATAGAATTAAAGCTATATGCACACCATTAACAAAATAAATAGTAAATATGTACAAGTAAAATAGAGTAATAAAGCCGTACAAATATATATACAGGTGCTTTTAGACTGTGAGCCCACTGTTGGGTAGGGACTGTCTCTATATGTTGCCAATTTGTACTTCTCAAGCGCTTAGTACAGTGCTCTGCACACAGTAAGCGCTCAATAAATACGATTGATGATGATGATGAGGGGAAGGAGGTAGGGTGGGGGGAGGAGAGGAAAAAGGGGGCTCAGTCTGGGAAGGCCTCCTGGAGGAGGGGAGCTCTCTATTCATTCATTCATTCATTCAATCGTATTTATTGAGCGCTTACTGTGTGCAGAGCACTGTACTAAGCGCTTGGGAAGTACAAGTCGGCAACATATAGAGACAGTCCCTACCCAACAACGGGCTCACAGTCTTCTCTCCCTCAGGCTAAATCAAAATCCCAGTTCTTTCAACTCTTCTGCCAAGATGCAGGAGAAGTTGTCAAAAAAATGCACCATATCTGGAGACATCTTAAATATTTCTTGCTACACTTATGTAGTATATCATCATTATTTCAGCCAGGACTCTTTCTCTGTAGGGATGGGAAGGAGTTGCCCACCCGCGAGTTGCGCTAGTAAGCAGAGTGGCCTAATGGATAGAGCACTCTACACATCATTAATAAAATAGAGTAATAAATATGTATAAATATACACAAGTGATGTGGGGAGGGGAAGGGGAGGGCAGAGGGAGGGAGTGGGGGCGATGGGGCGGGGGGAGGAGTTCATTCATTCATCCATCCATTCATTCAATCGTATTTATTGAGCCCTTACTGTGTGCGGAGAACTGTACTAAGCACTTGGGAAGTACAAGTTGGCAACATATAGAGACGGTCCCTACTCTACACATAATTAATAAAATAGAGTAATAAATATGTACAAATATACCCAAGTGATGTGGGGAGGGGAAGGGGGTAGGGCAGAGGGAGGGAGTGAGGGTGATGGGGGGGGAGGAGTTCATTCATTCATTCAATCATATTTATTGAACGCTTACTGTATGCGGAGCACTGTACTAAGCACTTGGGAAGTACAAGTTGGCAACATATAGAGACGGTCCCTACTTTACACATCATTAATAAAATAGAGTAATAAATATGTATAAATATACCCAAGTGATGTGGGGAGGGGAAGGGGGTAGGGCAGAGGGAGGGAGTGGGGGCGATGGGGAGGGGGGAGGAGTTCATTCATTCATCCATCCATTCATTAAATCGTATTTATTGAGCGCTTACTATGTGCGGAGCACTGTACTAAGCACTTGGGAAGTACAAGTTGGCAACATATAGAGACGGTCCCTACTCTACACATCATTAATAAAATAGAGTAATAAATATGTATAAATATACACAAGTGATGTGGGGAGGGGAAGGGGGTAGGGCGGAGGAATTCATTCATTCATTCAATCATATTTATTGAGGGCTTACTGTATGCGGAGCACTGTACTAAGCGCTTGGGAAGTACAAGTTGGCAACATATAGAGACGGTCCCTACTCTACACATCATTAGTACAGTGCTCAAGCGCTTAGTACAGTGCTCTGCACAGAGTAAGCGCTCAATAAATACGATTGATGATGATGATCATTAATAAAATAGAGTAATAAATATGTACAAATATACCCAAGTGATGTGGGGAGGGGAAGGGGGTAGGGCGGAGAGTTCATTCATTCATCCATCCATTCAATCGTATTTATTGAGCGCTTACTGTGTGCGGAGCACTGTACTAAGCGCTTGGGAAGTACAAGCTGGCAACATATAGAGACGGTCCCTACTCTACACATCATTAATAAAATAGAGTAATAAATATGTATATACACAAGTGATGTGGGGAGGGGAAGGGGGTAGGGCAGAGGGAGAGGGAGGAGTTCATTCATCCATTCATTCATTCAGTCTTATTTATTGAGCGCTTACTGTGTGCAGAGCACTGTACTAAGCACTTGGGAAGTACAAGTTGGCAACATATAGAGACGGTCCCTACTCTACACATCATTAATAAAGTAGAGTAACAAATATGTATATACACAAGTGATGTGGGGAGGGGAAGGGAGTAGGGCAGAGGGAGGGGGAGGAGTTCATTCATCCATTCATTCAATCTTATTTATTGAGCGCTTACTGTGTGCAGAGCACTGTACTAAGCGCTTGGGAAGTACAAGTTGACAACATATAGAGACGGTCCCTACTCTACACATCATTAATAAAATAGAGTAATAAATATGTATATACACAAGTGATGTGGGGAGGGGAAGGGAGTAGGGCAGAGGGAGGGGGAGGAGTTCATTCATCCATTCATTCATTCAATCATTTATTGAGCGCTTACTGTGTGCAGAGCACTGTACTAAGCGCTTGGGAAGTACAAGTTGGCAACATATAGAGACAGTCCCTACTCCTTAATCGTATTTATTGAGCGCTTACTGTGTGCAGAGCACTGTACTAAGCGCTTGGGAAGTACAAATTGGCAACATATAGAGACAGTCCCTACCCCTCAATCGTATTTACTGAGCGCTTACTGTGTGCGGGAGTTATTCTCACTGTTTCAGAGAAGCCTCAGAGAGGGAAAGGAGACTCCCACAGCAAAATGACCCTCGGCGCTCCCTCCCTTGGCGGTCCTGCCCCTCCCCAGCTTGAAAGGGCCCAGAAAAGTCTCCCAAGGCACCGGGACGCCTGGGGCCTGATCCTTCTTCTCAATCAATCAATCAATCAATCGTATTTATTGAGCGCTTACTATGTGCAGAGCACTGTACTAAGCGCTTGGGAAGTACAAATTGGCATCACATAGAGACAGTCCCTACCCAACAGTGGGCTCACAGTCTAAAAGGGGGAGACAGAGAACAGAACCAAACATACCGACAAAATAAAATAAGTAGGATAGAAATGTACAAGTAAAATAAATAAATAAATAAATAAATAGGGTAATAAATAAAATTCTCCCCCTCTTTGTTACGGAAATCAATCAATCATATTTATTGAGCGCTTACTATGTGCAGAGCACTGTACTAAGCGCTTGGGAAGTACAAATTGGCGAAAGAAAGAAAGAAAGAAAGAAAGAAAAAAAGAAAGAAAGAAAGAAAACGCCCTTTCCCTTCCCTCCCCCCAGGGACGTTAGGGGGATGAGCAAATAGTCCAGACAGGACTTTGCCCCGTTTTAGGGAAAAAGGCGCGAGGAAAAGGACTCCCTCGGTGGTTAGCGCCCCTTGGCCAGCCCCCCCCCCCCCTCCGTGGGCCCGACCCCCGAGTCGCCCGGGGGGCCAACGTACTCGACGAAGAAGACTCTGCCGCCGCCGTCCACCCCGTAGGTCCAGCGTCCGGGCAGGTCCAGCCAGGCCACCTCCTGGCCCATGCCAGGCCCGGAGGGGCTCTCCGGGGCCCAGCTGGCACAAAAAGGGCCAGCCAGGGCCGGCTGGGCGGCCCAGGTGGGCAGAAAGGGCACCGGCTGCCAGCCCACCTGTCTGTGAGCCCACTGCTGGGTAGGGACCGTCCCTATATGTTGCCAATTTGTACTTCCCAAGCGCTTAGCACAGTGCTCTGCACAGAGTAAGCGCTCAATAAATACGATTGATCATGATGCTGCTGCCCAATTCCGCCTTGGCCACCGCTTCCCTCCTCCTCCTGCTGCTTCTCCTTGGGAGCCCAGCCGACCTCCCTCCTCCTCCTTCTTCTCCTCCTCCCCTTACTTTAATGACCCGCAATTAGAGCGGGCTCCGAGTGACGTCCACCTGGCCCGCTGGGCTAGCAATCATCATCATCATCATCAATCGTATTTATTGAGCGCTTCCTATGTGCAGAGCACTGTACTAAGCGCTTGGGAAGTACAAGTTGGAAACATATAGAGACAGTCCCTACCCAACAGTGGGCTCACAGTCTAAAAGGGGGAGACAGAGAACAAAACCAAACATACTAACAAAATAAAATAAATAGAATAGATATGTACAAGTAAAATAAATAAATAGAGTAATAAATATGTACAAACATATATATATATATATACATACAGAGAACAAAACCAAACATACTAATGAAATGAAATAAATAGAATAGATATGTACAAGTAAAATAAATAGAGTAATAAATATGTACAAACATATATACAGGTGCTGTGGGGACGGGAAGGAGGTAAGATGGGGGGGATGGAGAGGGGGACGAGGGGGAGAGGAAGGAAGGGGCTCAGTCTGGGAAGGCCTCCTGGAGGAGGTGAGCTCTCAGTAGGGCCTTGAAGGGAGGAAGAGAGCTAGCTTGGCAGATGGGCAGAGGGAGGGCATTCCAGGCCAGGGGGATGATGTGGGCCGGGGATCGACGTCGGGACAGGCGAGAAGGAGGCCCAGTGAGGAGGTTACCGGTAGAGGAGCGGAGGGTGCGGGCTGGGCTGTAGAAGGAGAGAATGGAGGTGAGGTAGGAGGAGGCGAGGTGATGGACAGCCTTGAAGCCCAGGGTGAGGAGTTTCTGCCTGATGCACAGATTGATTGGTAGCCACTGGAGATTTTTGAGGAGGGGAGTATCAATCGTATTTATTGAGCTCTTACTGTGTGCAGAGCACTGGACTAAGCGCTTGGGAAGTCCAAGTTGGCAACATAGAGAGACGGTCCCTACCCAGCAGTGGGCTCACAGTCTAAAAGTCACACATGTCTGCTGTGTGACCTCGGGTGGGTCCCTTAACTTCTCTGAGCCGCGGTTGCCTCATCTGTAAAATGGGGGTGAAGACTGTGAGCGCCACGTGGGACAACCTGATCACCTTGCATCCCCTGCCCAGCGCTTAGAACAGTGCTTCGCACATAGTAAGCGCTTAACAAATCAATCAATCAATCGTATTTATTGAGCACTTACTGTGTGCAGAGCACTGGCCTAAGCGCTTGGGAAGTACAAGTTGGCAACATATAGAGACAGTCCCTACCCAACAGTGGGCTCACAGTCTAGAAGGGGGAGATGTCATTATTATTATTATCCCCCTCCCGCCCCTCGTGGGCGAGAGCTCAGCCCTGGGTCTGGGGGCTGGAGTATCTGGAAGAAGGGGTTTGGGGTCTGTTCCTCCTCTTCAGAGTTCTCCCCAGCGCTTAAAACACTGCTTCGCACATAGTAAGCACTTTATATTATTATTATTATCCCTCTCCCACCCCTCATGGGCGAGAGCTCAGCGCTGGGTCTGGGGGCTGGAGTGTCTGGAAGAAGGGGCCTGGGGTCTTTTCCTCCTCTTCAGAGTTCTCCCCAGCGCTTAAAACAGTGCTTCGCACATAGTAAGCACTTAATATTATTATTATTATCCCTCTCCCACCCCTCGTGGGCGAGAGCTCAGCGCTGGGTCTGGGGGCAGGAGGGTCCGGGGGAAGGGGCCTGGGGTCTGTTCCTGCTCTTCAGAGTTCTCCCCAGTGCTTAAAACAGTGCTTCGCACATAGTAAGCACTTAATATTATTATCATTATTATCCCTCTCCCACCCCTCGTGGGCGAGAGCTCAGCGCTGGGTCTGGGGGGTGGAGGTTCTGGGGGAAGGGGCCTGGGGTCTGTTTCTCCTCTTCAGAGTTCTCCCCAGCGCTTAAAACAGTGCTTCACCATAGTAAGCGCTTAACAAATGTCATTATTATTATTATTATTATTATTATTATTATTATTATTATTATTATCCCTCCCACCCCTCGTGGGCGAGAGCTCAGCCCTGGGTCTGGGGGCTGGGGGAAGGGGCTTGGGGTCTGTTCCTCCTCTTCAGAGTTCTCCCCAGCAATTAAAACAGTGCTTCGCACATAGTAAGTACTTATTATTATTATTATTATTAGCCCTCTCCCACCCCTCGTGGGCAAGAGCTCATCGCTGGGTCTGGGGGCTGGAGGGTCTGGGGGAAGGGGCTTGGGGTCTGTTCCTCCTCTTCAAAGTTCTGCCCAGCAATTAAAACAGTGCTTCGCACATAGTAAGTACTTAATATTATTATCATCATCAATCGTATTTATTGAGCACTTACTATGTGCAGAGCACTGTACTAAGAGCTTAGGAAGTACAAATTGGCAACATATAGAGACAGTCCCTACCCAACAGTGGGCTCACAGTCTAAAAGACTGTTATTATTATTATTAGTGTTATTATTATTATCCCTCTCCCACCCCTTGTGGGCGAGAGCTCAGCGCTGGGTCTGGGGGCTGGAGGGTCTGGGGGAAGGGGCCTGGGGTCTGTTCCTCCTCTTCAGAGTTCTCCCCAGCTCAAGGAAAGCAGGGGGGACCAAAAGCCCACCCCCTCCGGGTTGGAGGGTCGCCCCCAGACAGAGCCCTCGAGCGTCCAGCTGCTCACTGCACCGGGGCCGCAGGTGAACCGGTTGGGCTGAGCTGAGCACCCTGTGACTCACAAACGGTGTAAAGAACCGGTCCTGGACCTCCTAAAAACGGGGAATAATAATAATGGCATTTATTAAGCACTTACTATGTGCAAAGCACTGTTCTAAGCACTGGGGAGGTTACAAGGTGATCAGGTTGTCCCACGTGGGGTTCACAGTCTTAATCCCCATTTTACAGATGAGGTAACTGAGGCCCAGAGAAGTTAAGTAGACTGGTCCAAAGTCACACAGCTGACATTTGGTGGAGCTGGGATTTGAACCCATGACCTCTGACTCCAAAGCCCGGGCTCTTTCCATTAAGCCACGGAAGTGTGAAGGAAGGGCAGGGTGGGTTTGCAAGAGGGCAAGGGGGAGGTTTAAAGCAGCATGGGCTTGGGAGCCAGAGGTCGTGGGTTCTAATGCCGGCTCCATCACTTGTCTGCTGTGTGACCTTGTTAAGTCACTTCACTTCTCTGTGCTTCCATTACCTCATCTGTAAAATGGGGATTGAGACTGTGAGTCCCATGTGGGACAACCTGATCACCTTGTAACCTCCCCTAGTGCTTAGAACAGTGCTTTGCACATAGTAAGTGCTTAATAAATGCTATCATTACTATTATTATTATTATACCAGGACATCATCATCATCATCATCATCATCACTGAGAAGCAGCATGGTGTAATGGATAGAGCACAGGCTTGGGAGTCAGAAGGTCACAGGTTCTAATCCAGGCTTGGCCACTTGTCTGCTATGTGACCTTGGGCAAGTCACATCAGTTCTCTGGGTCTCAGTTACCTCATCTGTAGTATGGGGATTGAGACTGTGAGCCCCACATGGGACAGGGACTGTGTCCAACTCAATTTGCCTGTATCCACCCCAGGGCTTAGTACAGTGCCTGGTGCATAGTAAGCACTTTTTTAAATGACATTTATTAAGCGCTTACTATGTGCAAAGCACTGTTCTAAGCGCTGGGGAAGTTACTAGGTGATCAGGTTGTCCCACGGGGGGTTCACAGTCTTAATCCCCATTTTACAGATGAGGTAAAAGGCACAGAGAAGTTAAGTGACTTGCCCAAAGTCACCCAGCTGACAGTAGGCAGAACCAGGATCTGAATCTATGACCACTGACTCCAAAGCCTGTGCTCTTTCCACTGAGCCACGCTGCTTCTCTAGCACACACCATCATTATTTGTTATTATTGTTATTACTATTATCTGCTTCCCAGCATTCCTTGGAAAGGAAAAGGAAGAAAGAACTCAAATGATGATTTTGACATTTGAATATTTGATTTTCATATTCTCCCAGGGGGGAGGCCAATTTCTAGTGGTGCCGAGCCCATTGGGAATGTTCAGAAATGGAGAACTGATAACCGTGATGATTGAGGCTTTGAATCTGTCAGATGATTTTATCTACTTGATCCATTTGTCAGCTCGCATCCAGTCAAGGGATGCCACCTTGTAGCACAAGAATAAAAATCAGAGACAACAACAGCTCCCACAGACCAAACTTAATAGCTCAGGAAACCATCATTATCCATATCAGCGGTATTGGCTAAGCACTTGCTGGATGCTGAGTGCTTTACTGGATGGCTAGGGGGCACAGACAGAAGTATAAGTCAGGGTCCCTGCCCTCAAGGAGCTTACAGGCTAGGGGAAGCCAAGTCAACATATATGGATGAAACAATAGTTTAAAAAGCATGAGAATAGAGAGGAAGAATCAACATTGGTGGATCAATCAATCAGGAAGCGCGAAAGAGACTGACGTGACTGAGAGGGTGGTCAGACTGGAAAAGCAGGGGAATTAATCAGAGACTGCCTCCTGGAGGAGGAGGCTTTTCAGAAAGGTTGTGAAGGACAGGAAGAACTTGATCGGCCAAGCTGGATGGGGCCATCATTTTAGACTGGTGGAGCTGGGGGGTGGGGGAAGGAGGTGAGGGTGTAGACAGTAGGTTAGAGATAATAATAATGATAGCATTTATTAAGCGCTTACTGTGTGCAAAGCACTGTTCTAAGCACTGGGGAGGTTACAAGGTGATGAGGTTGTCCCACGGGGGGTTCACAGTCTTAATCCCCATTTTACAGATGAGGGAACTGAGGCCCAGAAAAGTGAAGTGACTTGCTCAAAGTCACACAGCTGACAAGTGGCGGAGCCGGGATTTGAACCCATGACCTCTGACTCCAAAGCCCATGATCTTTCCACTGAGCCATGATGCTGTAAGTTACCTGTATATATGTATATATGTTTGGACATATTTATTACTCTATTTTATTTGTACATATTTATTCTATTTATTTTATTTTGTTAATATGTTTTGTTTTGTTCTCTGTCTACCCCTTCTAGACTGTGAGCCCACTGTTGGGTAGGGACCGTCTCTATATGTTGCCAACTTGTACTTCCCAAGCGCTTAGTACAGTGCTCTGCACACAGTAAGTGCTCAATAAATACGATGAATGAATGAATGAATGAATCAATGGTATTGATAGTACTGTGCTAAGTGCTTGCGGGAGTCAAGACCCAGAGATATTGGTTTAGAAGGTGCTGGGAAACTGCTGATGAAAGGCCTTGAAGTTGATGTTCAGAAGATTTTTGTTCCAGAGACTGGAGAAGAGAAATAGAAAAAGAAATGAACCTGTCACCTTCTTAGGCAACTTTTTAAAGCTAACTAGGACTATAAATTGATTCTCCAATTTGAAATGGTTTTAAGGGGGAAAGGCTAGCAAGCTATCAGCAAGCCAAAGGGGATTTGATAATTTTTAGGGGAGTAGGGGGTTGGTGTACTTCCCAAGCGCTTAGTACAGTGCTCTGCACACAGTAAGCGCTCAGTCATCATCATCATCATCAATCGTATTTATTGAGCGCTTACTATGTGCAGAGCACTGTACTAAGCGCTTGGGAAGTACAAATTGGCAACATATAGAGACAGTCCCTACCCAACAGTGGGCTCACAGTCTAAAAGGGGGAGACAGAGAACAAAACCAAACATACTAACAAAATAAAATAAATAGAATAGATATGTACAAATAATAGAGTAAAAAAATATGTACAAACATATATACATACATACAGGTGCTGTGGGGACGGGAAGGAGGTAAGATGAGGGGGATGGAGAGGGGGACGAGGGGGAGAGGAAGGAAGGGGCTCAGTCTGGGAAGGCCTCCTGGAGGAGGTGAGCTCTCAGCAGGGCCTTGAAGGGAGGAAGAGAGCTACCTTGGCGGATGGGCAGAGGGAGGGCATTCCAGGCCCCGGGGATGATGTGGGCCGGGGGTCGATGGCGGGACAGGCGAGAACGAGGTACGGTGAGGAGATTAGCGGTGGAGGAGCGGAGGGTGCGGGCTGGGCAGTAGGAGGAGAGAAGGGAGGTGAGGTAGGAGGGGGCGAGGTGATGGAGAGCCTTGAAGCCCAGGGTGAGGAGTTTCTGCCTGATGCGCAGATTGATTGGTAGCCACTGGAGATTTTTGAGGAGGGGAGTGATATGCCCAGAGCGTTTCTGGACAAAGATAATCCGGGCAGCAGCATGAAGTATGGATTGAAGAGGAGAGAGACACGAGGATGGGAGATCAGAGAGAAGGCTGATACAGTAGTCCAGACGGGATAGGATGAGAGCTTGAATGAGCAGGGTAGCGGTTGGGATGGAGAGGAAAGGGCGGATCTTGGCAATGTTGTGGAGCTGAGACCGGCAGGTTTTGGTCACGGCTTGGATGTGAGGGGTGAATGAGAGAGCGGAGTCTGTGAAGCCAAGGTCAGCTCAATAAATACGATTGATGATGATGAGGGAGAGGGAGAGACTCCAGACTTGCAATCATTCTTACAAGGAACATTTTGCCAACTTCCAAATGGGGAAGGAGATGCTGGAGATGAATCATGGCGATGCAGCATCCACGAGACAGAACATCCCCAAGGAGCCCTAAATTCAACCCACTGAAACAACAGATCTGGATTCTACTCATGTTCCAAGAGCCCTTCTCCAGACCGTCAGCTCACTGTGGGTAGGCAACGTATCTGTGAATTCCACTGTTGTACTCTCCCTCGTGCTCAGTACAGTGCTCTGCACGTAATAAGGGCTTGCTAGATACCATCGATGATGATGACGATGAAGGGCAGAAGGGATTTGAACAGCTTTTGCCTTGCCCCCTCAGAACAGGCAGCTGAACGAATCTCGCAGGAGGTTAAACTAAGGGAAGTCAGGGAGATGGAGGTCAAAGGGCGGGAGATCCTCTGGGCTGCCGGGTTGGAAAAGTACGGAGAGGAAGCAGATGCCTCCCGGAAGCCCAGCCTAGCAAGAGGAAGATTAGGCAACACTGGCAGATCTGGTTCTGCTGATAAGCCACTGAGCAGTGGGGATCTGCCCCTCTGCTATAGGATGCCAATCCTCTCCAGACTGGGCCCACGACAAGAAGGCCCAAGGGAAGATCCCTGTGGCAGAGCAATCCCAAATTGAGCAGAGCAGCGTATGGATTAGAGCACTGGCCTGAGAGTAAGAAGGACCTGAGTTCTAATCCCTGCTCCACCCTTGTCTGTTGTGCGATCTTGGGCCAGCCACTTAACTTCTCTGTGCCTCAGTTACTTTACCTGTAAAATGGAGATTAATTCTGTGAGCCCCATGTGGGGCACGTATTGAGTCCAACCTGATTAACTTGTATCTAATCCGGTCGCTTAGTGCCTCGTGCGTAGTAAGTGCTTAAATATCATTTAAAAAAAAAAAGCAGCAACTGGCTGGGGGCTGCCTCAGGGGTTGGTTGGGGGGTGAAAATGGGAACCGGAGTGACTTGTATTTAACTGGTCTTTGAAGTGCCTGAAAATGGAGCCCCCCGCCCTCCACCCCACGTTTCCAGACCATAGAAAATGGAGCAAGGTTCATTTCGCGTCTTGCCCAGAAAGGCCCCTTGCCCAGTTGATGGGTCTTTGCTTCCTTCTGCTTCTGAGCTCTAAGGGAAGAGTAAATCATGTGTTTAAAATGCACTAATAGCCATGTTCCAGCTTCCCCAGCCCCTCTTAAACACCTTCCTATGAGCATCATTATTATCAATATGTTGTTCATAATATTAATTATTACCTAGAATACCTGTCACATAACCCAGATAATTTATCCCCCCAACAAGAGATGACTAACCTAAGTGGCTCTGCTGTCATGAGGCTGCTGGAGAGAACCAATCAATCAATCATATTTATTGAGCACTTACTGTGTGCAGAGCACTGTACTAAGCGCTTGGGAAGTACAAGTTGGCAACATATAGAGCCAGTCCCTACCCAACAGTGGGCTCACAGTCTAAAAGGGGGAGACAGAAAACAAAACCAAACATACTAACAAAATAAAATAAATAGAATAGATATGTACAAGTAAAATAAATAAATAAATAGAGTAATAAATATGTACAAACATATATACATATATACAGGTGCTGTGGGGAGCACAGCCCAGGGGAGCTTCAGGGAAGAGCTTAAGGGAACCCCTCTAGACCTTAAGTTTGTTCAGTCAATCATATTTATTGAGCACTTACTGTGTGCACAGTAAGGTCAGAAGGCAGTGGTTTCTAATTCCTGCTCTGCCACTTGTCTGCTCTGTGACCTTGGGCAAGTCACTTCACTTCTCTGGGCCTCAGTTACCTCATCTGTAAAATGGGGATTGAGACTGTGAGCCTCACGTGGGACAGGGACTGTATCCGGCTTCATTTGCTTGTATCCACCCCAGCACTTAGTACAATGCCTGGCACGAAGTAAGCACTTAACAAATACCATCATAATAATGATAATATTAATAATGATGGCATTTATTAAGCGCTTACTATGTGCAAGGCACTGTTCTAAGGGTTGGGGAGGTTACAAGGTGATCAGGTTGTCCCACGGGGGGCTCACAGTCTTCATCCCCATTTTACAGATGAGGGAACTTAGGCCCAGAGAAGTTAAGTGACTTGCCCAAAGTCACACAGCTGACAATTGGAGGAGCCGGGATTTGAACCCATGACCTCTGACTCCAAAGCCCGGGTTCTTTCCACTGAGCCATGCTGCTTCTCATGATCATCGCCATCAGAGCACTGTACTAAGTGCTTGGGAGAGTACAATATAACAATAGACAGAGACACATTCCCTGCCCATAGTGAGCTTACTTTGTGGGCAGGGAACGTGTCTGCAAGCTCAGTTTCATTTTTTTCTCACAAGTGCTTAGTACAGTGCTCTGCATACACCAAGTACTCAATAAACACGATTGAGGAGAAGCATGAGGGCCAGTGGGAGTCCAGCTCGCCCAATATCCCCTCAGCCGTCCTCCATGACGCTCCTCTTTGGGAGAATCTCTGACCAGCCAATCTGCCACTTCTCTAAAAGAGCAGCAGATTACATATTGAGATCAGAAATTCCTGATACATCATCATCATCATCAACAGCATTAAAATCTACTGTCTGCAGAACACAGGATTTAAGGCACTTGAGAACTCGCAATAGAAGTAAAAAATGATTATGTGCAACAGTTTCTGGTGGGCAGCTGATGTCCTTGCTGCTTTAATTTAGAAGATTTTAAATACAGCACTTGGCAAGTGTCCTTACTATCATAATTGATGATCAGCTTTATCTGAAAAATAAAAAAAAGTAAATAATGACTGGGCAATAGTAATAGTAAAAAATGACTTATATCCCTCTACCTCGGCCTCTTTTCTTCTGCCTCACCCCACTCCAATCTATAGTTCACTTTGCAACCCAGGTCATTTTTCTGAAAAATCCCTCAGGCCACGCCGCCCCATTCATTCAGACAAAAACAGAGGACCACTTTTCTGAAGTTGCTGAGTACCGTGGTGTTCCTGAGCAGCCACCTGGGCATCCCCGGATCTGCCGTTTTTCAGAAATGATCGCAGAGAGCCAACCTGTGGCAGCAAAGGCAAGTATCCAGGAAACCAGCCTGGTTTTCCCTGTCCCTCCTTTCTTTCTACATTCCCAACCCCATGAAGTCTGCTCCAGGTTCCTCTTCGGGAAGGGGCAAGTCCCTGCCCTCCTTGCACGACAACCATCCCTGGCAAGGAAAGTCATCCAACAGTTTTACACTGGCATTTTGCCCAGGAGGGGCAGGGGGTATGATAATAGGGTAGTGAGCCGGAGAGAGGGCTGGAGGAAGCACAATGCAGGCTGGCTTCCCCACTAGCAGGCAAGGCTTCATTAACAGAACATAGTAATTTCCCCAGCCCATTCTCAGACCGTTCTTAAAAATAGCCCGCGCCTCTCTCCCCACCCTCAGCAGAAAAATTCAAGCTGTTTCCTGCTCAGACAGAACCCGGCCTCCTATTAGCACAAGTCGCATCTCTCGCCCTGCTCCCTCCTGCCTCCCTGAGACTCTAAAATAAGTTAATCTATTTTAACAACTAGAGGACTCTTTAGTTTCTCCCGGGAGCAGCTTCAGACCGAGCTCACCTAGGGGGTGTAGGGAAGATTGCTGCTCAGGTTTATAGTCCTGTCTCGAAAGAGGACTAAGCTGTTGATTTACCCCAAACAAAAATCTCTATTAGCATTAGAGATGGGTATAAGTATCTGCCACATGTTATCTCTCAATTATCAGTATGAATTTTATTTCTGTTCATGTTCTTTTTTATGGTATTTGTTGAGTGCTTACTAAGTACTAAGCAGTGGGGAAGATGAAAGATAATCAAGTTGGACATAGTCACTGTCCCACATGGGGCTCACGGTCTAAATTGGAGGGAGGAGGATTTAATCTTCATTCATTCATTCAATAGTATTTGTTGAGCGCTTATTGTGTGCAGAGCACTGTACTAAGCACTTGGGAAGTACAAATCGGCAACATATAGAAACGGTCCCTACCCAACAATGGGTTCACAGTCTAGAAGGGGGAGACAGAAGTAATCCAGGTGAGATAGGATGAGTGAGTGTGCGACGGATGGGGCAACTGAGGCAGAGAGAAGTGAAGTGACTTACCCAAGGTCCCACAGCAGACAAGTGGCGGAGCTGTGATTCGAATTGAGGTACTCTGACTCTCGGGCCCGTGCTCTTTTCATTAGGCCGTGCTGCTTCTTGACTACAACGTGGCTGCCTTTGGAGGCACGTGTTCCCGGGAAAACACATGTTCGTGTGTCTGTCATTTAGACCGACTGTTCATGGAGGGCAAGACTGTAATAATAATAATGATGGCAATTGTTAAGTGCTTACTATGCATCACACACTGTTCTATGCACGGAGGTAGATACAATGAAATCAGGTTGGACACAGTCCCTGTCCCACAGGGGGCTAACAGTCTCAATTCCCTTTTACAGATGAGCTGAGACCCAGCGAAGCAAAGTGATTTGCCAAGGTCACACAGCAGACAAGTGGCGGAGCCAGGATTAGAACCCATGACCTCCTGGCTCCCAGGCCTGTGGTCTATCCATTAGGCCATGCTGCTTCTCGGGCTGCCTCTGTCACTCCCGACAGCACCTGGTATAGGGTTCTGCCCATAGTGGGCATTCCATCAACACTGACTTTGCAGACTTGCCAGGGGAGGAGAGAGGAGAGAGTCCAAATCAAACAGCAGCCACCAGATCCCCCCCCCCCCCCCCCCGAAGGGCCAGGTAAATTAGCCCTACAACACTGCACCTGCTCTTCTTCCACCAAGGGTGTTCCCTGCCCTAACTCAGTAACCGGATCTTCATTCAGTTACCAAACCCCTCTTCCCTGGGGCCATACTGGGTTACAAAGGCAACATTCAGTGCTGCTACGGGGGTCTGCCCTGGGGGGAGACGATCATGCTCAGACCCAGATAAGCCTCATTATCGGAGACTCGAAGGGCCGGGGAGAGCCCTCCAGAGATCATCTGATCCAGCCCCCTGCCTCAATTGACTACATCAACCAGGACAGATGGTCGTTGGATGAGATCTCCAAGGATGGAGATGCCATGACTTCCTTGTTGTCTATCCCAGAGTTTGATCCCCATGACAGTCTTACCTGCAAATCAAATCCCTTCTGGCTTCATCTAAGTCCACCCACTCTTGCTCTAACCTCAGAGGAGATGGAGGACGATTTGGCGGGGCTCCTTCCCAGAAAACAAATTTCGCAGACTTTAAGGCAATTATTCAGTGAGAAGCATCATGGCCCAGTGGATAGAGCAGGGCCTGGAAGCCGGGAGGATGGGATTCTAATCCTGGCTCTGTGTGATGTTGGGCAAGTCACTTCCCTTCTCCGTACCTCAGTTCATTCATCTGTAACGTGGGGATTAAGACTGTGAGCCCCATGTGGGACGGGGACTTTGTCCAACATGATTAAGTTGTATCTACCCCAGCACTTAGAACAGTGCCTGGCACTCCCCCTTTTAGACTGTGAGCCCACTATTGGGTAGGGACTGTCTCTATATGTTGCCAACTTGTACTTCCCAAGCGCTTAGTACAGTGCTCTGCACACAGTAAGTGCTCAATAAATACGATTGATGATGATGATGATGATAGTAAGCGCTTAACAAATACCATAAAAAAAGTGAACACCCAGCTTTCTCTTCTCGATGCTAAACCCTCCTAGATTTCCGTACCTTTCATCATTACATCGATTTTTCCCTTCTTTTAGTGACTCTGGCCCTCCACACCTTTCCTAAGGGGAAGCTGTCCAAAATCAGACCCAATACCCTGCGAAGGGTGTGATATATGCGGAAGAAGATCGCTGTGGGCAGCAAACATTTACCAACACTGTTGTACTCACCCAAGGGCTTAGTACAGTGTTCTTCACACAGTAAAAAAATTCAATAAACACCATTGATTGATGGACTAAGGATCAGGGCTGTTCTTCTGAAGCGGTGAGGAGCCTGAGAACCTACCTTGGCCACTGAGGTTTTCCTCGAACAGTTGTGTTCTTGCTGGATTTTTGCTGGATTCACTTGGTCTGTCCTCTCCTGTTCTAGATGATAAGCCCCCCTGGAAGCCATTATCCCAGCCTCAATCAGTGTCCTTGAATTCTCCTCAGGGCTTCACACAGTGCTGCTACGTACACCGTAAGCCTTTACTACGGAACCCAAAGCCAAAACAAGAAAAGAATCCAGCCACAAGCCTCAAGATCTAATCCCAGTCTGCACTCTTTCATTCATTCATTCAATCATATTTATTGAGCACCTGTTATGTGCAGAGCACTGTACTAAGCACTTGGGAAGTACAATTCAGCAACAAATAGAAACAATCCCTGCCCACAATGGGCTCACAGTCTAGAAGGGGGGAGACAGACATCAAAACAAGTAAAGAGGCATCAGCATTATTATAAATAAAAAGAATTATAGATATATATACATCATTAATAAAAATAAATAGAATTATAATTATACATATGTACATATATACACACGTGCTGTGGGGCAGGGAAGGCGGGTAGAGCAAAGGGACAGAGTCAGAGGGATGGGGAGGGGGAGCAGAGGAAAAGGAGGGAGTTAAGTTTGGGAAGTTAGTCTTCGTCTCATACAAGAAGATCTCCTTCAACTCCTTCGTTCACTCATGATCAATTGATTGATTCGCTCCCAATAGTTGGCACATTCTCCTCAGTTAATCAATACATTGTATTTACTGAACTCTTACTGTGTGCCTGGTACTGTACTAAGCACTTGGGAGAGTACAATATAACAGAGTTGGTAGACACATTCCCTACCCACAATGAGTTTACAGTCTAGAGGGGGAAACAGACACTAATTAATATGAATAAATTAAAGATACGTACATAAGTCCTATGTAGACTGTGAGCCCACTGTTGGGTAGGAACCGTCTCTATATGTTGCCAACTTGTACTTCCCAAGCGCTTAGTACAGTGCTCTGCACACAGTAAGCGCTCAATAAATACGATTGATTGATTGATTGATTCTATGGGGCCGAGGGAGGAGTGAATGAAGGATACAAATCCAAGTGCAAGGGTGACTCAGAAGGGAGTGAGACAACAGGACACGGGTTAGTCAGGGAAGGTCCCTTGGAGGAGATGTGCTGTTAAAAAAGGTTTTGAAGGTGGGGAGAGTGATTGCTGGATGTGAAGAGGAAAGGCCATAATAATAATGATGGCATTTGTTAAGTGCTTACTAAGTGCCAAGCACTGTCCTAAGCTCTGGGGCTGGGGGGAATACAAGGTGATCAGGTCGTCTCACGTGGGGCTCACAGTCTTTATCCCCATTTTACAGATGAGGCAACTGAGGCTCAGAGAAGTTAAGTGACTTGCCCAAGGTCACACAGCAGATGTGTGGAAGAGCCAAGATTAGAACCCATGACCTCCGACTCCCAAGCCCGGGCTCTTGCCACTGAGCCACGCTGCTTCTCTAAGACTGTTGCAGCCAAATACAGTCATTCATTCATTCAATCGTATTTATTGAGCGCTTACTGTATGCAGAGCACTGTACTAAGCGCTTGGTAAGTACAAGTTGGCAAATATAGAGAAGGTCCCTACCTAACAGCGGGCTCACAGTCTAGAAGTCCTATTTTTTAGCCCCCGTTAGCAACATCCTCCGTCTGTCCAACTTGTACTTCCCAAGCGCTTAGTACAGTGCTCTGCACACAGTGAGCGCTCAATAAATACGATTGATGATGATGATGACCAGCCTAACAAACCACAGAGTCACTTCTGGGAGGACCAGAACTGTCCATTTACTCCATGGTGGGGCCCTATGATACCCTCTGGGGGGAATCGCTTACCACCACCAGCAACTGGGTAGGGCCCGTCTCTATATGTTGCCGACTTGTACTTCCCAAGCGCTTAGTCCAGTGCTCTGTACACAGTAAGCGCTCAATAAATGCGATTGAATGAATGAATGAACTAGAATCTCCAGATTATAATCTGGAATCTCTCCCCCTTCTAGACTGTGAGCCCGTTGTTGGGTAGGGACCGTCCCTATATGTTGCCGACTTGTACTTCCCAAGCGCTTAGTACAGTGCTCTGCACACAGTATAAGCGCTCAATAAATATGGATGAGTGGATGGATGAATGAATGAATAAATTGGTCTCTGGCTACCGCCACCTGGTGGATTTAAATGAAATCAAATCCCTGGAAGCTACACCCAACCTTGTGCTGCTCGCTAAAGTACACATTTATTCTATTTATTTTATTTTGTTGATATGTTTTGTTTTGTTGTCTGTCTCCCCCTTCTAGACTGTGAGCCCGCTGTTGGGTAGGGACCGTCTCTAGATGTTGCCAACTTGGACTTCCCAAGCGCTTAGTACAGTGCTCTGCACACAGTAAGCGCTCAATAAATACGATTGAATGAATGAATATTTATTCTATTTATTTTATTTTGTTAATATGTTTTGTTTTGTTGTCTGTCTCCCCCTTCTAGACTGTGAGCCCGCCGTTGGGTAGGGACCATCTCTAGATGTTGCCAACTTGGACTTCCCAAGCGCTTAGTACAGTGTTCTGCACACAGTAAACTCTCAATATGATTGAATGAATGAATGAATGAATGACTGTATTTGGCTGCAACAGTCTTAGAGAAGCAGCGTGGCTCAGTGGCAAGAGCCCGGGCTTGGGAGTCGGAGGTCATGGGTTCTAATCCTGGCTCTTCCACACGTCTGCTGTGTGACCTTGGGCAAGTCACTTAACTTCTCTGAGCCTCAGTTGCCTCATCTGTAAACGCTCAATAAACACAGTAAGCGCTCAATAAATATGAATGAATGAATGAACAAAGGCTCCGTCTTAAACTCCAAGTCCATCTTAATTGGGTTTGAAGTGTCCCCAGCGTCCTGTTCGTCTTAATTTAGAGAACTCCTGTCTACTCTATACTCTGAACCTACCCACTCTGTTCATATCCTTTATTAATGGTTCAAACCGACTAATTGAGATGGTCTCCCCTGTGGGCTGAAATCAATCATCTTCTGCTGTTCAAGGAAGTTTCCTCCCCTCCCTTTCCCACAGTCCTTCATCCATTGAGTTGAATAGCAGACCAAGAGTGCTCTGCACACAGTAGGCGCTCAATAAATACCATCGGTTGACTGGATCAGTTTCCTTGCCTCAAAGTGGACCCACCCGTTGACAACTTTCCAAGTGCTTAGTACAGTGCTCTGCACGCAGTAAGCGCTCAATAAATGCAACTGAATGAATGAACGAATGACAAGTGTTCCTTGTGGACTGGGCTGGAGGTGTCATAAACTACAACACACTTGCAGCTGGAAAAGATCTTGGAATAAATGATTTATTGGGTAACAACTCAAAGGTGCCTAACTACAAATAGTCCACAGAAATTTCGGGGAGGGAGGAAGGAGGAATGAAAAACAGGTTTGCGCAAGGATGTGGAGTTAGTGCGAACACAAAAGTTCTGGAAGAGTGGGAGCTGTTCCGACTGTAACCAGGGCTCTTCTCGCCTGCCCCGGAACAACAAATGTATATAGTCGTCCTTCATATTCAAAGTCAGTCGGTCAATTGTATTTATTGAGCGCTTACTGTGCACAGGGCACTGTACTAAGCCCTTGGGAGAGTACAATACAATAATAAACAGACACATTCTCTGCCCACAACAAAAGAAATCATCACTGGTGGTGAAGTTTACCTGCGAGTGCATGCATGACTGAAAAGGCCAGTGAGAGTTTCACAGTCCTGGCCCCACTGGGAACACAAAAAGGCTGCCCTCTGTTGTGGTGTTGTGCTTAGTTTGTAGCACCTGGCATGGTTTTCAGGTGCTAACTCATACCTCCTCCAAAACAATAATAATAACTGTGGCACTTGTTAAGTACTTACTATGTGCCAAGCACTGATCTAAAATTAAAATGAATGAACAAAGGCTCTGTCTTTGTTTTTAATTTAATTTAATTAAATTAATTAATTTAAAATTAAAACAAAATTCCACAATCGTCAGAAGCAGCGTGGCTCAGTGGAAAGAGCACGGGCTTTGGAGTCAGAGGTCACGGGTTCAAATCCCGGCTCCGCCAACTGTCAGCTGTGTGACCTTGGGTAAATCACTTCACTTCTCTGGGCCTCAGTTCCCTCGTCTGTAAAATGGGGATTAAGACTGTGAGCCCCATGTGGGAGAGCTCACCTCCTCCGGGAGGCCTTCCCAGACTGAGCCCCCTCCTTTCTCTCCCCCTCCTCCCCATCCCCCCGCCTTACCTCCTTCCCCTCCCCACAGCACCTGTATATATGTATATATGTTTGTACATATTTATTAGTCCATTTATTTTACTTGTACATATTCATTCTATTTATTTTATTTTGTTAATATGTTTTGTCGTCTGTCTCCCCCTTCTAGATTGTGAGCCCGCTGTTGGGTAGGGACCGTCTCTATGTGTTGCCAACTTGGACTTCCCAAGCACTTAGTACAGTGCTCTGCACACAGTAAGCGCTCAATAAAGACGATTGAATGAATGAATGAATCTAAGCACTGGGGTGGATACAAGCAAATCGGGTTGAACACAATCCCTGTCCCACATGGGGTTCACCATCTTAATCCCCATTTTACAGCTGAGGTACAGTAAAGTGACTTGCCCAAGGTCACACAGCAGACAAGTGGCAGAATCCGGATTAGAACCTAGGTCCTTTGGACTCCCATGCCCCTGCTCTATCCACTAGTCAAGCTTTTCAGGTCTTCACTGATTAGCCCCTTGTTTCCCCAGACTATTTTCCCTCCCTTGTGTGACCCTATAAGCACTTGCATATGTTCCCCTTAAGCTCTTTGACACACCCCCCACTGTACTTTGGTGCTTAACTTTCTTCCCCTTAAGCTCTTTGACTCACACCCCACTGTACTTTGGTGCTTAACTTTCTACTCCTGTTGCTACCCCTATCTACAACTGATCTTAATATCTGTCACCCCTGCTTGAGGGCAAGGATTGTGTCTATTAACTCTTGCATTGTGCTCTTCCCAGCACTTTGGACAGTGCTCTGCAGACAGTAAGTTCTCAGTAAATATCACTGATTGATTGGTAATTTTCTCTTTTGCCTCCTTGTCTCTAATGCTTTCACTCAACTACTCCCTTCAGGGTGGCAGTGTGCTTATGTAGATCTTTCTTCAACAATTCACTCCTGATTTTTGGTTGGGTTGCAGCACTGACTAAAGCTTTGTTTTACCCAAAGCAGCATTATTTCTCTAGACTGAACACTGGGGTTAATGGGCCCTCAGCTCCCAGAATTATGCTGGTAATATTATTATTATCATCATCATCATCATCATCAATCGTATTTATTGAGTGCTTACTGTGTGCAGAGCACTGTACTAAGCGCTTGGGAAGTACAAGTTGGCAACAAGAGGCCAGTGACCTTAATCAAAGCCCAGTAACCTGGGCAAGGCAGGGCAAAGACTGGATGGGGAGGGTGATTGCTTGTTAGTGATAATAATAATTGTGATATTTGTTGAGCACTTATATGCCAGGCACTGTAGTAGATACAGTGTAGTAGTAATTGGGTTGGACACAGTCCTTGTCCCACATTGGGCTCCCACTCTTAATCCCCATTTTACAGATGAGATAAATGAGGCACAGAAAAAGGAAGTGACTTGTCCAAGGTCACACAGCAGACAAGTGGCAGAGCTGAGTTTAGAACTCATTCCTTAGAACTCCCAGGCCCATGTTCTATCCACTAGGCCATGCTGCTTTTCAAGGGAAAATGGCTGGCCTGGAGAGCACCCTAGAAAGAGTCTGTGGGGAAAACCCATTTTTACGGTCCATCTAGTTCCCCAATTACTGCCCCATCTTCCTCCTACCATTTCTCTCCAAACTCCTTGAGCAAAGTTGTCTACACTCGCTGTCTCAAAATCCTCTCCTGGACCCCATCCAGTCTGGCTTCTGTCCCCTTCACTCCCTCTGAAAGGTCACCAATGACATAATAATAATAATAATAATAATAGTAATAATAATAATAATAATGATGGCATTTGTTAAGCGCTTACTATGTGCAAAGCACTGTTCTAAGCGCTGGGGAGGATACAAGGTGATCAGGTTGTCCCACGGGGGCTCACAGTCTTAATCCCCATTTTACAGATGAGGGAATTGAGGCACAGAGAAGTGAAGTGACATGCCCAAAGTCACACAGCTGACAACTGTCAATGTATTGAGCACTTACGGAGTGCAGAGCACTGGATTGAGTGCTTGGAAAGTACAGTTCGGCAACAGATAGAGACACCCAAACCACAGGCAAAGGAGGAATCTCAGACAGTGCTAACGCGGCAGGCGTCTCCTTCACCCCCTCCTCACTACCACATTAATCCGACTTATCCTATCCTGCCTTGATTACTGGATCAGCCTCCATGCTGCCCTCCCTGCCTTCTATCTCTCCCCTCTCCAGTCCATACTTCACTCACCTGCCAGATCATTTTCCTCCAAAAACGTTCAGTCCGTGTTTCCCTACTCCTCCTGGAGAGGGGTTGCCCATCCACCTCCACATCAAACAGAAACTCCTTCCCATGGGCTTTAAAGCACTCAATCACCTTGCCCCCTCCTACCTCACCTCTATTATATGTTGCCAACTTGTACTTCCCAATCCTTCTTGCCAAATCCAACAGCCTCTACTCCATTCTAATCCTCCTCAACCTCTCAGCTGTCTTCGACACTGTTGACCACCCCCTTCTCCTGGAAACATCCAACCTTGGCTTCACACTGATCCCGTCCTCTTCTGGTTCTCCTCTTGGCTCTCTGGCCATTCATTCTCAGTCTCCTTCAGGGGCTCCTTCTCTGTCTCCCACCCTCTAACTATGGGAGTCCCTCAAGGTTCAGTTCTGGGTCCCCTTCTCTTCCCCACTCCCTTGGAGAACTCATTCACTCCCATGGCTTTAACTATCACCTCTATGAGGATGACACCCAAATGTACATCTCCAGCCCTGATCTCTTTCCCTCTCCGCAGTCTGGCATTTCCTCCTGCCTTCAAAACATCTCTACGTGGATATCCTCCCGTCACCTCAATCTGAAAATGTCCAAAACAGAACTTATTTTCCCACCCAAACCCTGTCCTCCCCCTCAGTTTTCCATCACTGTAGTTGGCACCACCATCCTTCCTGCCTCACAAGCCTGTAACCTTGACATTATCTTTGACTATTTTCTCTCATTTGACCCACATATTCAATCCCTCACTAAATCCTAAATCCGCTCTTGCCTCTCCATCCAAACTGCTACCACGTTAATGTAATCATTTACCCTATCGTGCCTTGATTACTGTATCAGCCTCCTTGCTGGCCTCCCAGCCTCTTGTCTCTCCCCACTCCAGTCCATACTTCATTCTGTTGCCCGGATCATTTTTCTACAAAAACAGTTTCCCCACTCCTCAAGAAACTCCATTGGCTGCCCATCCACCTCCGCATCGAACAGAAACTCCTCACCATTGGCTTCAAAGCACCCGATCACGTTGCTCCCTCCTACCTCACTACTCTCCTACTATAACCCAGGCGACACACTTTGCTCCACTGTCAACCTTCTCACTGTTCCTCGATCTCATTTATCTCACCACCAAGCCCCTCGCTCAAGTCCTCTCTCTGGCCTGGAATGCCCTCCCTCCTCAAATCTGACAGACAATGATTCCCCCGCTTCCAAGCCTTATTGAAGGTACATCTCCTCCAATCAATCAATCAATCAATCGTATTTATTGAGCGCTTACTATGTGCAGAGCACTGTACTAAGCGCTTGGGAAGTACAAATTGGCATCACATAGAGACAGTCCCTGCCCAACAGTGGGCTCACAGTCTAAAAGGGGGAGACAGAGAACAGAACCAAACATACCAACAAGATAAAATAAGTAGGCTAGAAATGTACAAGTAAAATAAATAAATAAATAAATAGAGTAATAAATATGTACAACCATATATACATATATACAGGTGCTGTGGGGAAGGGAAGGAGGTAAGATGGGGGGATGGAGAGGGGGACGAGGGGGACAGGAAAGAAGGGGCTCAGTCTGGGAAGGCCTCCTGGAGGAGGTGAGCTCTCAGCAGGGCCTTGAAGGGAGGAAGAGAGCTAGCTTGGCGGATGGGCAGAGGGAGGGCATTCCAGGCCCGGGGGATGACGTGGGCCGGGGGTCGATGGCGGGACAGGCGAGAGCGAGGTACGGTGAGGAGATCAGCGGTGGAGGAGCGGAGGGTGCGGGCTGGGCAGTAGAAGGAGAGAAGGGAGGTGAGGTAGGAGGGGGCGAGGTGATGGACAGCCTTGAAGCCCAGGGTGAGGAGTTTCTGCCTGATGCGCAGATTGATCGGTAGCCATTGGAGGTTTTTGAGGAGGGGAGTAATATGTCCAGAGCGTTTCTGGACAAAGATAATCTGGGCAGCAGCATGAAGTATGGATTGAAGTGGAGAGAGACACGAGGATGGGAGATCAGAGAGAAGGCTAGTGCAGTAGTCCAGACGGGATAGGATGAGAGCTTGAATTAGCAGGGTAGCGGTTTGGATGGAGAGGAAAGGGCGGATCTTGGCAATGTTGCGGAGCTGAGACCGGCAGGTTTTGGTGACGGCTTGGATGTGAGGGGTGAATGAGAGAGCGGAGTCGAGGATGACACCAAGGTTGCGGGCTTGTGAGACGGGAAGGATGGTAGTGCCGTCAACAGAGATGGGAAAGTCAGGGAGAGGACAAGGTTTGGGAGGGAAGACAAGGAGCTCAGTCTTCGACATGTTGAGCTTTAGGTGGCGGGCGGACATCCAGATGGAGATGTCCTGAAGGCAGGAGGAGATGCGAGCCTGGAGGGAGGGGGAGAGAGCAGGGGCAGAGATGTAAATCTGGGTGTCATCAGCGTAGAGATGATAGTTGTAGCCGTGGGAGCGAATGAGGTCACCAAGGGAGTGAGTGTATATTGAGAACAGAAGGGGACCAAGCACTGAACCTTGGGGAACCCCCACAGTAAGAGGATGGGAGGGGGAGGAGGAGCCTGCAAAAGAGGCCTTCCCTGACTAAGCCCCCTTTCCTCTTCTCCCACTCCCTTCTGTGTCACCCTGCCTTGCTCCCTTTATTCATCCCCCCTCCCAGCACTTATTTACATATCTGTAATTTATTTATATTAATGTCTGTCTCCCCCTCCTTCTCCTGCCTTCCCTCTCCAGGAGCCAAAGTATATTCTTTGTGGAACTGAAGGGAATTGGAATACGAAGAGCTGAGCTAGGATGGTGGTCAGAGAGGAGTGACGATCCCCAGGTGAGATCAGCCCCCCAGAGCTGGTCGGAAGGGAAGAGAAAATTGAGTAATCTAATCAATCTTGATCAGATTGACAAGGAACTGATCAATCATATTTACTGAGCACTCACTGTGAACTTGGAGAGTACAATATGACAGAGTTGACTGACATGTTCCCTGCCCACGAGCTTACAGTCTAGAGGGGGAGACCAACATCAATATAAGTAAATTACAGACATGTACATAAGTGCTGTAGGGCTGAGGAAAGGGAAAATAAAGGGTGCAAATCCAATTGCAAGAGCCAATTAATTGCATCTACCCCAATGCTTAGAATAGTGCTAGATACTCATAAGCACTTAAAGACTATAAAATAAAATAGGAGCTCCTCTGGGTTTGAATGGCAATCAGGACTTCATCAGCCCAAGAATTCTCTCCAGACCTTAGTTTTCTTTCCTCCCAGGCTGCCCCTGGGGAGGAGATCAAAGAGTCAGCAGAGGCTGTAAAGATGGTGATGTAACCACAACTCTTCCACTGTAATTTGGGCTGCAATCCTCAGCCCACTCCCGGGTGTGAAAGGATTTCTCTTGAAACTAACAGGATTGAGTCATCTTGATTCACTCATGGATCCTTCAGGACTGCAGGCTGCGGAGAAGAAAGAGATGTGAGACAAATCCATGTTGCTGTAATATACTGTGTGTTGTCATTTTTGACATAGTACCCCACCAATAATAATAATGATGCTATTTATTATGCACTTACTGTGTGTCAAACACTCTATTAAGTGCTAGGGTCAATTCACAATAATCAGATTGGACACAGTCCCTGTCCCACATAGGACTAACAGCCTAAGTAGGATGGAAAACAGGTTTTTAGTCCCCATTTTGCAGGCGAGGAAACAGAGGCCTAAAGATGTTAAGCGACTTGCCTACGGTCACACAACAGACGAGTGGCAGAACTGGGATTAGAACCCCAGTCCTGTGATTTCCAGGCCTGGGCTCTTTCCACTAGGCCAAGCTGCTGTTTCTAAGAGCCAACGCAGTTGAGAAAGGGCTACCTGTGTTCTTCTCCACCACAGTCCCCAGTCAACGTGCTCTATTCTTAAAGGCAGAATTGTTACCCGAGGAATGATCCTGGACCTTGAACAGGTCCCCCTTCCAAGCTCTGACACTCAAAAATCCCAAACCTCTAGAATCACCTGGAAATCTAAATGAAGTTAAAAGGGAAACTTTTCTGACTCCAGAAGTGATGTGAGCTAGTGGGTAGAGCACGGTCCCGGGAGTCAGAAGGACCTGGATTCTAATTCCAGTTCTGTCACGACCGCTGTGTGACCTTAAGCAAGTCGCTTCACTTCTCTGGGCCTCAGCTAACCTCATATTTTATTTTGTTAGTATGTTTGGTTTTGTTCTCTGTCTCCCCCTTTTAGACTGTGAGCCCACTGTTGGGTAGGGACTGTCTCTATAATGTTGCCAATTTGTACTTCCCAAGCACTTAGTACAGTGCTCTGCACATAGTAAGCGCTCAATAAATACGATTGATGATGATGATGATGATCTGGAAAGTGGGGATTAAGACTGTGAGCCTTATTACCTTGGATCTACCCCAGCTCTTAGTACTGTGCCTGGCGCATAGTAAGCGCTTAACAAATACCACAATTATTATTACTATTATTGTTACAACCATACAACACAACTATACAGGAGAAGCAGCGTGGCTTAGTGGAAAGAACACAGGTTTGGGAGTCAGATGTCGTGGGTTTTAATTCCGGCTCCACCACTTATCACCTGTGTAACTTTGGGCAAGTCACTTAACTTCTCTGTGCCGCAGTTAACTCATCTGTAAAATGGGGATTAAGACTGTGAGCCCCACATGGGACAATCTGGTTACCTTGTATCCCTCCCAGTGCTTAGAATAGTGTTTGGCATATAGTAAGTGCTTAACAAATACCATCATTATTATTGTAAGTGGCTTTTGAAGGGAAGAACAAGGAAGACCTGGGGGTGGATGGAAACTGAGAGATTACCTCTCTTAGGGGATTTGCTGCACCACACCACGGCGAGGTGACCAGACATTGTGAGCTTGGAAGATCTGCCTCGAAATTGGGCTGTGGTCCTTTCTCCCATTTTAGCTTTTTTGTTTTCCCCAAAAGAGCAAAGCTTACCTGATTGCTGCCCCTTAAAATTAAAGTGGCCTGCTGGATGGAGAAGGGAGAAGGGAAGGAGTGGTAAGACTCTCCCTTCCTCCCTACAGAGAAGCAGCGTGGCTCAGTGGAAAGAGCCCGGGCTTTGGAGTCAGAGGTCATGGGTTCAAATCCCGGCTCCACCAACGGTCAGCTGTGTGACTTTGGGCAAGTCACTTCACTTCTCTGGGCCTCAGTTCCCTCATCTGTAAAATGGGGATTAAAACTGTGAGTCCCCCGTGGGACAACCTGATCACCTTGTAACCTCCCCAGTACTTAGAACAGTGCTTTGCACATAGTAAGCGCTTAACAAAGACTATTATTATTACATAATGGAAGAGATGATGGTAGGAGCTGGGGAGAAGCAGGAGAAAGGGAGAAAGTGGGGAGGCGGCACTCAGTACAGTGCTGTGCACACAGTAAGCGCTCAAATATGATTGAATGAATGGGAAGGGAAATGAGCAGTTGAGAGAAACCACATTCTGTAGCTCAGGGCTTTGAGGGGTCTCATACTTGGGAGCCACCATGGCATCTCTTATGCCCAGGCCCAGCTTGCAGCTGAACTGGGACCCCTGTTTCCTTTTGCCACCTGAGCAGAAGTGGCAGCCCCCATTCCTCCTGGCCCGGCACGTAATTGGCTAGGTGATCATGACTTTAGATTTCATTTTCTCACTGCCCCTCTTTCTCCCTCTCTCAGCCATCCCCCTGTTCTGTTCTCTGACCATCCTGTCTAGTTGTGAGCCCCAAGTGGGACAGGGACTGTGTCCAATCCCATTTGCTTGTATCCACCCCAGCGCTCAATACAGTGCCTGGCTCATAGTAAGAACTTAACCAGAGAAGTGAAGTGACTTGCCCAAAAAGTCACACAGCTGACAATTGGCGGAGCTGGGATTTGAACCCATGATCTCTGACCCCAAAGCCCCTGCCCTTTCCACTGAGCCACGCTGCTTCTTCTAGAATGTGAGTCCGTTGTTGGGTAGGGACCGTCTTTAGATGTTGCCGACCTGTACTTCCCAAGCACTTAGTACAGTGCTCTGCACATAGTAAGCACTCAATAAATAGATGAGAAGCAGCGTGGCCCAGGCCTTGGAGTGAGAGGTCATGGGTTCTAATCCTGGCTCCGCCACTTGTCAGCTGGGTGACTTTGGGCAAGTCACTTCGGTTCCCTGGGCCTCAGTTCCCTCATCTGTCAAATGGGGATGAAGGCTGTGAGCCCCCCGTGGGACAGCCTGATCACCTTGGATCCCCCAAGTGCTTGCTGTAGTCCTGTACCCCAGTACTTTTGGCTAGGCCTCTTCAGTGAGCCAAGAGTAGGGTTTAAGCATTTGTCTGGGTATCTTGAAAGAAGAGCGTTTTACTTGAATAATGTTCTCTTCCTCTACGCCACTTTTGACACTGGAGAAATCTCATGTGGGGTGCCATTACAGCAGTGAAGTCTTTAGACAGATCAAAGCCCAAATTCAATTGGTAGTGGCAGAAGTGAATGTCATCTAGAGGACTGTATTTTCTACAATGTAAGCTCATAGACAGGGAACATGTCTACCAACTCTGTTACACTGAACACTGTAGAAAGTCATGGGGAGAGTACAACGCAATAAAATTGGTAAACTGATTCCTTGACCACAGTCTAAGGGGTAGAAGAGGGAAGAGTGCAGTATCTAAGTGGAAGTTTGGGGGGATGTTATCCATAGAATCACTAGTAAACAGGTCTCTAACCTTAGCGAAAAGCAAATATTACACACCTGTTTTTTAGGGTGACGGAGTCTCCTAGAAACCAAACCAACTTTGGTCCTGACACTGAAGCAGCAAGGCCTAGAGGAAAAAGCATGGGACTGGTGTCAGAAGAACCTGGATTCTAGTCTCGGCTCTGCTGTTTACATGCTTGTGACTTTGGGCAAGTCACTTCACTTGTCTATTAGAATAACAATAATTTTGGTATGTGTTAAGCGCTTACTATGAGCCAAGCACTGTTTTTAGCTCTGGGGGAAATACAAGGTAATCAGGCTGTCCCACATGGGGTGTCTTAATCCTCATTTTCCACTGAAGCACAGAGAAGTGAGATGACTTGCCCAAAGTCACACAGCTGACAAGTGGCGGAGCCGGGATTAGAACCCATGACCTCTGACTCCCAAGCCCGGGCTCTTTCCACTTAGCCACGCTGCCTCTCTATGCCTTAGTTCCCTCATCAGCAAAATACCTGTTCTCCTTCCAATTCAGACTTGTGAGCTCCAGGTAGGGCCTGACTATCTTGTATCTACCCCAGTGTTTAGTACAGTGCCTGGTATATAGTAAGCGTTTCACAAAACACACAAAAAAATAGACTGAGAACTTACATGAGGGATTGTTCATAGCGCTGATGGTGTGTGCAGCGCCATTCACGCTCTTGGCCCTGCCAGAGGTGTTTCCAGTTTAAAAGGACTCCATTCACCTACACAACAGCAAATTTAACATTAATAAATGCAGTACACATACAATAAACGCAGCATGAAATTAACAGCCAACAACTAGCTGCATTATTCCCCACTAGACTGTAAGCTCAGTGTGGGCAGGGAACACATCTACCGACTGTAAAAACTGTACCAGCCCAAGCACGATAAGTGCTCAATTCCATGGATTGACTGACATTAGCTGGTTGTGACCATGTTATCAGGTAACAACCTGATAGAGTCCTGCCTCAGCTGGGTTTGGATTTAGGAGCCCACCTGGATTCAACCCAATCTCTCCGGCCTGAGTTTGAGGCTCTTAAAGTTTGGGATCCAGCCCACCTGAGCTCCTCAAAATTTGAGGGATTTTTCTATGCAACATGTGGACCCTAGTTTCTCCCCACCCCTGCAGCACCTTACAGTAGGAAACGCATTGGAGGGTTAGCACCTTGGAAAATCTTGATAATTCAGTGACTATTTCAGGCTGATTTTACCGAACCGGGTTGGGACCCTTCTGGAGCGGGATAGATTGCAGCTGGTCCTCCACTGTCTATTCACCTCTTGTCATTCCTCTGGGGCTCTTCCTCCCCTCATCCCATCCTACCGGTTGAGTGGCTCAAACTAACCCCCGCGGTGGAGATTGGTCCAGGAGGACAGATGTTACCATGGAAACAGTCCAAGGTGGGTGATGAAATTCCAGGTTGTGCTACATGCCAACAGAGCAGCCCAGTTCTAAAAACGGCACTAATAGAGCTGCTCCTTTCACTTCCCCCGCACCAGGTAAAAGGAAAGTATTTTCTAACCAGTGCCAAAGAGAACTATACCCCCAGAAGCCAAGAGCAGGAGGTCAGAGGGAAACTGAGACGAACCCAGTGGGCCTGAGATTGAGACCTACCCTCATCTGGTTAGTGAATTATTCCCTTTTCCTCCCTCTTCATTCCTATTCATCAGTTTATTACTCATTACCGTTTCCTCAAGAAGTAGGCATGCAATAGACTTCAAATCAATTTGACTACTTCATAGCTGCTGGGCTACAAAGTTTGAGGAGGAAAGAGTTTAAAAATGATGGGTTAAAAACCAGGCTTTGCAATTACATGTAAATTTCGCTCAGACAAGCTACTTTTATGTACCACCTACAGTTAAATACTTTACATTCCTTACGCAATAGAAAATTCTGTTCCAGCTACGGATTCCTGAATAGCTAACATCCTTAACAAATAAGGCACAAACGAAATGACCTAATCTACGACTAATTTAAGGCACAAAAAATAAACAACTGATACCTTGCAAATATCTTTATTACAATTTACAGATTAGTTGTAAATAGTTCTATACACAGAAATATAATTTTAGATATAAAACCCCAACAAACAGGATACAATTAAGTCGGTTTGGATCTGTCAGAGCCAATTAAGAAGGGTGCTACGGCTCCTGACTTTGCCTCTAAAATGATACAAAAATAAAATCTGATCATTAGTTACGGTTTTGATTTAAAGTTGAAAAAGAAGAAGAGGTGTCCTTTTGGATTTCTCAACACTCAGGAACTGGAGCAATTTTACACACCTCATTACCAAGCAAGTTTTATCCACGCTATGCTACCATTTTAAGCACCACTGAAGTTTTTGCAGTTGTATAACTCAGAAGTTTCCAGGGCATGCCTTGACGATTTCAAGAGCTGAAGTGAACAAGGTTTCTTTACTGGGTTTCTTCTACCCAACTCTAAACTTAGCTCCCTCCCCAGTTCTCTCAAAGAGGAAGGTAATTGGTGGCATTTCTCGCCTCTTCCTCCAGGATGGAAAGATCGAATGGAAAACACCCCAAGTGAATATTGTGTCAGAGCTGATGAAAGCAGAGACGTTCCCAACCTTCCGAAAACACAGGAGTTGTGCTAGGATTTCATCAGCACAAGTGAACTATGGGAAGAAAGGTCACCTTTGGTTTCATTCTGACTCAGTAAGAATGTATTTGAATAGCAAAAATATGGACAAATGATCTCTTAGTGGCCCACAGTCACTGGAATATATATATTTTTAGATTAGCTTGCTTTATTGTTGTTACTATGTCAGCCAACAGCTTTACTTTGTGCACTAAATCTTCTACTTTCTACCAACAGTGTTCCCTAAAACTAGTTTTCCTTGCCAAGGCAAAAAATTAGGGTTGTGCACTTAAAAAAAAATGAGTAAGGACTTTCCTCTCCAAAGAAAGTGAAGTCTATTTAAGACAATATATTCTTAGTGTGGAAGTTTTGTTCAGTTTTTTTGTGTTTTTTTTAAACCCTAGAGGCAGTTCTTGGAGCAAGCTGGACAGAAATAAGGTAATGGCCAGATAAATTACAGACTGAGGTAGTAAAACCTTGAAGGCCTCGTTCCAGTCCCTAGTTTCCGATGGAATGATCCCCTACCTCACGCCATCGGTAAAAAGTGGTCTTGGAGCGAAAAGCCTGACTTTCTGTTCAGTTCCACGAGTACGGCGGGTGGATTTTGACCTTCCTTTAAGTATTAGGCTTCTACATGGCAGCTGCACGCACCTGCACAATGAAAGGAACCCAAGCCCAATGGCCACTGTAACAGCTAAATTACAAAAGTAAACTTCGGACTAAAATAATACTAAAACTTATGGGTGTTCATTAATAGTTCAACCTTTGCCTGAGGAGTCATCAGGCTTTGTCACTTGCCTGCGGTCAGTTCTGGTCTAACATGGGTTTTCACCACGTGATTTGGATAGAATGCTACTGAAGAATCAGAGAACCATCTTCCCACCCTTGCCAGGCTATCCAGGTTGAACACGACCCACAGACAGGAACAGCTGAGTGCACGTGTGAGAACGACTGTGTGATTTTCCATCACGTGTGGTACTTCGGGAACCGAGCTACTACTGTATTAAAGCAGAACTGACGGTACTAAAATTATTAAAGTAGATTTGTTGATTACATCCACCGAACACAAACCTGGAGAGGGGAGCCTACATTCTTACTCCCAGAATAGGGAGATGCAAAACGATCAGATCCAACATGGTTTTCAAAGTGACAGTGCTGAGGCATTTTAACACTGGTTTCTGTAAGAGTATTTGCAGCTGTGGCAAATTGCTCAGCCAAGTCCCCCACTACCTGCCCAGCAGAATTCTGCCAGGTTTAAGAGAAAATAAAAGTCTGTAAGATGAGATTCCCACTGCTTGGACACTTGCAAGTGTAAAAGGTTAAGTGAAAGGATTTCCAACTTTCAAAAGGAACACATGCCCAACAGGACACACACAAATAATGTAGAATGGGTTCGAATTTTTGTTCAGAGCCTGCGTGAAACTGGTTAGACGAAAGAGGCTTTGGAAAATCCTTTAAAATGGTGGGAATTTATCTGTCTCGAAAAGAAGATACCAGCACTGCATCTAAGCACTATTGAAATCCACCACGCTTTCAACATCAAAATATTCTAAAGTGTCGTTAAGAAAAACAAGTTTATGAAATTTAGGTACATAAATGATAATAATGTGCAGGACTGATTTTGCACCGGAAAGGCATTAAGACACCCACAGATGAGGAAATAAGAAGCAATGCCACAATCAAAAAACAAGACACAGACATTCACTTATTTTTTTGTTTGTTGGAATTTAGCAGTAAGTGGGGGGGAGGGCGGGGGGGAGGAGAGGGAGTGTAAAATAAAAAGCAACTTGAAATCTTCAATATGCATACTTTAAATCAGAACTGAAAATAGGCTTTGAACCCTATAAATATCATTTCCCCCTTCAAATAAGTTTAAACAGTGCAAATTTGCAACTTAAAAGGTCCCCCTTCCTCTCCACAAAGCAAAAGGCATTCAAAACACAGTTCAACCTAATATCCGAAAAGAAACATTTTCAAGGAAGGAAGAAGGGAAACAGGCACACACCACTCCCACGGTTAATTAGCAGGGCTTGTCTCAAGATAAAGTGTGGATACTCCCAAGGTAGGTTCACGGCTCCCGAGGAAGACAGGACCGGGGCACTGGATCCAAGTTGCCAGTCTCCCTTGCCACCCGAAAGACAGCTGCCAACCTCTGCTTTTAAAAAGGAGCCTCACATAAGAGGCAATAATATTGAACTTTAGGCAAGAAGGAGACCAGATCATCTTCAAGGTGCTAGAAGATGGAGACCCTTTAGTAGCATGCTTCCTGGAGCCTGTTAAATATTCTCTGTCTGTGCTCAAATGTCAAGCAGTACCCGATAGCATCTTCTGTCTCTTGAATCCGCTTCTGGAAGCGGCATCCATCCCGGGCCAGCTCCTCCCAAGGTCCTTTGCGATCTTCATCACTACTTATGTAATACTCGGTCACTTCTTCGAGGAAAGTCACCTGCAAAAATCAGAACTATTTTAGTATTCACTTGGAGACGGAAAATACTTTTTGCTATGAATGAACCTCCTTTAGCGTGGGATCCAGGTCGGCACCCCAGCCGTGTATCCCGTTATCCCGCTCATCTGCTCCTTCATCCGGAATTACCTGGTCCCGTATGACTGACCTATTAAGAGGGATATTTTAAAGAAATCCTGCCAATGTTTACGATGGAACTTTATTTCTGCGCTTCTTCCATTTCGCCAAATATGGGGATGAGGAAGTGGGCCAGCTCTGAGCTTTTACAAAAATCTTAGTTTCCAGTTTTTACTTTTCCTCAGGGAATTTTGGGGGCTTGATATGGAATGAAAATGGGTGAGAACTAGAGAAAAGGACTCTGGGGAGGAATACCAAACTTACTTTTGGAATTTTAACGGACCAAATGGAGGACAGTTAAAACTGCCCTATTCTGTTTTGAGGCTGGAGAAGATTCCCTCAATTTTCAGCAACCCCACTCCTTCCTCTCAGTTACCCAGGATATTAGGATCAAGAACATTCCTAAAGTTGGGCCAAATTGAGTGGTGCGAGACCCCCACGACCACAACCTCTCAGGCTTGGTCCGGGTGAGCCAAGGTGTTTCCAGGGACAGACCTACTTCCTGGAATGAGGTTCAGGACAGTGCCGCCTGCTTCTCCTACACGGTAAACCCGCAATAATGGACTCCCCTTCCCATACGTCGTCCTGCTTCTCACACCCTCTCTCCCTCCATGATGTATAGATTTATGGGGGTTCTACAAAGATTAAGCTGCCTTCAAGCAGCTTCCACTCACACGTGGAGGTGGGCTGGGGAAGCGGAGGGTGCTGAAGCCATTGTCCCTATCTGCCATACTCTGAGAATGCCTCCAATTTAGAGTGACCAAATATCTTGGATACGATCACTTAACATTTCAAAACACATCTCCATACAAAATGCTTTGGAAAAAAACTGAATGGCAATGAAACCTGACCATTTTGGGTAAAAATAAATTTAACCGAAAATGACTGGGCAAACTGACATGCAACTACATCTAAATTTGTCCACTTTTTTGTTTTCAAGGATGCTGAAGTTGAGGAAAATCCTTGCTCCATTAGGTTGACAACTGAAAACTAATTTTCACAAAAGAGTTCAGTATTTTCTTAGATAAAAAGGTATGACAAGCTAAGATGCTCACCTATTAACCTCTAAAAATATCTGCAAACACCACTCTACGTGGCTTCATTTTACACTGTAGATGAGCTCTACACTGAGAGAAGCAGCGTGGCTCAGTGGGAAGAGCCCGGGCTTGGGAGTCAGAGGTCATGGGTTCGAATCCCAACTCAGCCACTTAGCTGTGTGACCCTGGGCAAGCCACCAAACTTCTCTGTGCCTCAGTTACCTCATCTGTAAAATGGGGGTGAAGACTGTGAGCCCCACGTGGGACGACTTGATCGCCTTGTATCCCCCCAGCGCTTAGAACAGTGCTCGGCACATAGTAAGCGCTTAACAAATACCATCATTATTATTATTATCTATCAGCTAGGATCCCAGCATGCTCCATTGCTGGGATACGCACATATGCAATATTTGATGAGTAGCTTTGAAAGCTATACCAGACTAAGTGTGATGTCATTGATACAGCCTATCATGTTATAATTCTCTTAAAATAATGGTTTTCAACCAATTAGAAAAGTCCATGGTAAAGTGATGTTATGCCAAAAATCAATCTGAATGTTCATTATGTCACAGCATCATTAAATATGCAAGCACGATGCATTTGTTAATCTAACAGTGGGGCTATTGTATTACAAAATAATTTGTGATTAATGAACAAGTGCCCCATTTGCCATTCCATTTACAATCACTGAACTAGTAGTGTGGCCTAGTGGGTACAGAACAGGCCTAGGAGTCAGAAGGACCTGGGTTCTATTCCTGCCTTTGTCACTTGTCTGCTGTGTGATTTTGGGCAAGTCACTTAACTTCTCTGTGCCTTAGTTACCTTATCTGTAAAATGGGGATTAAAACTGGGGGCCCCATGTGGGATATGGACTGTGCCCAACCTGATTATGCTGTCCCTACCCCAGCAATATGTACAGTGCCTGGCACACAGTAAGCGCTTAACAAATACTGCAAAACCCCCCCAGAAAACTCCAAATTACTAGTCATTATTACTAGTCATACTCTAGGCTGTGAGTTTATTGTGGGCAGAGAATGTGTCTACCAACTCTGCTGTACTGTACTTTCCCAAACGCTTAGTACAAGGCTCTGCACACAGTAAGCACTGAGGAATTCGACTGATCACATTCATTTGAAATTCAGTTGAGTCCAGGTCTTTTTTAGTCCCTGCTTAGTCACCAGTTCTCTAATCTCCAAATCGTGACTAAGTGAATATCTGCTTTTAAACATTCAATAGTTACATCAGCCAATTCCACCGAGATCCGACACTTTCATTCCTTTTTCATCAGTCTAAGGAACCTCTGGAGTACAATTACCAGGTATTGTAATACCAAGCTAGATATTGCTCCAAATCATTATTCCTTTACTGTATCACTAGGAAAGTTTACACACGGGATTTCAAATTACTCGAAATACTGCCCGCCAATGAAAGTTAAGGTAGTCACAAGCCACTAGGCTATTTATCCGTAAGGGCATTATAATACTGAAATTTCTTGCTGAAACAGTGTTTAGTGAACTCTCGGTGGCTATATTTCATAATAGCCAAGGTGCTAGAGACCAACCAGAACCAATATAACAACATATTACAGAAGTCCCAGTGCACTAAAAAAGCATTCTTAATTTCGAGTCTTTGGAAATATTTGGGCTGAGGCCAAACTCCAGGGAAAGAATAATATACAGCTCTATGGGCTTTGACTCAGGCCTCAATAAAATTACAAAAGGACAATATACGGGTTCATATTCAACAGCTATAAAACAGCTATAAAAGAATTCCAAATTAAAGAATAAAAGGTGTTCTGTAATTCCTGGCTTTAAAAAAAAATCTACGTTTCGGGGGGGGGGGGTGGATTCCCATCAAACCCATCCATTTAAACTATGTGGACATGACACTTCACACTCAAACATCTTGAGTTTAGGACCTCCTTCCTAATTCTGAGTAAGGATGGACATGTCTAAGAGTTCTAAACCAAAGAAAAATGAACTAAGACATTAAGGGTAATGCCAAGGGTTTGATTTCCAGTACCCAAAATAAACAGGGCAGCCCATTTCATCTCCAAACTGAAAATGAATCCGTCAAAAAAATCCTAATATGGTCAAAGAGGGAGCCAGCCTTAAGTGGTGCTCCGAAGAATTTCTCCATCTCCTTAAAGCAGGATGTAAGACAGAAGGAACCAAATCTGTGGTCATTCACATGCCCCGGAAGTATGTTTATTTTTATAAATTAGGAACACTCTTTAAGTATTCCCACATTACTAAAGGGACATGGGATAAAGAGATGCTACACTGGACTTTTAGCAACTAAAAATACTTGAGAGATCTGATGAAGCCCCATTTCAAAAACAGAGGTTATACAGGGAAAAATCTTCACACAGAGAGGTCTCCTCATTGAACCTCTACATCCACTCTCCCTTCCACAGCAAATTCCTGAGGTGGAACTATTCTGGAGAAGCAACAAAAAATATATATACATTTTCCAGCAATAATTAAATTTGAACTTTCATACATCATATGAGGCTGTCCTACCCAATGACTTCAAGAACAATCAAACCAAATGACTTCATATCAGCAAGTGTGGTACTTGTTTCTAGCCTAATGAACTCAAAAGTCCGATAAAGTTTTCAGTATTATTACACATCTGGTTCCATGCAACTAAACCAATTGCACAGTTTGCCCCTGGAGATGAAAAGCATTTTTTTTTAAATAATGACGTTTCAAATTCAGTGTCTGCTTTCACTATTGCTGCCCAGTGAATTCCCAGCAACAGTGAATGCAGAAGTGCTTCATGCACTTCAGCACACTGCGCTGAAATAGCAGCTTTCGAAAGCTACACGTGGGCTTCCTAATACCCAGGAATTTTCCATGGGGCAAGTAATGTGATCTTCACAGTACCTACCCAAATGAAAAATTAACTCATTACGTAAGCACTCGAGATTTCCACCCAAGCCGCTACTTTGTTGGTACAATCTCTCATCCTATCCCGACTGGATTACTGCATCAGCCTCCTTTCTGATCACCCAACTTTCAGTCTATACTTCCCTCAGCTTCCTGGATTATCTTCCTACAGAAATGCTCTGGGCATGTCGCCCCCGCTTCCACAAAACTCTCCAGTGGTTGCCTATCAACATCCGTGTCAAGCAAATACTCCTCACTATTGGCTTCAAAGCTCTCCATCACCTTTCCCCCTTCTACCTCACCTCCCTTCTCTCCTTCTACAGCCCAGCCCGCACACTCCTCTCCTCTGTCCCGCCGTTGACCCCTGACCCACGTCCTTCCTCTCGCCTGGAATGCCCTCCCTCCTCACATCTGCCAAACTAGCACACTTCCCCCCTTCAAAGCCCTACTGAAAGCTCACCTCCTCCAGGAGGCCTTCCCAGACTGAGCCCCCCTTTTCCTCTGCTCCTCCTCCCCATCTCCGCCCCTCTGTTCTAACTCCCTCCCCGCTCCACAGCACCTGTGTGGATATGTACGTATTTATTATTCTTTTAACGATGTGTACATATCTATAATTCAATATATTTATATTGACGCCTGTTCACTTGCTTTGTTTTGTTGTCTGTCTCCCCCCTTCTAGACTGTCACCCCGTTGGGTGGGGATTGTCTCTGTTGCTGAACTGTACTTTCCAAGAGCTTAGTACGGAGCTCTGCACACAGTAAGCGCTCAGCAAATACGACTGAATGAATGAAAATAGTTTAGTGAAAACTCAAGGCCCCTCTGAAAAATACTGAGAACCTTTTACCTAAAGGTCACTTTCTAAGCGGACTGCTAAATTTGCTCGGAAGTGAGCCACGGACAAAAGGACGTTGTGATTTCTATGTCCCCAATTCTAAAATTACAGCAATGATGAGTCACCCTGAAGTCCAAGTTGATCATCACGAGCTGTTTTATTTTGCATCTCTGTGTTGGTAGGATAGTCCTCTGGGTGAAAATGAGTACAGGTGATTCGACCAATCGTAGGAATCCAACTGCATGCATGGAAACGCTCCCCAAAACTCCTGATCCAAGTTCATAATCACAATATATATATATATTTACCTTTTTTCTTCTGGTGTGTACGCGCCCGTCTCCAGAGAGGATCCCGTGTTGGGTCAGATTTTCAAGTCCACTCTCGTGCCTCCTGATCAGCTGCACCTGACAAGTTAATAAGGCACGACTCTGACACCTGGCCACCTTTGCCCCGGCCCGCCTCGGGGAGTCGGGTTTCTCCTGGCCCTTTTTCCCGGCAGTCTGAAACGGGGCCCTGAAATTGAAGGGATTATAAGGGTCATCGGAATTATTGAAGGAGTTCCACAGTTTTAAGTTCTCTGCCTCATCTGCGCTGGAGTCCCCGTCGTCATCACTATCGACGTCCGTTCCGGAGCTTTGGGAACCGGGGGAGCTTTCGGTCCAGGGAGAGTCCTCTGCATCCGACCTCTCGGGCAGCTCCTTCTCGGAATCGGAATGGTCCTCCCTAATGGCTCTAAAAGAGGTCTGCAATGTCGCCGTGAAGTTTTGGGGATTATAAGGGTCTTCCACCTTGTAGAAGGAATTCCAGAGGATTGAGTCCCGCTGCCCGGGGGCCGGTTCGGGCTCATCGCTATCGAAACCATCATCCTCGTCGTCCCACTCTTCATCCTCGGAATTGGAGCCTGTTTCCTGATCGCTCGAGTCGCCCCCCAGAATGTAGTCGATTAATTTATTGCCGCAGGCCGGTCTGGCGGGGGTTGGCAGGGGGTCGCCCGCTCGATCCCGTTCTCCGGGCGCATCCCGAGCTGGCCTAATTTCGGGAAAGGCCCGGGCTTCCAGGGTAGGGGGGGTCTCCTGAATGGACAAGCCACTTTCGGGTGGGGCCGGGCTTTCTCCCTGCCGCTCGGATTTCGAGGCTTGGCCCAGATCGAGGCGGCGGCGCAGGTGGTGTTCCTCCTCCAGGCTGTGGTATCCGTGATCCTGCTCGGGAGTAGGGAGTGCCTGTCCCTTGCTAGCCTGCTGCAGGAACTCCAAGCGCTTCATGCGGAGGTGGTGGATCTCTGGCAGCCCCTCTCTCGAGCAGGGGGAAATACAGCTCCGTCCGGCACGGTCTGCCTTCAGGGGCTGGGGGCTCTGGTCGGTCACCCCCTTGATTGACTGAAACTCCACAAGCCCCCCGCTGGGCCGGTCCAGGCAGGGGGGGGGTCCACACCCAGGACACCACGCTGAAGTTGGGAAAGGGCCGGAGGCCGACCCTCCCCGGGGCTCCCAGCTCCTGGGGCCCCCACAGCTGAGGCTGCAGGAGGAGAGGGTGGGCGGGCGGGTCCGAGGGGCCGCCCTTGTCGTCCGGCTTCAGGCCCAGGCCCCGGGGGCCGCAGTGCAGGAAGAGGTCCTCCTCCAGCCAGTTCAGGGATGCGGGGTTATCAGGGGGGGGGCTCCTCGCCCCCCCTGAGCGCTCTCCAGGCGGGGCTGCCGCGGGCCAACTCCAACCACCTGGAGGGGAGCATCCCCGACGCCATCTGGCCCCACAGCAGCAGCTTCTGCAGGAAACCGGGGAGCACGTGGGAGCAAAACTTCTGCAAGGCCCCGGGCCGGGGGGCCAGCTGGGGGTCGGCCCTCTCCGCCCCCGGCTCCATCCTCTCTCTCTCTCTCTCTCGCCCTCGCTTTCTTTCCCTCAGGGTCCTCGAAGGTGAGGCCGGCCCTGAGGCCTGGCGCGGCGGGGGTCGCTGGGCCCGGTGGAGGCGGAAGCGGGGTCCATCGTGGGAAGGGACGGGGCTGGGGATGGCGGCGGCCCCACCACCGTGAGGTGACGAGGAGAGGCGACGAAAGACTGGCGGCCGCGGCTGAGGGCAGCACAAAATGGCGGCCCTCCGCCTGACGACACGCGCTCCGCCCTCCTCCCGCCGCTGACAGACAGGAGGGCGGCGCGAGACGCCCCCCCCACTTCCGGTTGCTCCCTATTCGCCCCCCCTAGCGGCCTCTCCGTGCATCGCGTCTCCCCCTCCGCTTCGCCGGCGCGCCCGCCGGGGGGCGATGGCGTCAACCCGAACGACGCGCAGGCGCAGAAGGCTCCGTCTCCAGGGAAACCGTCCAGGCCCGGGGGCAATTCGCCCCCTCCCCCCTAGCGGCCTCTCCGTGCATCGCGTCTCCCCCTCCGCTTCGCCGGCGCGCGCACGTCAACCCGAGGGACGCGCAGGCGCAGAAGGCTCCGTCTCCAGGGAAACCGTCCAGGCCTGGGGCCCATTCGCCCCCCCGCCCCCTAGCGGCCTCTACCGTGCATCGCGTCGCCTCCTCCGCTTCGCCGGCGCGAGCGCGGGGGGCCGATTGCGTCGACCCGAGGGACGCGCAGGCGCAGAAGGCTCCGTCCCCGTCTCCAGGGAAACCGTCCAGGCCTGGGGCCCATTCGCCCCCCCCCCGCCCCCTAGCGGCCTCTCCGTGCATCGCGTCTCAATCAATCAATCAATCAATCAATCAATCAATCAAATTTATTGAGCGCTTACTGTGTACAGAGCACTGTACTAAGCGCTTGGGAAGTACAAGTCGGCAACATATAGAGACAGTCCCTATCCAACAGTGGGCTCACAGTCTAGAAGGGGGAGACAGAGAACAAAACCAAACATACTAACAAAATAAAATAAATAGTTATTTAAATTAAGTTATTTAAATTAAATTTAGTTATTTAAATTGATAAACATCAATCAATCAATCGTATTTATTGAGCGCTTACTGTGTGCAGAGCACTGTACTAAGCGCTTGGGAAGTACAAGTTGGCAACATATAGAGAAAGTTATATAGAGTTATATATATATATTATATAATAGAGTTATATAGAGAGATTCCCCCCTTCTAGACTGTGAGCCCGCTGTTGGGTAGGAACTGTCTCTATGTGTTGCCGACTTGTACTTCCCAAGCGCTTAGTACAGTGCTCTGCACACAGTAAGCGCTCAATAAATACGATTGATTGATTGATATAGGGACGGTCCCCACCCAAAAGTGGGCTCACACGCGTGGGTCGACTGCCTCAACCCGAGGGACGCGCAAGCGCAGAAGGCTCCTTCCCCGTCTCCAGGGAAACCGTCCAGCCTGGGGCCCATTCGCCCCCCCGCCCCCTAGCGGCCTCTCCGTGCATCGCGTCTCCCCCTCCGCTTCGTCGGTGAGCGCTCGGGGGGCCATTGCGTCAGCCCGAAGGACGCGCAGGCGCAGAAGGCTCCGTCCCCGTCTCCAGGGAAACCGTCCAGGCCTGGGGCCTACAGGGGAGGCCCGCGTGACGAGATCAATCAGTCGTCAGTCAGTCGTATTTCAGTCAGTCAATCAATCGTATTTATTGAGCGTTGACTGTGTGCAGAAAACTGTACTAAGCGCTTGGGAAGTCCAAGCTGGCAACATATAGAGACAGCCCCTACCCAACAGCGGGCTCACAGTCTAGAAGGGGGAGACAGAGAACAAAACCAAACATACTAACAAAATAAAATAAATAGAATAGATAGGTACAGGTAAAATAAATAAATAAATAAATAGAGTAATAAATATGTACAAACATATATACATATATACAGGTGCTGTGGGGAAGGGAAGGAGGTAAGATGGGGGAGCGCTTCCGTATGCAGAGCACTGTACTAAGTGCTTGGGAAGTAAAAGTTGGCAACATATAGAGACGGTCCCTACCGAACAACGGGCTCACAGTCTAGAAGGGGGAGACAGACAACAACAAAACAAAACATGCGGACAGGTGTCAAGTCGTCAGAACAAATAGAATTAAAACTAAATGCACATCATTAACAAAATAAATAGAATAGTAAACATGCACAAGTAAAATAGAGTAATAAACCTGTACAAACATATATTCATTCACTCATTCAATCGTCTTTTAGAGTGAGAGCCCACTGTTGGGTAGGGACTGTCTCTATATGTTGCCAACTTGTACTTCCCAAGCGCTTAGTACAGTGCTCTGCACACAGTAAGTGCTCAATAAATATGATTGATTGGTTTACTGAGCGCTGCGTGCAGAGCACTGTACTAAGTGCTTGGGGATGAGAACTTACAATTGCTGACTCCCACGCTTCTCAGTAGCAGTGTGGCTCAGTGGCAAGTGTCCGGGCTTTGGAGTCAAAGGTCATGGGTTCAAATCCCGGCTCCGCCACTTGCCAGCTGTGTGACTTTGGGCAAGTCACTTAGCTTCTCTGGGCCTCAGTTACCTCATCAAGAAAAGATAGAATTAATTACAGAACGGTCCGTAATTCTCTTCACTCTTAGATTCAGTCATTCGGTCGTATTTACTGATCGCTTAGGGTAACAGAGAGAGACGGTCCCTACCCAACAACGGGCTCACAGTCTAGAAGGGGGGAGACAGACAACAAAACAAGTAGACAAGTGTCAGTACCATCAAAATAAATAGAATTATAGCTATATACACATCATTAATAAAATAGAGTAATAGATATGTCTTGAAGGGGGAATCAGACAACAAAGCAAAACAAATCATGAATATCATGAATATCAGTTTGCCCTCTCCTACCAATCTCTCCCTCCTGGCTGTCTCCATCCCAGCCTGGCTTCATTCGTGTATTCAATTGTATTTATTGTGCGCTTACCATGTGCAGATCACTGTACTAAGAGCTTGGAAAGTACAATTCGGCAACAGAGAGAGCCAATACCTACGCAACAACAGGCTCACAGCCCGCCCACTCCGCTCCTCTGGTGCTACCCTTCTCACCGGGCCTCGTTCTCGCCTGTCCCGCTGTCGACCCCTGGCCCACCTCCTACCTCTGGCCTGGAATTCCCTCCCTCCTCACATCCACCAAACTAGTACACTTCCCCCCTTCAAAGCCCTACTAAAAGCACACCTCCTCCAGGAGGCCTTCCCAGACTGAGCCCCCCCTTTTCCTCTGCTCCCCTCCCCATCACCCCCACTCCCTCCCTCTGCGCTACCCCCTTCCCCACCCCACAGAACTTGTGTGTATATATATACATATTTATAACTATATTTATTTCATTAATGATGTGTATATATCTGTGAATCTATTAATTTATATTGATGCTACTGATGCCTGTTTAATAATAATAATAATAATAATGATGGCATTTGTTAAGCACTTACTATGTGCCAAGCCCTGGGAGGATACAAGGTGATCAGATTGTCCCACAGGGGGGCTCACAGTCTTAATCCCCATTTTACAGATGAGGCAACCGAGGCCCAGAGAAGTTAGGTGACATGCCCAAAGTCACACAACTGACAATTGGCAGAGCCAGGATTTGAACCCATGACCTCTGACTCCCAAGCCCATCCTCTTTCCCTTGAGCCACGCTGCTTCTCTGTTTACTTGTTTTGAGGTCTGCCTTCCCCCTTCTAGACTGTGAGCCCGTTGTGCACAGGGATTGTCTCTGTTGCTGAATTGAACTTTCCAAGCACTTAATATAGTGCTTTGCACACAGTAAGCGCTCAATAAATATGATTGAATGAATGAATACTCTCCTGCTACAACTCAGCCGGCACACTTCAGTTCTCTAATGCCAGTCCTCTACTCAATGTACCTTGATCTCATTTATCTGACCAGGGGCGTCTCACCCACATCCTGCCTCTGGCCTGGAACTGCCTCCCTCTTCATATCCGACAGATAATTACTCTCCTCACCTTCAGAGCCTTAATGAAGGCACATCTCCTCCAAGACGTCTTCCCTGACTAAGCCCTCTTTTCCTTTTCTTCCTCTCCCTACTGGGGGGCCTGATTTGCTCCCTTTATTCATCTCCCCGCCTCCCAGCCCCACAGCATTTATGTACACATCCACATCCATGTACACATCTGTCTCCCCCTCTAGACTGTAAACTCACTGTGGGCAGAAAATGCTCCTGCTATATTGTTACATAGAGCGCGGGCTTGGGCGTCAGAGGTCGTGGGTTCTAATCCCGGCTCCACCACTTGTCAGCTGTGTGACTTCGGGCAAGTCTCCTAGCTTCTCTGTGCCTCAATTACCCCATCTGTAAAATGGGGATTAAGACTGGGAGCCCCAGGTGGGACAACCTGATTACCTTGTCTCTACACCGGAGCTTAAAACAGTGCTTGGCAGATAGTAAGCACTTAACAAATACCATCATTATTATATTGTACTCTCCCAAGAGCTTAGTACTGTGTTCCGCACACAGTAAGTGTTCAATTGATTGATTAGTAGAGAAGCAGCGTGGCTTTCTGGATAGAACAGGAGCCTGGGAGCCAGAGAATCTGGGTTCTAATCCCGGCTCTGCCACTTGTCTGCTGTGTGATCATGGACGAGTCACTTCACTTCTCTGGGCCTCAGTTACCTCACCTGTAAAATGGGGATTAAGACTGTGAGTCCCAAGTGGGACAGGAACTGTGTCCAACCTGATTAGCTTCTACATACCCCAGTACTTTGTACAGTGCCTGGCACAGAGGAGTAAATGCTTAACAAATACCTTTAAAAAATCTATCCCTGTGTTTACTACAATGACTACAGATTGTAAGCCCCTTGTGGGAAGGGAATCATGTCTACCAACTCTATGTATAATTTTCCCAAATGCTAAGTATAATGCTCTGAACACAGTATGCGCTCAATAAATCCCATTAACTGATTGCTTAACCCACAGAAAGCACTTAATAAATGCATAATAATTGTAAGTGTATGTTTACATGCTATAATAAGAGGGAATGGGGGTTCCAACAATGTGGTGTTCAACAGAATGAGAAATTGGGTTTTAGCAGCATATAATTCAGGAGGGGCTTTTATTAAAAAAGCAAGGTATTCAAGACCGCACTTGAGTATTTCTCCTGTGGTGAGTCATTAATTAGAAAATGAAACATGACTCATTCTCCTAGGTGTGATTCTCTTCCTTCAGATCCACAGCCATGGAGAAGCCAGTGAGTCCCCTAGGTTGGAATGGACTCATTCTGTTTTTCAGCAATTGCTTTTGACTCATAGTAACCCCATCATTCCACACAGAGGGAAACAGGCACTCAGGGAGAATGAGGAAGTGGATCAGGGACCGGCCTCAGGGACCAGATGGACCTCAAAGCTCCCATATTTTTCCATTGGCTTCCTTCTCAGATGAGTGATCTGGTATTACTCAGTGGGGTATTGTCGATTCGTAGATTTACCTGTGGAAGAGGTAAAGGTGAAAGAGTACCAGAGCTGCAAACACCAAACACTCAGCACAGTAGTCAGGGACTGTGGGTTCCTCATTCATTCAATCGTATTTATTGAGCACTTACTGTGTGCAGAGCACTGTACTAAGTGCTTGGGAAGTACAGGTTGGCAACATATAGAGACGGTCCTTACGCAAAAACAGGCTCAGTCACCTAAGCACCCAGTGGTGAATTTCACCACCCGTGATGTATCATCCTTGAAAAGACAGGCTCTTCATAGATATTTTGAAGCATCCGAGAATAGGATTTGTGCTCACAGAGAGGACACAACCTAAAGAAATCCCACCACCACAGACCTCTTATCTTTTGGGTATTTTGATATTTGGTATTTGGGTATTAGGGTGTTCTGGCTGGCTTCTTGCTGACTATAATCAATCAATCAATCAATTGTATTTATTGAGTGCTTACTGTGTGCAGAGCACTGTACTAAGCGCTTGCAAGTTGGCAACATATACAGACAGTCCCTACCCAACAGCGGGCTCACAGTCTAAAAGGGGGAGACAGAGATACTAACAAAATGAAATAAATAGAATAGAGATGTACAAGTAAAACAAATAAATAGAGTAATAAATATATGCAAACATATATACATATATACAGGTGCTGTGGGGAAGGGAAGGAGGTAAGACGGGGGATGGAGGCGGGGGAGAGGGGGAGATTATTATTATTAATAGATACGACTGAATCAATCAATCAGTCGTATTTATTGAGCGCCTTGACTATAGTATTTGTTTATGAGTTACTTTTTGGTTTGTTTACATCAAAATCATTTAGAGACTCCACTGAGGTAATGAACAGCGAGCAGGGAGACTTGCGGGAGTGATAACTACAATTCATGGAGTTGAAGCATATATTTTGCTTCAGTTTAGCCATCGGCAACATGAGGAGAATCACCAGCCCCTCCTTACTCAACTTCACTTGATTTCTCCGTATAGGGAACCGAGGAAGTGCCTGAAACACCACAGCTATGAAATCCATTATGAGGACCTAATATGCTTCAAATCACCAGCCCCTCCTTACTCAACTTCACTTGATTGCTCCGTATAGGGAACCGAGGAAGTGCCTGAAACACCACAGCTATGAAATCCATTATGAGGACCTAATATGCTTCAAATCACCAGCCCCTCCTTACTCAACTTCACTTGATTTCTCCGTATAGGGAACCAAGGAAGTGCCTGAAACACCACAGCTATAAAATCCATTATGAGGACCTAAAATGCTTCATAACACCATTCAGATCGGGCTGAATGAGCTCTCCCCAGCTGCTATCAGCTGGACTCTGGAAGCAGGGCAGCTCTGTACACAGTGATAAGGACCCAGCTGCCATGGCCCCAGGGGACAAGCACAGGAGGAAATGTAAAATGTCCTTGACCAAGGCAACAAACACGTCAGCCCTGGCATAAGGTCACTAAACGGGGATCATTATGGTGCTCCAAAAGCATATGTTAGAAGCGGGAAAGATCTTTCTGATTGTGCTTTTTAATAAGTAAGGCCAAGCTGGAACAAACTAGGTGAACGTGACCTAAATTTTTTTGTCCTAAGGGAGCCGTGCTCTAGTTTAATGATATGCCTATTTTAAATATATTCTGGAAACTGAAGTACGGGGCCCATGGTACATTGAAAAATCATTTTGGCTGGAAAGGGAGACACACTAGATAAATTCTGTCTCTTTGACAGCCAAAGGCAGTCTTGGGTCACCCTCCTTTTGCAAAGAGTTTCTAAAAATCATTAGGTGCTCAAAATTCTCTACGTTTCACACAGTTTTCAGACTTTTAGACTGTGAGCCCACTGTTGGGTAGGGACTGTCTCTATATGTTGCCAACTTGTACTTCCCAAGCGCTTAGTACAGTGCTCGGCACACAGTAAGCGCTCAATAAGTACGATTGATTGATTGATTGATTTTCAGGGCCTTTCCCTCATTTCCTTGTCCCTTCCTCCACATCCTCCTCACCATCCTGATCCCACTCAGCTTAGGACCTGCTTCCATGCAACACTAAGATTCCTGTTCAACACTCAGAATAATGGGACTAAGGAGGCAGAGTTTATTCGGTTCAATTAGGCTCACTACCTGGTTTCTCGAGGACATTGAGGACCACAGTTTTAATTTAGCAGCATAAATACAGGTTGCCCCCAAAGACTCATCTCCCCTACAAAGTCGTTAACACCGTTTTCCTTTTGTTGGCAGCTGCAGAGAACCAGGGACAAAGGAAAATCCAGTATTTAGAGAAGCAGCAGGGCCTAGTGGAGAAAGCCCGGGCATGGGAATCAGAGGACCTGGGTTCTAATCCTGTCTGTTGTTTGAACTCAGGCAAATCCCTTACTACTCTGGGCCTCAGTTTTCCCACTCACAAAATAGGGATTCAATACCCGTGCTCCTCCTGCGTACACTGTGAGTCCCGTGTGGGACCTGGTTATTTTGTATCTACCCCAGCTGCTGAATTGTTGCCGAATTGTACTTTCCGAGTGCTTAGTACAGTGCTCTGTCCACAGCAAGTGCTCAACAAATACGATTGAATGAATTGAATGAAACTGAAATGAATTGAATTGCTTGACTCATAAGAGCCTAACAATTATTATGATGATGATTCATGGTGAAAGGCAATATAAACATCAGAAGCTTTTCCAGACAGAGGGAATACTTCTTGACAGACTTGAGGACACTAAACACTTCACTGCAGTGGGGAAAGTTCATAGAAAGTTCATAGTTCTTGTATATATTTACTATTCTATTTATTTTATTTTGTTAATATGTTTTGTTTTGTCTTCTCTCTCCCCCTTCTAGACTGTGAGCCTGCTGTTGGGTAGGGACCGTCTCTATATGTTGCCAAATTGTACTTCCCAAGCGCTTAGTACAGTGCTCTGCACACAGTAAGCGCTCAATAAATACGATTGAATGAATGAATGAATAGATAAGGCATCTGACACAGGCAAATATTCCCCTCTGGACTGTAAGATTATTGTGGGCAGGGAATGAGTCTCCCAACTGTTATAGTGTACTCTCCCAAGTGCTTAGTACAGTGCTCAATAAATATGATCGATCGATTGAGAGCAAACCTCAATCAATTGTAATGATTGAAATCAGGCCTCAATCGATTGTAATAATAATAATTATGGTATTTATTATTAATAATAATAATAATGGTATTTGTTAAGCACTTACTTTTTGCCAGATACTGTACTAAGCACTGGGATAGATACAAGCAAACTGGGTTGGACACAGTCCCTGTCTCACTTAAGACTCAGAGCCTTATTCCCCATTTTAGCACTTTGCTTTGCACATAGCAAGAACAGTGCTTTGCACATAGTAAGCACTTAATAAATGCCATTATTATTATTATTATTATTTTACAGATGCGGTAACTGAGACACAGAGAAGTGAACTGACTTGCCTAAGGCCACACAGCAGACAAGTGGCAGAGTCAGGATTAGAAGCCATGACCTCTTGATTCCCAGGCCCCTGCTCTATCCACTACAACATGCTGATTCCCTAATAATTTTGATATTTGCTAGGCACTTACTAAGTGCCAGGCATCGTTCTAAGCGCTGGGGTAGATACAAAATAACCAGGTTGGACACAGTCCCTGTCCCACATAGGGCTCACAGTCTTAATCCCCGTTTTACAGATGAAGGAACTGAGGCACAGAGAAACTAAGTGACTAGAGAAGCAGCGTGGCTTAGCAGAAAGAGCCCGGGCTTGGGAGCCAGAGGTCGTGGGTTCTAATCCCGGCTCCGCCACTTGTCTGCTGTGTGACCTTGGGCAAGCCACTTAACTTCTCTGGGCCTCATCTGTAAAATGAGGATTATGATTGTGAGCCCCCCTTGGGACAACCTGATTATCTTGTATCTATCCCAGTGCTTAGAACAGTGCTTGGCACATAGTGAGCGCTTACAAATATCATAATTATCAATATTATTGCTTGCCCAAGGTCACACAGCAGACAAGTGGCAGAGCTGGGATTAGAACCCATGACCTTCTGACTCCCAAGCCTGTGCTCTACCCACTTATTGAGTGCTTACTGTGTGCAGAGCACTGTACTAAGCACTTATGGGAACGCTTCCATTTCAAGTGACACCGGGATTCCCGGTAACAGTCCGTCCTGGGCTGGCTGGAAATGCCCCATGATGTCATCAACCCCTGAAAATTCCGTCCCTCCAATGTACTTCCTTCCACGTGGAGGAGTCCAATAGATAGCGAAACCATTCTGAAAGGGACGAGGTGCCCCCGCCTCCCTCCCTTCCTTTCTCAGCATCACCCGGCCGTCAATGTCGCGTCGCTGGAGCACATGCCAGGGGGCAGGAGAAATGGGAGTTTGCTGAGCCAAAGATGTCATTTCTAGGTGCAGAGCTCTTCTGCACACAGGGGGAGTTTCTGAAATGCAAACCCGTTGGAGCTTTCCTTTTTTTAATGGTATTTGTTAAGTCATTCAATCATATTTATTGAGCGCCTACTGTGTGCAGAGCACTGTACTAAGCGCTTGGGAAGTACACGTTGGCAACATATAGAGATGGTCCCTACCCAACAATGGGCTCACAGTTTAGAAGGGGGAGACAAACAACAAAACCAAACATAGTAACAAAATAAAATGAACAGAATAGTAAATATGTACAAGTAAAATAAATAGAATAATGACTCTGTACAAACATATATACAGATGCGGTGGGGAGGGGAAGGAGGTAGGATGGAGGGATGGGGAGGGGGAGAGGAAGGAGGGGGCTCAGTCTGGGAAGGCCTCCTGGAGGAAGTGAGCTCTCAGTAGGGCTTTGAAGGGAGGAAGAGAGCTAGCTTGGTGGATGTGTGGAGGGAGGGCATTCCAGGCCAGAGGGAGGACATAGGCAGGGGGTCGATGGCAGGACAGGCAAGAACGAGGCATAGTGAGGAGGTTAGTGGCAGAGGAGTGGAGGTTGCGGGCTGGGCTGGAGAAGGAGAGAAGGGAGGTGAGGGAGGAGGGGGCGAGGGGATAAAGAGCCTTGAAGCCCAGGGTGAGGAGTTTCTGCCTGATGCGCAGATCGATTGGTAGCCACTGGAGATTTTTGAGGAGGGGAGTAACATGCCCAGAGCATTTCTGCACAAAGATGATCTGGGCAGCAGCGTGAAGTATAGACTGAAGTGGGGAGAGACAGGAGGATGGGAGATCAGAGAGGAGGCTGATGCAGTAATCCAGTCAGGATAGGATGAGAGACTGAACCAGCAGGGTAGTGGTTTGGATGGAGAGGAAAGGGCGGATCTTGGGGATGTTATGGAGGTGAGATGATGAGGGGACACTGAGTGGCTGTGGGGGGAGCAAGAGCAGAGATTGCAGAATTCCCCACCCTCCCCTTTTCTTGATTTCAGTCCCTTGATTCCAGGAGAGGCCCGTGACTGTGTAGTTGAGACCACTTAAGTTGCTGAGGTACCGAGAAACTGTTTCACAGGATAAATTCGTCATAGCTCAGAATGACGCAAACCTTTCGTGGAAACCTATTATATTACTTTCCAAGTATCTGATACAGGACTCCACTGAAACTAGGCATACATTAATTTACATGTAAGGTAAAATTGAGAAATAACCCCAGTGCTTTGTGCCAAAGCATAATTTATTATGAAATATATAGGTAGTGATATATATATATATATATATATATATAGAAAATGGTTATATAATGGATATATAAAATGGTTTGACTATTTGCCTCAGTTGTGTTTTTCACTTTGGCAGTGTAAACTCTGACTCATTAATTTCAAAGCTGTTACTGTACAGATTCAAAAATAAATTGGAATAATTATTTTGCCCAGAATTTTGCAAAAATTGTGAAATAAATATTGATTAAAGATTCCTGTCCTCTTCTCCAGCCTTGCACCTAGGGTGTGGAACCACTGACTTTACCAATCAATAATCAATCAATCAATCAATCAATCATAGTTACTGAGCGCTTACTGTGTGCAAAGCACTGTACTAAGTGCTTGGGAAGTACAAGTTGGCAACGTATAGAGACAGTCCCTACCCAACAGTGAGCTCACAGTCTAGAAGATACAGATTATTAGGTCCTATCCTGGCTCCGCCACTTGTCTGCTGTGTGACCTTGGCCAAGTCACTTCCCTTCTCTGGGCCTCAGTTACCTCATTGATAAAATGGGGATTATTATTATTAATAACAACAACAACAATAATAATAATAATAATAATAATAATTGTATTTGCTAAGCGCTTGCTATGTGCCAAGCACTGTTCTAAACACTGGAGTAGATACAAGATAATCAGGTTGCCCCACGTGGGGCTCACAGTCTTAATCCCCATTTTGCAGATTAAGATTAGGAGCTCCATGTGGGACAAGGACTGTGTCATTCATTCATTCATTCAATTGTATTTATTGAGCACTTACTGTGTGCAGAGCACTGTACTAAGCACTTGGGAAGTCCAAGTTGGCAACATCTAGAGACGGTCGCTACCCAATAGCAGGCTCACAGTCTAGAATCAATCAATCAATCCATCAATCATATTTATTGAGCGCTTACTGTGTGCAGAGCACTGTACTAAGCGCTTGGAAGTCCAAGTTGGCAACATATAGAGATGGTCCCTACCCAACAGCGGGCTCACAGTCTAGAAGGGGGAGACAGACAACAAGACGGAACATATTAACAAAATAAAATAAACAGAATAAATATGTACAAATAAAATAGAGTAATAAATCCGTACAAACATATATACATATATACAGGTGCTGGGGGGAGGGGAAGGTGGTAAGGTGGCGGGGGATGGGGAGAGGAAGGAGGGGGTTGTCCAACTCGATTTGCTTGTATTCACCCCAGCGCTTAGTACAGTGCCTGCCATATAGTAAGTGCTTGACAAATACCAGCACTATTATTTTTTTTTATAATGACATTTATTAAGCGCTTACTATGTGCAAAACACTGTTCTAAGCGCTGGGAAGGTTACAGGGTGATCAGGTTGTCCCACGGGGGGGCTCACAGTCTTAATCCCCATTTTACAGATGAGGTAACTGAGGCACAGAGAAGTGAAGTGACTTGCCCAAAGTCACACAGCTGACAATTGGCGGAGCCGGGATTTGAACCCACGACCTCTGACTCCAAAGCCCAGGCTCTTTCCGCTGAGCCACGCTGCTTCTCTAATTATTATTATGTGCTAGACACTGTTCATTCATTCATTCATTCATTCAATCGTATTTACTGAGCGCTTGCTATGTGCAGAGAGCACTGTACTAAGCGCTTGGAAGGTACAGTTCATCAGTAAAGAAAATCCCTGCCCACACCAGGTTTATAGTCTAGAGGTGAGCGTTCAATAGGGCTTTGAAGCGGGGGGAAGAGTGATGTTCTGGCAGATTTGAGGAGGGAGGGTAGGACGTGGGCCTGGGGTCGACGGTGGGACAGGTGAGAACGAGGCACAGTGAGAAGGTTAAAACCAGATGAGCAGAGAGCGTGGGTTGGGATATAGGAGAGAAGGGAGGTGAGGTAGGAGGGGGCAAGGTGATGGAGAGCTTTGAAACCAATAGTGAGGAGTTTTTGTTTGATTACGGAGGTTGATGGGCAGCCACTGGAGAGTTTTGAAGAGGAGGGTGACATGCCCTGAACGTTTCTGTGGAAAGATTCATTCATTCAATCGTATTTATTGAGTGCTTACTGTGTGTAGAGCCCTGTACTAAGCGCCTGGAGTCAGCAGAAGTGGAGAGAGGCAGGAGGTTGGGAGGTCAGAAAGGAGGCCGATGCTGTGGAAAGATTCATTCATTCAATCGTATTTATTGAGTGCTTACTGTGTGTAGAGCCCTGTACTAAGCGCCTGGAGTCAGCAGAAGTGGAGAGAGGCAGGAGGTTGGGAGGTCAGAAAGGAGGCCGATGCTGTGGAAAGATTCATTCATTCAATCGTATTTATTGAGTGCTTACTGTGTGTAGAGCCCTGTACTAAGCGCCTGGAGTCAACAGAAGTGGAGAGAGGCAGGAGGTTGGGAGGTCAGAAAGGAGGCCGATGCAGTAATCCAGTCAGGATAGGATGAGTGAGTGTACTGACGTGGTAAGTTAGTAGAGCTCTGTTCTAAGCGTTGGGGGAGATACAAGGTAATCGGGTTGGACACAGTCCCAGTCCCACATGGGGCTCACGGTTTGAATCCCTTGCCTCTCTCCTCCCCAACCTGATGGTGCTTGGGTTGGCGCCCAGGGCTGAGGGGCAGTCAGCTAAAGGTGGAATCTACATAAGTTGCCCCCCTCCTCATAGGTCTGAGCATTAAATCCAAGCCTCCTGGTCTCGATGGAGGGAGTGGGTATTTCAAGAAGCACAAATCTGGAAGTCAGAAGGACCTGAGTTCTAATTCTGGCTCCCCCACTTTTCTGCTGTGTGACCTTGAGAAGCAGAATGGCCTAGCGAATAGAGCCTAGGAGTCAGAAGGTCATGGGGTCTAATCCCGGCTCTGCCATCTGTCTGCTGTGTGACCTTGGGCAAGTCACTTTACTTCATAATAATAATAATAATAATAATGATGGTATTTGTTAAGCGCTTAATATGTTCAAAGCACTGTTCTAAGCGCTGGGGAGGTTACAAGGTGATCAGGTTGTCCCACGGGGGGCTCACAGTCTTAATCCCCATTTTACAGATGAGGTAACTGAGGCACAGAGAAGTGAAGTGACTTGCCCAAAGTCACACAGCTGACAGTTGGCAGAGTTGGGATTCGAACCCATGACCTCTGACTCCAAAGCCCGTGCTCTTTCCACTGAGCCACGCTGCTTCTCTTAATAATGATGACATTTACTATGTGCTTACTATGTGCAAAGCACTGTTCTAAGCGCTGGGGAGGTTACAAGGTGATCAGGTTGTCCCACGGGGGCTCACAGTTTTGATCCCCATTTTACAGATGAGGTAACTGAGGCCCAGAGAAGTGACTTGCCCAAAGTCACACAGCTGGCAATTGCTGGAGTCGGAATTTGAACCCATGACCTCTGACTCCAAAGCCCGGGTTCTTTCCACTGAGTCACGCTGCTGCTCACTTCTCTATGCTGCATTTATCTCATCTGTAAAATGGGGATTGAGACTGTGAGCCCCATGTGGAACAGGGACTGTATCCAACCTCATTTGTTTGCATCCATCCCAGCACTTAATACAGTACCTGACACATAGTAAGCACCTACCAAATACCACAAGTATTACCAAGTCACCTCACTTCCCTGTGCCTCAGTTACCTCATCTGTAAAATGGGGATTAAAGCTGGGAGCACCATGTGGGACAAGGACTGTGTCCAACCTGATTAGCTTGTATCTACAAGTAGTGCTTAGAACATTTATTTTATTTTGTTAATATGTTTTGTTTTGTTGTCTGTCTCCCCCTTCTAGACTCTGAGCCCGCTGCTGGGTAGAGACCGTCTCTATATGTTGCCAACTTGTACTTCCCAAGCGCTTAGTACAGTGCTCCGCACACAGTAAGTGCTCAATAAATACGATTGAATGAATGAATGAATGAATGAATGAATGAACAGTGCCTGGTGGATAGTAAGTGACTAACAGATACCATTTTTCAAAAAAGGCAGAAAGACTTGCTCCCCACCGCCATGGCCTGCAAAAACACTGTCAAACTCCCAGGAATGATCCTAAACACGGATGGCAGTCAGAAAGTATTTTCTCCACTATTCTATTTACATAGTTGAATTTTCTCTTTTGGAACAAGCAGGTGCGTTAGTTTTAAAAACTTTTTCAGCTTCTGCATTTCCAAACGTTTGGATTAAAGCTTGCCACTGTAAGGGTTGGGTAGCCCACAGCGGGAAACTCCCCATTGCTCCTCTTTCCCTGGAGGATTTGAGATTTCAGGGTCTTTAGCCCGGAATAGATGAGCAAGTGAGATGAGACCTTTTGATGAAGTTCTCTTAACTCATGGGTTCCTTTTTTTTTTTTTGATAGCATTTATTAAGCGCTTACTATGTGCAAAGCACTGTTCTAAGCGCTGGGGAGCTTACAAGGTGATCAGGTTGTCCCACGGGGGGCTCACAGTTTTAATCCCCATTTTACAGATGAGGGAACTGAGGCCCAGAGAAGTGAAGTGACTCGCCCAAAGTCACACAGCTGACAGTTGGTGGAGTGGGGATTTGAACCCATGACCTCTGACTCCAAAGCCCGTGCTCTTTCCACTGAGCCATGCTGCTTTTCTGCTTCTTCTGTACAAGATCCTAGTACAGTGTTCGGTTCACGGGAAGTGCTCAATAAATACCACACTGATTTATTTGGCCGTTCTAGCTGGCAAACCTTCATCCCATAGGACTGTTGTGTGGAAAATCTCCTGGGGAACTTCTTGGTTTTAGGATTTTGCCATTTAAATCATGCATAGAATAACTCTTTTTTCTAAATGGTATTTGTTAAGCCCTTACTATGTGCCAGGCACTGTACTAAGTGCTGAGGTAGATGCAATTTAATCCTATCCCACATGGGCTCATAGTCTTAATCCCCATTTTACAAATGAGCTGAGGCACAGAGAAGTTAAGTGACTTGCCCAAGATCACCCAGCAGACAAATAGAGAAGTGGAATCAGAACCCAGGTCCTACTGACTTCCAGCCCATGCTTTACCCATTAGACCATGCTGCTTTTCAGAGGTGGACAAAGTATCAGAGAAGCAGCGTGGCTCAGAGAAAAGAGCCCGGGCTTTGGAGTCAGAGGTCATGGGTTCAAATCCCGACTCCGCCAATTGCCAGCTGTGTGACTTTGGGCAAGTCACTTCACTTCTCTGTGCCTCAGTTACCTCATCTGTAAAATGGGGATAATAATAATAATAATAATGGCATTTATTAAGCGCTATGTGCAAAGCGTTGTTCTAAGCGCTGGGGGGGATACAAGGCGATCAGGTTGTCCCACGTGGGGCTCACAATCTTAATCCCCATTTTACAGATGAGGGAACTGAGGCCCAGAGAAGTGAAGTGGCTTGCCCAAAGTCACACAGCTGACAAGTGGCGGAGCTGGGATTTGAATCCATGACCTCTGACTCCAAAGCCCGGGCTCCTTCCACTGAGCTATGCTGATTCTGCTATGAAGATAAAGACTGTGAGCCCCTCATGGGACAACCTGATCACCTTGTAAATTCCCCAGTGCTTAGAACAGTGCTTTGCACATAGTAAGCGCTTAATAAATACCATAATTATTATTATCATCAAGCAGCAGTGAAATTTGAGCATTGCACATAATAATGATGGCATTTGTTAAGCGCTTACTATGTGCAAAGCACTGTTCTAAGTGCTGGGGGGGATACAAGGTGATCAGGTTGTCCCACGTGGGGCTCACAGTCTTAATCCTCATTTTACAGATGAGGGAACTGAGGCCCAGAGAAGTGAAGTGACTTGCCCAAAGTCACACAGATGACAAGTGGCGGAGTGGGATTTGAACCCATGACCTCTGACTTCAAAGCCCGGGCTCTTTCCACTGAGCCACGCTGCTTCCCCTATGAAGATGAAGACTATAGCCCCCCGTGGGACAACCTGATCACCTCGTAACCTCCCCAGCGCTTAGAACAGTGCTTTGCACATAGTAAGCACTTAATAAATGCCATCATCATCATCATTATTATTATCATCAAGCAGCAGTGCAATCTGAGTATTGCGCATGCGAATCCCTCCAGTTTATTAGCGGGTTTATAAGCGGGGAACTTCTGTGTGGGGACGACGTAAAGGTTTTCAGCTCAATAAATATCCTAACAATTACTTACGGATTAAGTATTTTGAATATATGTATATATGTTTGTACATATTTGTTACTCATTTATTTATTTTACTTGTACATATCTATTCTATTTATTTTATTTTGTTGGTATGTTTGGTTTTGTTCTCTGTCTCCCCCTTTTAGACTGTGAGCCCACTGTTGGGTAAGGACTGTCTCTATATGTTGCCAACTTGGACTTCCCAAGCGCTTAGCACAGTGCTCTGCACACAGTAAGCGCTCAATAAATTCGATTGATGATGATGATGATGAATATCGACTATTTAAGTGTGTTTCTCGCACAGCCAAGCGGCCTCGTCCTAGACAGAGCAGGAGCGACACCTGGAGGCCACTTAGACTTACTGCAGTCAAAGCCTTCAGAAACCACCTAGGCCCCCTCCGTCTGCAGGGCGGTTTTGGGGTTTGTTTTGTCTTTAATGGTATTTGTTAAGCTCCTACTATGTTCTAAGCGCAGGGGTAGATACAAGGTAATCAAGGACATCAGGACATCGCCATCTGGATGCCTGCCCGCCATCTAAAACGCAGTATGTCCAAGACCGAGCTCCTCATCTTCCCTCCCAAACCCTGCCCTCTCCCTGACTTTCAATCAATCAATCAATCGTATTTATTGAGTGCTTACTATGTGCAGAGCACTGTACTAAGCGCTTGGGAAGTACAAATTGGCAACACATAGAGACAGTCCCTACCCAACAGTGGGCTTTCCCATCACTGTAGACGGCACTACCATCCTGCCCGTCTCACAAGCCCGCAACCTTGGTGTCCATCTCGATTCCGCTCTCTCGTTCACCCCATACAGCCAAGCCATCACCTAAAGCTGCCGGTCTCACCTCTGCAACATCGCCAAGATCCGCCCTTTCCTCTCCATCCGAACTGCTACCCTGCTCGTTCAATCTCTCATCCTATCCCGACTGGATTACTGCATCAGCCTCCTCTCTGATCTCCCCTCCTCCTGTCTCTCCCCACTTCAGTCTATACTTCACTCATGCTGCCCAGATTATCTTTGTGCAGAAACGCTCTGGGCCTGTTACTCCCCTCCTCAAAAATCTCCAGTGGCTGCCTGTCAATCCACGCATCAAACAAAAACTCCTCACTCTCGGCTTCAAGGCTGTCCATCACCTCGCCCTCTCCTACCTCACCTCCCTTCTCTCCTTCTCCAGCCCAGCCCGCACCCTCCACTCCTCTGCCGCTAAACTCCTCACTGGGCCTCGTTCTCGCCTGTCCCGCCGTCGACCCCCAGCCCACATCCTCCCCCTGGCCTGGAATGCCCTCCCTCTGCCCATCCACCAAGCTAGCTCTCTTCCTCCCTTCAAGGCCCTACTGAGAGCTCACCTCCTCCAGGAAGGCCTTCCCAGACTGAGCCCCCTTTTTCCTCTCCTCCTCCCCATCCCTCTGCCCTACCTCCTTCCCCTCCACACAGCACTTGTATATATTTGTACAGATTTATTAATCTATTTTACTTGTACATATTTACTATTCTATTTTGTTAATGATGTGCATATGGTTTTAATCCTATTTGTTCTGACGATTTTGACACCTGTCTACATGTTTTGTTTTGTTGTCTGTCTCCCCCTTCTAGACTGTGAGCCCGTTGTTGGGTAGGAACCGTCTCTATGTTGCCGACTTGTACTTCCCAAGCGCTAAGTACAGTGCTCTGCACACAGTAAGTGCTCAATAAATACGATTGAATGAATGAATGAATGAATGAAAGTTGTCCCATGTGGGGCTCACAGTCTTCACCCCCATTTTCCAGATGAGGTAACCAAGGCACAGAGAGGTTAAGTGACTTGCCCAAGGTCACATAGCAGAACAGTGGCATTAGGGACAGTACACCCTCTCGGGGTGGCACCTGGAGAGTTTCCAGAACTTCAGTACTCGACTATGGGAGGGAGGGTCAAGGAGAGGCATAGCCATTCCATTCCCAGATTAGCCAGTGGCTAGTAAGTGGAAGGCAATCTGCTACAAGTCAAGGCTTCCCTGGGCTGGGCAGCAGCGGCATGGAAGAGACTTAAGAGCAGAGATTCGAGTTTACTGAAAGTAAGGAGGCAATGGTAAACCACTTCTTTATTTTTACCAATCAATCGTATTTATTGAGCGCTTACTGTGTGCAGAGCACTGTACTAAGCACTTGGGAAGTACAAGTTGGCAACATATAGAGACAGTCCCTACCCAACAGTGGGCTCACAGTCTAAAAGGGGGAGACAGAGAACAAAACCAAACATACTAACAAAATAAAATTATTACTCTATTTATTTTACTTGTACATATCTATTCTATTTATTTTATTTTGTTAGTATGTTTGGTTTTGTTCTCTGTCTCCCCCTTCTAGACTGTGAGCCCACTGTTGGGTGGGGACTGTCTCTATACGTTGCCAACTTGTACTTCCCAAGCGCTTAGTACAGTGCCCTGCACACAGTAAGCGCTCAATAAATACGATTGACTGATTGGAGTCAGAGGTCACGCCATCAAATCCTGGCTCCGCCAATTGTCAGCTGTGTGACTTTGGGCAAGTCACTTCACTTCTCTGGGCCTCAGTTACCTCATCTGGAAAATGGGGATGAAGACGGTGAGCCCCCCCACGGGACAATCTGATCATCTTGTAACCTCCCCAGCGCTTAGAACAGTGCTTTCCACATAGTAAGCGATTGCCATCATCATCATCATCATCATCATCACAATGCCAGTCTACTTTACCTACCCCCAGGAGCCATCTTTCAGAGATAAACAGCAAATGGATTGCGGGAAACACGCTGTTGAGAAGCAGCAGAGCCTAGTGGCTAGAGCATGGGCCTGGCTTCCAATCCTGCCACTGCCACTTGTCTGCTACGTGATGAGGACAAGTCACTTCACTTCTCTGTGCCTCAGTTACCTCAAATGTATAACGGAGATTAAGACTGTGAACCCCATTTGAGAGAGAAGCAGCGTGGCTCGGTGGAAAGGCCACGGGCTTTGGAGTCAGAGGTCATGGGTTCAAATCCCGGCTCCGCCAATTGTCAGCTGTGTGACTTTGGGGAAGTCACTGCACCTCTCTGGGCCTCAGTTCCCTTATCTGTAAAATGGAAATTAAGACTGTGAGCCCCCCGTGGGACAACCCGATCACCATGTAACCTGCCCAGCACTTAGAATAGTGCTTTGCACATAGTAAGCGCTTAAAACATGCCATCATTATTACTAACATAATTATTAAAATAATAATTTTAATAATCATTCTCGCCTGTCCCGCCGTCTACCCCCAGCCCACGTCCTCCCCCAGCCTGGAATGCCCTCCTCCGCACATCCGCCAAGCTCGCTCTCTTCCTCCCTTCAAAGCCCTACTGAGAGCTCACCTCCTCCAGGAGGCCTTCCCACACTGAGCCCCCTCTTTCCTCTCCCCCTCCTCCCCCTCTCCATCCCTCCCGGCTTTCCTCCTTCCCCTCCCCACAGCACCTGTATGTATGTATATATGTTTGTACGTATTTATTACTCTAGTTTATTGGTACATATTTATTCGATTCATTTTATTTTGTTAATATGTTGAGTTTTGTTGTCTGTCTCCCCCTTCTAGACTGTGAGCCCGCTGTTGGGTAGGGACTGCCTCTATATGTTGCCAACTTGTACTTCCCAAGCGCTTAGTACAGTGCTCTGCACACAGTAAGTGCTCAATAAATATGATTGAATGAATGAATGAATATGGGCTGCGTCCAACCAGATTAGTTTGTATCTCCTCCAGTGTTTAGTGTACAGTGTCCGGCCTGTAGTAAGCACATAACAAATACAATTTTAAAAAAAGTTTTCTATGCTAGTCTTTGGCTTCTTCACCACTGTCACTGCCACCAGTCCCTGTGAAATGGCCACAGTGGTGAAGTTCTGGACACTATATGCCACAGTCCCCAAAATTGGGGGGGTGTTTTCCTGTTATCTGAACAAATTATCAGGGGAAAGCCATCTAGCTCTGTTTCCAGAAGCATCAAAAGCAGAAGCATAGAAGCAGCGTGGCTCAGTGGAAAGAGCCCGGGCTTTGGAGTCAGAGGTCATGGGTTCAAATCCCAGCTCTGCCACTTGTCAGCTGTGTGACTTTGAACAAGTCACTTAACTTCTCTGTGCCTCAGTTACCTCATCTGTAAAATGGAGATTAAGACTGTGAGCCCTAGGTGGGACAGCCTGATCACCTTGTATCCTCCCCAGCGCTTAGAACAGTGCTTTGCACATAGTAAGCGCTTAATAAATGCCATTATTATTATTATTATCATTCATACTGCCCCCAAGCCTGGTTAAACCACAAGAGCCAGGGAGCAGAAAACAGATAATCAATCAGGGCTACTTGGTAAACAGGCTTTGCAGGATGTGGGGGGAGAGTGGGGGAGAATCTGGGGTTGAGAGACAATCACTCTCCCCATCTTCAAACCTTCAAAGCCCTATTGAAGGCACATCTATATGTATATATGTTTGTACATATATGTATATATGTTTGTACATATTTATTACTCTATTTTACTTGTACATATCTATTCTATTTATTTTATTTTGTTAGTATGTTTGGTTTTGTTCTGTCACCCCCTTTTAGACTGTGAGCCCCCTGTTGGGTAGGGACTGTCTCTATATGTTGCCAATTTGTAATTCCCAAGCGCTTAGTACAGTGCTCTGCACATAGTAAGCGCTCAATAAACACGATTGATGATCTCCTCCAAGACAGCTTCTCTAAGCCTTCACTTCCTCTTCTCCCACTCCCTTCTACATCACCCTTGTACTTGGATTTGCACTTTTTATTCACCACTCCCTCAGCCCCACAGCACTTAGGTGCAAATCCATAATTTATTTATAATAATGTCTGTCTCCCCTTCTATCCTGTAAGCTCACTGTGGGGACAGAAAGCATCTATCAACTCTGTTAAACTGTACTCTTCCAAGCATTTAGTACAGTGCTTTGCTTACAGTAAGTGCTTAATAAATACCATTGATTGATTGATTAATGAGAGGAAGATAAGCTATACCTCAGGGTTATGACAAGGGGCTTATGTAACGAATGAATACGCAAAATACAAAATAAGATATGGATTGTAAGACATAAAAAGGATCTTGGTCGTGGTCTGGAGGACAAGTCTTCCATCAAGCCTGGTGGTAATAATAATAATATTCATTGAGTACTTAAGTACCAAGAGCCGTGGTAGATACAATTCAACCATATCAGATACATTCTCTGTCCAACCAGGGGGCTTAGAGCCTAAGTGGGAGGGAGAGCATGTATCGAGTCATCATTTTACAGGTGATGAAACAGACACAGAGAAATGAAGTGATTTGTAAAAGGTCACAGAGCAGGCAAGCGACGGAGCTACGTGAGCCCACTTCTAGACTGTGAGCCCACTGTTGGGTAGGGACCGTCTCCATATGTTGCCAACTTGTACTTCCCAAGCGCTTAGTACAGTGCTCTGCACACAATAAGCGCTCAATAAATATGAATGAATGAATGAATGAACCCAGGCCTTCTGTACTTCCAGTCCCACAGTCCAGTCCAGTCCCTCTTTCCATCAGTCCAGTCCACTTCCAGTCCAGTCCAGTCCCATTAGGCCACGCTGCTTCTCACATATTCAGTCTTGTCTCCAGATCCTGCTGGTTCTACCTTCGCAATGCTGAAACCCACCCTTTCCTCTCCATCCAAACTGCTACTTAATTGATCCAAGCACTTATCCTAGCCTGTTTTGACAACTTCATCAGCCTCCATGCTAACCGGCTTGCCTCCTGTCCATACTTCATTCCGGCCTGGATCACCTTTCTAAAAAAATTCGGTCCATGTATCCTCATTCTAGAGCCTCCAGTGGTTGCCCATCAAACAGTTGCCCAGTTGCCCAGTGGTGGCATCAAACAGAAACTACCTTGCCATTGGCTTTAAAACACTCAATCACCTTGCCCCATCCTATCTTATTTCGTTGATTTCCTCGTTGTCATCAAGTTGCCCAGTGGTGGCATCAAACAGAAACTACCTTGCCATTGGCTTTAAAACACTCAATCACCTTGCCCCATCTTATCTCGTTGATTTCCTTCTGACCCAGCACCCGAACTTCACTCCTCTAAACTAACCTATTCACTGTACCTCAGCCTCATCTATGTTGCCACCAACCCCTCTCCCCTGTCCTGCTTCTGGTCTTGGACTCCCTCCCCCTTTATATCCAACAGATGATCACTCTCCCCACCTTCAAAGCCTTATTAAAATCACATCTCTTCCAAGAGGCCAGTTAAGCCCTCCTTTCCTCTGCTCCTTTCTGTGTCACCCTTGCACTTCGATTTGTACCTGTTAATCCCTACATCATTTATGTACATATAATAATAATCATGGCATTTGTTAAGTGCTTACTGTGTGCCAAGCACTGGATCTATAATGTATTTCAGTGTCCATCTCCCCCTCTAGACTCTAAGCTCCTTTTGGGTAGGGAACATGTCTACCAATTCTGTTGTATATACTCCCAGGAGAGTAGGCTCACAGTAAGCACTCAATAAATACGAATGATTGATGTGTGACTAGTTGTTCCTGAAAAAAGAGCAATGAGCTAAACGGGGAGTGAATTGTCCTGTGACTTTGAAGGGACCCCTCCACCTTTCCTCTAAGAGACGGATCTCACCCCATGGAAGGGAGGTGGCAAAGAAGTCTGGGGTGCCAAGCTGATCCTCAAGTGTAAGTAGCAAAATAGTGGATGGGCAGAAGTGGACTTCAGGTTGCCATTCCTCCCACAGAGTACCTTTCTCATTCAGGGTCCTTAGGGGCTGGAAGAGAGGTGAAAATCAAGCGGACTCATCATTTCCTTAGGCACCTGTTTTCAATAGGAACCAGCCAGAAAATTTTGACAGAACCACAATCTTTGGCAGTTTTAAGAACAATTCCTCTGAAACTACAGAACATGCCCGGGTAGATGACAAAATGTTTATTGTGGTTCAGTTGTTTGGAACCCAAGCCTCCTGACGCCTTTCTGTGGCCGGTGGTTTTCTTTTCTGTGAATATCATTTCTCGGAAAATACTTTCGGGAAGTGACAAGACCCACACACATGGATTCAGCTGGGGACCTAGTTTAATCAGGATCATTAAAAGATCAAGATAAAAGATAATGCAACAGTGGCTGTACACATCTCAGTCCACAGAGCCAGGAGAGTGGCCATCCCAGCCTTCCTGCTACGGAAAGTCACAGATGAGAGTCCAGCGGCTGCATTACAACTTTTGTACTTCTTTGTTTAAAAATAAAATAAAATAAAATAAAATAGAGAGACTTTCTATGTCAAGCCCTGGGGCTGCATGCACACATGGAATCAGCTCCGCCAAGGTCACTGAGCCCTTGGAAGAGGCTTGTCGGTTTACTGGGTGGGAAGAGGCCTCGTGACCCACTGTGGGACAGGGGTAACAGGGATTCATGGCTCGTCCCACAACCCAGGTGACGAGTTTCTTAAAAGGTCTCCTTCTTCCCCTCCCTTCTTGGGAGCAGAGGGAGAAGAAGTTTCTGTTTGACCAGCTTCCTGCTGCTGGGGCACAAACGTTTTCAAGTTCCAGGTGTCTCCCCCAGGTAGAGGAAAAAGGCCTTGTGGTCCTGATTCCCCGGTCGAAAGGGAACAGTTGGGCCTTGCGTTCATCTCAGCTGAGGGGCTGGGAGACCATCCTGGTCGGGTGGCTCAGAGGGTCTCTCCTCCTGGCTTGGGAGAGAGTCGGGAGGTTGGGTGTGGAGGGCAGGGGGAAGAAGCAGCAGTCCAAGCCTCCAGGAGGCACTTCCCACTCATCCCACTTTTCACCCACTTCAAGGAACAGCCGGAGCTCCAGGCAGGGGGGAAAGAGAGGGGCAGACGCCAGGACCAAACAAACAAAAAACTGAGCAAAACAAGGGTGGCAAGGAATCTTCCCAGAACCAACTGGAAAGCAGACAGATGGACATCCATTTGACCCTGGGGCCACACTGCAGCACTCTTCCCACCTGGGGAAGATGGGGCACGGGGGCGCGGGGGAAGAGAGGAGCAGGGAGTCGCTCCCAGTACTCAGATCCGGCCCCAGGGAAAGGGGCGAAAGACACCAGTGGTGAGTCCTGGGGAGGGGTCCTGAGAAGTCGCCCCCAGCCCGGCCCCAATAGGAACAGGGCCCTCCAGCAGGGTGGGCGGAAGGCCCTGGCTTACACGGGTACGAATCATACAGCTCTCCTTTGGAAGCAAAATCTCTGAGGGGCCACAGAAGTGCAGGCAGTGGTACTAGCCCATGCCCCAATCCCTCCCCCACCTGCCCCCAGAGGGGGGGAGGGCCCTAATCCTCTATGTAGAAAAAACCCTGGGGACAAGTCCAGTAAGAACCTTATCAAAAACCCCAAAGACTCCCCCCACCCTCCCACCCCCACAGAGATATGTCCCTTTTTAACAGGCTTCCTGTCCAGTGAGGACAAAACTACTTTTTCATTTTTTAAAAATAAAAAATAACAAATATTTCCCCCCCCCCCCAAAAAAAAAAGAACCCACATTACCTCAGATACCTGGTCGGCACTACTCCGGTCCCCACCCCAAATCCAGTTATTGTTCCCTTGACACAAGGTAAACTTAAAATTCGGTTTCAGCCTTCACGGTGGCTACGCAGCAGCCCCTCATGACCCAAGTTCACAGTGTGAAGGGGGAAGGAGAGAGAACGTTTTGCTCTCTTCCCCCAGTCCAGATCCATGTGACCGAGGGAAAGTCCCCTCCCTCCATGGCCCCTCGGGGGCTTGTTCTTGATGGAGGGGATCGGAAGGGGCAGGGAGGTCCTCTCTCCCCAATCTCCTCCTTCTCCTCCTCCGGGCCTCCAGGCCACGGCTCTAACTGGGCTCACATGGTCCCGTGGCTTCGGGAACCCAGCGCAAACCAGCCCTTCTTCTCTTGGGCCAGGTCCAGCTCCCTCAGGCAGATGCATACCTCCCCCAGGAGGGTTTTCTCCCAGAAACTTGCTTCGCTCAACACACTAAGGCGAAGCTCCCGCTGCTGCAGGTCGCCCTTGGGGATCCCGTCATACACCAGCTAAAAGGACATAGGGTTGGGGAGAAAAGAGGGTGGGGGAAAGAGAGAGAGAGAGAGAATAAACCCAGAGCCCTAGAGTCACGGTAGAGGCCAGGGAACATGGGCAACAGGAGCCTCCTCTCTTCCCTGACCAAGCCTTCCTTCCCTCTTCTTCCAAACCCTTCTGCGTCACCCTGACTTGCTCCCTTTATTCATCCCCTCTCTCAGCCCCACAGCACTTATGTACATAACTGTACTGTATTTATTTATATTGATGTCTGTCTCCCCCGCTAGACTGTAAGCTCACTGTAGGTGGAGAATGTCTGTTTATTGCTATTTTGCACTTTCCCAAGCACTTAGTACAGTACTCTGCAAACTAAGCGCTCAATAAATATGAATGAAGGAATGAATAAGACCTAGGCAGAGCTGCCACACCAAGAGGACACCTGTCCCACCCAGCTCATGCCCTCTGGCATTCAGACTCTCAGCTGAACTTTCCCAAGGCCGGAAACCCCCTGGTTCACTTTCCTATGGGATGCTGGGATTCTGCAATGGGGATTCCGGGAAAGGCCTCAGCTTCAGTGGGAGGGGAGGACCGGAGAGAGAGAGAGAGGGGTGAAAGCCAGGAACAAAAAATGTCAGGAAGCTCCATTTCTGGGGAACTTCTCTGTGCACAGTGAAGCATCTCAGTCCGGGCCTGGCCACGTCTGTTCTGCTCCTTGCTCAAACACGCTTGACTCAGGCCTTCCCTGACTGAGCCCCTTCCTTCCTCTCCCCCCACTCCCCCTCTCCATCCCCCCATCTTACCTCCTTCCCTTCCCCACAGCACCTGTATATATGTATATATGTTTGTACATATTTATTACTCTATTTATTTATTTATTTTACTTGTACATATCTATTCTATTTATTTTATTTTGTTAGTATGTTTGGTTTTGTTCTCTGTCTCCCCGTTTTAGGCTGTGAGCCCACTGTTGGGTAGGGACTGTCTCTAGATGTTGCCAATTTGTACTTCCCAAGCGCTTAGTACAGTGCTCTGCACATAGTAAGCGCTCAATAAACACGATTGATGATGATGATGAACTCACCATCTCATTGTAGGTTGGGTTGCAGGTTTTCCGGGCCACTTTGGTCTTCTTCTTGGTGGTTTTCTGGGGGTCCGGGAGGAGGTAAATCTTCACGTAGGGGTCGGGGTCATTTCCCTCCTGGAGAGGCTGCTGCAAGGAGACATGAGCGGGGAGGGCACACTGATTATTCCTGTAGCATCAAGGTCAGTAATCCCAGCCACACGGTGAGAATAGTCATGGTGGATGTGGGAGAGGGAGCCAAACCGGACACTTACCAGGCCCCGGATGTGCATGACCATGATGAAGAGTTTGTTGTTTCTGTAGGAGATGGAGAGCTTCACCTCCCCTCCCACCTTGGCCACTGGCCGTGCCCACGTGCCGTCTGCGGAAGACAAAGGGGGAAAGGATTTCGAGGGCTGGCTAATCCGGCCTCAGTGTGACGGCTCCAGAGACAGAGTCCCAAAACACTGGATTTTTGGTCAAGCAATTAGTCGTGGCTCAGTCGAAAGAGCCTGGGTTTAGGAGTCAGAGGTCACGGGTTCTAATCCCAGTTCCGCCACTTGTCTGCTGTGTGGCTTTGGGCAAATCCCTTCACTTCTTGGTGCCTCAGTTCCCTCATCTGTGTTCCCTCATTAGTGAGAAGCAGCGTGGCTCAGTGGAAAGAGCCCGGGCTTTGGAGTCAGAGGTCATGGGTTCGAATCCCGGCTCCACCACATGTCTGCTGTGTGACCTTGGACAAGTCACTTAACTTCTCTGAGCCTCAGTTACCTCATCTGTAAAATGGGGATTAAGACTGTGAGCCCCATGTGGGACAGCCTGATCACTTTGTATCCCCCCAGCGCTTAGAACAGTGCTTTGCACATAGTAAGCGCTTAACAAATGCCAACATTATTATTATTATTATTATTATCTGTAAAATGGGGATTAAAAGTGTGAGCCCCATATGGGACAACCCGATTACCCTGTATCTACCCCAGCTCCGCACATAGTAAGCGCTTAACAAATACCAACATTATTATTATTATTTACTGAGCACTTATTTTTTTTAATGGTTTTGTTAAGTGCTCGCTATGTGCCAAGTGCGGTACTAAGAGCTGGGAGAGCACTGCACACTTACTGTGGGAAGACCATTGTACTCGGGGCCTGGGACAGTACAAGACAATACAGTTGGTAGACACAACTCCTGCCCTCAAGGATCTTACAGTCCAGTGTCGGGAGACAGACATTAAAAGAAATAACAGGTAGGGGAAGCGATAGGTTAGAGGGATATGGACCTAAATGCGGATGGTTAATTCTCCATTCTCCTGCAATGGGTCCTAACCACCCTGGAAAAGCATATTCCAGATTTCTTTGCACTGGGGAACAGGATTCTGGATCTGGGTTGTTCTGGAAGTGATTCCTCCTGAATTTGGAGTAATCTCTAGTAATGTGTGCTGAAGCTGGGTTAGGGCGAGACCGCCTCTGGAAAATCTTCCCTGATTAATTCCCAGACTGTGAGCCCGCTGTTGGGTAGGGACCGTCTCTATATGTTGCCAACTTGTACTTCCCAAGTGCTTAGTACAGTGCTCTGCACACAGTAAGCACGCAATAAATATGATTGAATGAATTAATTCCCAACACCTCAGTCTCTTCAACCCACCACTACACTCAGCATTGCTATCTTTTCTTCATATCCTCGGCCCTCACATACCTCTGGACATTTTCATTTGACTGGTAATCCACCAGTAATTAATTTGACCAGTAATTATTTACTGGTCCTGGTACATCTGTACAACTTCCAGTTCTATCCTTGTTCTTGCTTCCTCTGTTGGAAGTCATTTTTATCGGCTGTCTGCTCTCAGGAGTTTGTAAGCTCCTTAAGGGCAGGGAACCTTGCTTCTGTTGTGCTCTTCAAAAGGCTTCGCACACTCCTCCACCCTCTGTAAGGACTCAGTAAAGGAGGAGGAGGAGGAGGGAGAAGGGAGAAAGGAGGGTGATGGGGAAAGGGCCCTGTGCCTAACACTTCCTGGTTGAGAATCAATCAATCATATTTATTGAGTGCTTACTGTGTGCAGAGTACTGTACTAAGCGCTTGGGAAGTACAAGTTGGCAACATATAGAGACAGTCCCTACCCAACAGTGGGCTCACAGTCTGGAAGGGGGAGACAGAGAACAAAACCAAACATACTAACAAAATAAAATAAATAGAATAGATATGTACAAGTAAAATAAATAAATAAATAAGTAAATAAGAGAGTAATAAATATGTACAAACATATATACATATATACAGGTGCTGTGGGGAAGGGAAGGAGGTAAGATGAGGGGGATGGAGAGGGGGACGAGGGGGAGAGGAAGGAAGGGGCTCAGCCTGGGAAGCAGAGAAGCAGAGTGCCCTAATGGATACAGCTTGGGACTGAGAGTCAGAAGGACCTGGGTTTTAATCCTAACTCTACTACCTGTCTGCTTTGTGACTTTGGGCAAGTCACTTAACTTCTCTATGCTTCAGTTACCTCATCTGTAAAATAGGGATTAAGACTGCGAGTCCCCTGTGAGACACGGACTTGTCCGATCTGATTAGCAGAGTGGATAGAGCATGGGCGTGGGACTCAGAGGGTTATGGCTGCTGTGTGACCTTGTGAAAGTCACTTCACTTCTCTGTGCCTCAGTTACCTCATCTGTAAAATGTGGATTGAGACTGTGAGCCCCACGTGGGACAGGGACTGTGTCCAACCCAAATTGCTTGTAACCAACTCAGCGCTTAGTACAGTGCTTAGTACAAATACCACAATCATTATTATTATCATCTAACCCACCACTTAGTATACTGCCTGGCACATAGTTAAGAGCTTAACAAATCCCATTAAAACAAATAATAAAAAAATGAAAAGCTGAGGATAACCAAGGATCATTTGTGGCCCCAAGAGGAGCAAGGGTAGGACACAGAGAGGAAAAGTGACGGGGGACAAAAGGGATTAAATGGCCCTGGCAGAGCTGAATTTGTATCAGCGTTTGCCAACTCTGGTTGGCAGCCTCTGGAAGTCTACAAGGTGTGTGTGCCAGGTGGTACATTCACCCAGCTTAGAGGAACACTATTCCTAGAAGCAAGTGACTGCTGGCACACTGTCATTCATTCAATCATATTTATTGAGCGCTTACTGTGTGCAGAGCACTGTACTAAGCGCTTGGGAAGTCCAAGTTGGCAACATACAGAGATGGTCCCTACCCAACAACGGGCTCACAGTCTAGAAGGGGGAGAGAGACGACAAAACAAAACATGTGGGCAGGTTTCAAGTCATCAGAATAAATAGAAATAAAGCTAGATGCACATCATTAACAAAATAAATAGAATAGTAAATATATACAAGTAAAAGAAAGAGAGTAATAAATCTGTACAAACAAATACAGGTGCTGTGGGGAGGGGAAGGAGGTAGGGCTGGGGGGTGGGGAGGAGGAGAGGAAAAAGGGGGCTCAGTCTGGGAAGGCCTCCTGGAGGAGGTGAGCTCTCAGTAGGCCGTTCCCATCCCCATCCCGGCTTGGGTCTTCCAGCAGGGAGACGGTTCTTTTGGCAGAGGAGTCTGGGAAAGAGGCCAGGCCCTGTTTCCAGTCCAGAGCCCAGACAAGGCCCTGCCCAAAATGAGGTTTACCATCCCATCCCAGCGGGAAGGGACTTCATACCTAAGGACTTGGGGGCTGGGCTGGTGCCTGCTGCTTTCTCATCCCGGGGCAGAGGGTGAAAGAACGTGTAGATCAGGTCACACTGGAAGGAAAACAGGGCCCCGGGTTAGCAGGGCCCAGCCTTTCCCCTAACCGCAAAGACCTCAACCCCTTTAAGCCCACCCTGTCTCCTCATGCCCCGTCCACAGGCCTCATGGCCCTGCCAGTGACAGCAGCATCTCCCAGCTCCCATTCCCACTCCCCTCCAGGGCCCCGTGGAGAGCAGGAGAGGACCCTCACCTCTGCCACCTCAGAAGGCGCGTGGATCAGGTGCCAGATGTAGCTGTTCAGTTCCTCCTTCCGCCGCTCAGCCACGGCCTGACCTCGGGAGCGGCCAATCACAAACCGACTGGGGAAACTGAGGAAATGCAGCCCAAAGGAATTGCAGGGGGAGGGGGACCGGGAAGAGGCAGAGATAAGAGGTGGAGATGGGGCTAAGGAGAATTGTAAATACCTTTCACAAGTCAATAGACCCAAAAAATTTCCACTCGGCCAGGCATATCCACACTAATAATAATAATAATGGCATTTATTAAGCGCTTTCTACGTGCAAAGCACTGTTCTAAGCGCTGGGGAGGTTACAAGGTGATCAGGTTGTCCCACAGGGGGCTCACAGTCTTAATCCCCATTTTACAGATGAGGTAACTGAGGCACAGAGCAGTTAAGTGACTTGCCCAACGTCACGCAGCTGACAATTGGCAGAGCCGGGATTTGAACCCATGACCTCTGACTCCAAAGCCCAGGCTCTTTCCACTGAGACACGCTGCTTCTCAGAGCCCCCCTTTTCCTCCCCCCTACTCCAAAACACTTTCATCTCCTGCTCTCCCATCACTGGGCTCAGAGAACTCCAGCAACAATGGCTTGTAGCAAACACATGGCTCCTCAAAAATCTCCAGTGGCTACCAATCAATCTGTGCATCAGGCAGAAACTCCTCACCTTGGGCTTCAAGGCTGTCCATCACCTCGCCCCCTCCTACCTCACCTCCCTTCTCTCCTTCTCCAGCACAGCCTGCGACCTCCGCTCCCCTGCCACTAATCTCCTCACCGTACCTCGTTCTCACCTGTCCTGCCATCGACCCCCAGCCCACGTCATCCCCCGGGCCTGGAATGCCCTCCCTCTGCCCATTCGCCAAGCTAGCTCTCTTCCTCCCTTCAAGGCCCTACTGAGAGCTCACCTCCTCCAGGAGGCCTTCCCAAACTGAGCCCCTTTCTTCCTCTCCCCCTCGTCCCCCTCTCCATCCCCCCCATCTTACCTCCTTCCCTTCCCCACAGCACCTGTATATATGTATATATGTTTGTACATATTTATTACTCTATTTATTTATTTAACTTGTATATATCTATTCTATTTATTTTATTTTGTTAGTATGTTTGGTTTTATTCTCTGTCTCCCCCTTTTAGACTGTGAGCCCACTGTTGGGTAGGACTGTCTCTATATATTGCCAACTTATACTTCCCAAGTGCTTAGTACAGTGCTCTGCACACAGTAAGCGCTCAATAAATATGATTGATTGACTGATTGATATATCGAGGGGACGTTCCCTATCCCATGAGGCCCTCAGCCTGATTTCTTTTAGTCCCTGGGCTCACGGGCTAGTGCTTATTTTCATGGCCTGTGCGAAGACTCTCCCAACCAGGCTTGCTGAATAGGACAATGAGGTTTTTAAGGAAGCCAAGGGAGGCCCTGGGCCTTGGCTTTGGTGGGTCGGGGATGAAAGAGACCACCAAAATGACATGAAGCTGCCTTCAAGTAAGGAGCAGAATCAAATGACCTCACTGAAGGTCTGGGATTTTAGGAATTCTCTGGATCAGAGCTGGGGTCTCAGATTCACAAACCACAGCTATCCAGCCTCGTTCACCACCCGGGAGAGGAGGAGACTGGCTCTGCGAAGCTGTGGAGAGAGCAATGAGGAACTGACCCTGAGGTGTCTCTCAGCTTGGAACATGGCAGAAAGTCTGAACCTTGGAGGTCCTACATTGGAGGTCATACTGGGAGGGAATGTTAATTGCTTAGATGGAACAGTATCTAATGTCTTTGGTGAGTTACTCCTTGGAATTATGGACATTTCAGGTAGTTTTTGAGCACTGAGTCTTTGTGTGTCTATATAGATCTCTCCATTTTGGAGTGGAAGCTTCTTGAGGACAGGGACTGTGAAGGTTACTATTCACTGCCCCTAGGGTCCAGCTTCATTGCCTGGCCCGCTGTATGCATTTAGTAAGTCCTCGCTAAGATGAGAAGGAGTAGAAGGGAAAGGAAGTATAGGATCAGGAAAAAGAAGAGGACGATCCTTGTCCCCAAGGGTCGTCTGGACTGCCCACACGGCTGGACACCCAGACAGGCGAGCGGCTGGCAGCATTAGCTACCTGGGCAAATGGGAAGAGGGAAAGACCAGACGCAGCTTGTTATGCAGCTCCTGGAACTCCTCGAAGGTCCGCTGAATGTAGACGGCCTCACGGGCATTCTCCCGCTGCACCCTGACCATGTAGATCTGCAAAACCCAAACAATCGGGGAATGTCAGCCACACTCACTTTTAAGCAACTTACGGAAATAAGGGGATCCCTGCTCACTTCCACCAGAGAGAGGAAAGGCTGGAAAAAACAGGGGGCAGGCAATGGACAAACCTTGTCCAGCTCCTCCTAGCCCTGACCGGAAAATGGTGGGAGCCACCAGGCCTGGTGTGGCTCCCTGGGGTTGCTGTTATGTGTGACGGTCAAGCAGAACGCCCCAAAATGAGAGGAACCTCAAGAGGTCATTTGTTTCCACTAGATTGTAAGCTCCTTGAGGGCAGGGATTGTGTCTATTAATTCTACTGAGCACTCTCAAGTGCTTAGTACAGTGCTCTGCACAGTGTAAGTACTCAATAAATACTAACAACTGACTGGTGCGGTCCGGCCCCCTGCCTCCAAAGCAAGTCTCTTGAGGAAAATCGAGTCGGAATTCCTCTCTCCTTCCCCTTCCACCTTCCTGACCACATTCCGGGGCCCAGATGAGGTTTCCCAACCTAGCCCCGCAGGGGTAGAAGCCAATCCTGTTTGAGAATCCAGTCCGGATCAGGGCAGCCCACTTACATAGCCTTTATTGGGGTGGAAAACCTTCTCGTGACGGCAGAGAAAAACATCGCTGATGCGGCCGGTGCCCTTGAGGGTGTGAGTGCGGGGGGCGAAGGAGAGGGTCAGCCGATCATCTGAGCCCGTGAATTTCATCTGTGACAGGTTGTGGATGAAGAAGTTGAGCTTCGTGGCTACACTGCCCAGGCTGGACTCAATCAACCTGGGAGGGAGGTGCCGGGAGGAGAAGAAGGGGAGTAACCGATTGGGCGGAAGTCCGGTGACAGCCCCGCAGTGACACCTACTTGGCACCCTCCCCAGACTCAGAGTCCCTCACGTTTCTTTACCCTGTTTCTCCCCCCTTTAACGGAAAGGGACACTGAGGCCCAAAGCCCAGCCTCCGATGACACAGCACACCAAGGAGAGTCAAGACAAGAACTTCAGGTTTCTAACTTCTTGTCCAATGCTCTGCCCCCTTGGTCATTCTCTTCAATAACGGAGGGGTCACCGGGTGAGCCCTGGTGTCTCCTTGCTGTGGGAAGTGCCTGGCTCCAGTTACCTCGTGAAGTAGGTGGTGGCATTGGCTTCGCTGTCCTGGGGCCTCAAGGCATCATACACGTACTTGAGGTCTTCCAGGTCCGACAGCTCAGGGATTCCACAGGATAGCATCTTTGGGGAGGAGGGAGTTACAGGTATGGGCTCAGTACCATGGACACCCAGCATGGCTGATGGTGGGGAGAAGGAAAACAAGGGTCACCAGCCCTCCACCCCTCTTACACGCCTTTGCTCGCTAATCTTCACCATTAAGGGGAGGGAAACAGTGAGGAGGGGTAATGGCCAGAGAAGGGCCCGGGAGCCAAAGGCCCTAAATGGACAGGAGTCGGCAGGGGGATGGGGACAGAAAATGGGCATCTGGATGGACTGGAGTCATCTATCAGTCATCTTTTAGACTGTGAGCCCACTGTTGGGTAGGGACTGTCTCCATATGTTGCCAACTTGTACTTCCCAAGCGCTTAGTACAGTGCTCTGCACACAGTAAGCGCTCAATAAATATGATTGATTGATTGATTGATTGATTGATCTATCTTCTATCCTTGGGATCCCAGACATTCATTCATTCACAGGCACCAAGGGGGCCCGTCCTATCTGCCCAGCACAAAATCAGTCTTCGGCTCCAGTGTGGCGGACGGGAGCGATGTGGTGAAGATGCTGCAGGAGCAGCCCGATCCTGGGGGAGGGAATCCGAGAGACGGCAGGGAGAGGAAAAAGAAGACAGAGGGGAGGAGACGGGGTGGGAGGGACAGGGGATGAAAGGCAGGGTGGAGGCTGGGGGGAAAGCGGAGGAACGGTGTTCTCACCAGGCCCAACAGGTTGAGAAAGAGGTGGGTGTGCTTGCGGATGAGGTTGTAGGCTTGGCAGCAGAGGTCCACAAAGTCGTGGAAGCGGCTGGAAGGCTTGTCTCCCCCGTTGATGACGTAGGCCATGTCTGAGGTGAAGACAAAAGGGGCGCGGTCTCTGGGGCCGGGAAAGAGAGAAGAGTTAGGACTCGGGGCACTGGCTCATCCGTAACCTAAACGGCATGGGATCCATACCATTCCTCCATTCTTAAACACCACCAGGGAAGAGGAGTCCACAACTTCCCCTGGCGACTTGACCTTTCAAAGGAGGAGGTTCTTCAGTGTTTCTAAACTAAATCTGTCCCACTGCAAACTATGTCCATCCCCTCTGGCTCGCTCTTCATTAGAGATACAGAACGCTTGATCACCATCCTTTTCGATCTAACTTTGATTATGTGATGTGATACAATGCAACAGATAATTAATAATGGCTCTAATATCAATAATAATAATGATAATAATAACCGTGGTATTTGTTAAGCACTTACTAGATGCTAAGCACTATACTTGAGGTAGATACAAGATCGAGAGGCGGTAACAGTGCTTGCCGCTCCTGGGGCTCCCGCTTGAAGGTGGGGGAGAACTGGTATTTCATCCCCATTTTACAGATGAAAAAACAGATGCAAAGAGATGATAATAATAATAATAATAATAATAATAATGGCATTTGTTAAGCACTTACTATGTGCAAAGCACTATTCTAAGCACTGGGGAGGTTATAAGGTGATCAGGTTGTCCCACGGGGGGCTCACAGTTTTAATCCCCATTTTACAGATGAGGTAACTGAGGCACAGAGAAGTTAAGTGACTTGCCCAAAGTCACACAGCCGAGAGTTGGCGGAGCTGGGATTTGAACCCATGACCTCTGACTCCAAAGCCCAGGCTCTTTCCACTGAGCCGTGCTGCTTCTAGACTGTTAGCCCGCTGTTGGGTAGGGACTGTATGTGTTGCCGACTTGTACTTCCCAAGCGCTTAGTACAGTGCTCTGGACACAGCAAGCGCTTAATAAATACGATTGATTGATTGATTGATTGATTCTCAAATGCAAAGTGCAAAGTGACTTGCCCCAAGTCACTCAGCAGCCAAATGGCAGAGACAAAATTTGAATCCAGGTCTTCTGATTCCCAGGCCCACGCTGTTCCCACCAGGCCACGTTGCTAGTCTTCTCGTAATTGAGCGCTCTCGGCTCTTTGCCCCAGAGGCCCTCAGGTACTCAAACCCTTCCCCACAGCCACCGCCCATTCCCCTCTCCCCACGGACACCCACCGCTTGATGTTCCCAAACATCTGGGCGTGGCCCAGGAAGCGGCCGAAGTCGATGTGAAACATGTGGCCGGTGGTCTTGAGCATGATGTTGTCGTTGTGTCGGTCGCAGATGCCCAGCACGTAGGTGGCCACACAGCAGCCAGCGCAGGAGTAAATGAAGTTCTCTACTGCCTGGGGGGGCGGAGGGGGCGGGCATGGAGAGGTGGGAGACGGAGACGCCCCTCCCCAAGGCCCCAGCTCACCATGCTAGCTACACCATGACTGACCCCGGAATGGCTCCACCAGCTCTTGTATGTGTACAACTTGCAGTAGAGCCTCCTCCTGTATCTGCCTTCCCAAACTGAGCCCCCTTTTTCCTCTCCTCCTCCCCATCCCCCCCGCCCCACCTCCATCCCCTCCCCACAGCACCTGTATATATGTTTGTACAGATTTATTACTCTATTTTACTTGTACATATTTACTATTCTATTTATTTTGTTAATGATGTGCATCTAGCTTTCTATTTATTTTGATGACTTGACACTTGTCTACATGTTTTGTTTTGTCGTCTGTCTCCCCCTTCTAGACTGTGAGCCCGTTGTTGGGTAGGGACCGTCTCTATATGTTGCCAACTTGTACTTCCCAAGCTCTAAGTGCAGTGCTCTGCACACAGTAAGTGCTCAATAAATATGATTGAATGAACGAATTAATCTTCCTGAAGGTCACTGAGGGGTCTGGGGGAGACACCTGTCTACATGTTTTGTTTTGTTGTCTGTCTCCCCCTTCTAGACTGTGAGCCTGTTGTTGGGTAGGGACCATCTCTATATGTTGCCAACTTGTGCTTCCCAAGCGCTCAGTACAGTGCTCTGCACACAGTAAGCGCTCAATAAATACGATTGAATGAATGAACGAACTGGGGGCACCCCTCCCCGTCCTTACCTTCTCATATTCATCCTCCCCAGGGTTGTGCTTTTGTAGCCAGTCAGCCAGCGGCCGGTCCTTGAAAGACCCCGTCACCCCGTGTTCCACCTGGATCTTGCGCAGAGTCTCCGCGTTAGGAATCATCTCCACCATCCCTGCGAAGAAGAGCCAAGTCATCCAATGGGAGTGGAGAGACCGCCATCCCAATGCCCCCGCCAGGCCCTGGAGCCCCTCCAACCTCCCAGAGACCCCGGTCTCGCCACCAGGCTCTTACAGACCTGGGAGTGGGACAGTCAGAACTTGCTCTGTGGCGGGAGATGGAGAGGAGGGTTTTTTGGTTTTTCTTTTACGGTATTTGTTAAGCCCTTACTATGTGCCAAGTACTGTACTAAGCGCTGGTGATACACAAGTCAATTAATTTGGACACAGTCGTGGGAGGCTCATAGTCTTAATCCTCATTTTACAGATGAGGTAACTAAGGCACAGAGAAGTGAAGTGACTCACCCAAGGTCACACAGCAGGCAAGCTGCAGACCTGGATTAGAACCCGGGTCCTCTGACTCCCAGGACCATGGTCTTCTCACTAGGCCAGTTTTGGTGTCAGGTCCTCAGGGCTCCCTAATCCTGGCCTTTAGACGGGCAGATCTAGCGCTTAGAACACTGCTTGGCACATAGTAAGCGCCTGGGAGCGGGAGAGTCAGAATTTGCTGTGCGGCGGGAGATGGAGAGGAGGGTTTTTTGGTTTTTCTTTTATGGTATTTGTTAAGCCCTAACTATGTGCCAAGCACTGTACTAAGCGCTGGTGATAAACAAGTCGATTAACTCGGACACAATCCATGCCTCATGGGGGGCTCATAGTCTTAATCCTCATTTTACAAATGAGATAACCAAGGCACAGAGAAGTGAAGTGACTCGCCCGAGGTCACACAGCAGGCAAGCGGCAGACCTGGATTAGAACCCAGGTCCTCTGACTCCCAGGACCATGGTTTTCTTACTAGGCCAGTTTTGGAGTCAGGCCCTCAGGGCTCCCTAATCCCGGCCTTTAGAGGGGCAGATCTAGCGCTTAGAACAAGAGAAGCAGCGTGGCTCAGTGGAAAGAGCACGGGCTTTGGAGTCAGAGGTCATGGTTTTGAATCCTGCCTCTGCCAATTGTCCGCTGTGTGACTTTGGGCAAGTCATTTAACTTCTCTGTGCCTCAGTTACCTCATATGGAAAATGGGGATTAAGATTGTGAGCCCCCTGTGGGACAACCTGATCACTTTGTAACCTCCCCAGCGCTTAGAACAGTGCTTTGCACATAGTAAGCGCTTAATAAATGCTATCATTATTATTAACAGTGCTTGGCACATAGTAAGCGCTTAACAGATGCCATCATTATTATTATTATCTTCCTCCAGGCACCATTTTGCGGACACGCACAGCCTCCCTGCCTTGTTCCTGCCCCACCTGCTCCGGGACCAGGGCTCACCCCGCCCGCGGCCCGTGGAGAAGCAGCGGAAGATGACCATGCGCATATCCAGCCCCTCCTGCACCCAGATCTTGTTCATGATGCGGATCATCTGCAGGGTCAGCATGTCCTGCCGCAGGTCATCCCCACACTAGGAGGAAGCAGAGGCAGAGAGAACTGACGGCGACCCCAGTAGGGAGGCGGGGGGAGGCCCTGCCTTCCTTCTCACAATCCCATCCTCTAGCCCGAAGGTCCCAGGCTTTTCCCCTCTCCCTCCTGGTCCGCCCCAGTCTGCTCCATTCCTCTCCCGTCCCCCACCCAACCCTCAGCTCACCTTGAAGATGACCCGGATGTTCTCTCCCAGGGGGTCGACATTCTGAAAGGACAGCTTCAGGGGCACAGCATTGGAATTGAAGTGGGAACAGTCCTGCCATCACCAAAGGGAGGGGCAGTGGGATCAGGAGAGGAGGAGTGGACAATCTCTCCCACCCACCATTATCACAGTAATAACAACTGATATTTGCACAGCGTTTACTCCGTGCCAAACACTGTGCTAAGCACTGGTGCAGACACAATACAGTCAGACAGTGCCCCTGTCCCACAGGGGGCTCTCAGTCCAAGGGGAGGGAAAACGGTTCTTAATCCCCATGGGACAGATGAGGAAGCCGAGGCACAGGGAAGTTAAGTGACTTGCCCAAAGTCACACTGCAAGCAAATGGTGCAGCCAGCAGGATTAGAACCCAGATCTCCTGACTCCCAGTCTCGTGTTCTTTCCACTACTCTCCCCATCCATCTTTGTTTCCAGTCCAGCTGCCAGTTCTGACCTGGGGGAAGGGGCACGGACCTGAACCAGAAGTTCCCTAGAGAAGCGTGACACAAGGGACACTAGGCCTGATCTAGGGGAGCTGGAGGTCCGGTTAGAGTCTGGGCCATCGGGGGTTTTGCAGACCCAGAGCTCTCTTGAAGCCCTCTGGAGATGCCCTCCCACCCTTTCACTTCTCCCAGGGTGCCACTGCTCCTCACCCCAGGTCCCCTACGGTCACTCACCCGGGGCACAATGCCTTTCACCAGGAGGCTGGGGCTGAGGGGCAGACGGCAGGAGCCATTGAGGATGAAGAACTGCTTCACGTCCTCCAGCCCTGAGCGGAGGATTGCCTGTGGGGGGAGATGAGGGCCAGTGGGGACACTGCCTGGAATAACTGCTTCTGAGGAGTCTGGCTGGGAGGGGAGAAAAGGGCAAGTGGCTGTGAACCCACTCGCACCCGGCCCCTGCGCCTCCAAGCGTGAGGGCCCAAGGGGAGGCTGTAGCCCAGGGAGTGGCCTGCCGGAACCGAGGCCTTGTGGAATAGGTGGAGGAGCTGGAAAAAGCCCTGGAGAAATGGCTGCAAGGGTGGGGTGGGCTTGTGGCCTTCTCCTACTTGCTGCAGTGGGATGGCCTGCATGGAGTCAGGGGGACACGGAGGGGAGGTCAGGAATGGTGGGCTGAAGGAAACAGTCAGTCCCTAGGCTCGGGAGTTTTGTCACATCCCTGGTTGGAAAAAATCCTCCCTGAGCTGCCTCTCTCGACGGTCTCTATTCAGGAGTCCATCGTGAACTCCTTGAAGAGTAACTGAGGGTGGGCCTGGGCTCCAGCACTAACCGAGTCCATCGGGGCTGAAGGCCACAGGGACGGGAGGAAGGCCCTCTGAGGTCGAAAAACCGGGGATTTGAGCTTTTTCATTTGGAGCAAGGCACAGGACCTTGAGGATAGGTGAAAGGAAGTGAACTGAACCGGGTTTGGTGTGGGAGTGGGGCTGCTGAGACTTCACAGGCTCCAAGCTCCTTTTCCCTATTTCTGCTGAGGAAGGGAGCTCAAACATCAGCAGGAGATATTTAGGTTGGATGACAGGAGGAACTTCCTGGGTCTGAGGGGCTGGAACAGGTGAGAGAATGGTTAAGCAATCTCCATCCTCCAGGGAGAGTGGGCTGCCCCACCCGGTTTGGGGAGGGGCTGCCACACCTGAAGGCAGGGGCTCCACACGGTGGGGGCCGGCCACCCTCCCGACTCACCTGCCTGGCCGAAGGGGCCGCCTCCCGAACCTGCTGGGCCAGCTTGGCCAGTGTGTTGACAAGCCAGCACTGGCGGTTGAACTCCTCCCGCAGGCCCTTCCCACAGCAGCACAGCAGGGCGGCCAGCAGGTACTGATAGCGAATGCTGAACTGCGAGTCCTTCAGGCCATCCTTCAGCAGCCTGGGGGGGATGGACAGCTGGGAGCTGTGGCCCGGGATGGTCCCCAGGGGGCAAATGGCTTCCCCTTTCTACTCCTTTGCCCCCTCCTTCCTCACCTCACTACTCTCCTACTACAACCCAGCCCTTGTACTTTGCTCCTCTAATGCTAACCTTCTCATTGTACCTCGATCTATCTCGCCACATCCTGCTTCTGGCCTGGAACGCCCTACCTCCTCATATCTGATAGACAATGACTCTCTCCACCTTCAAAGCCTTACTGAAGGCACATCTCCTCCTAGAAACCTCTGACTAAGCCCTCCTTTCCTCTTCTCCCACTCCTTTCTATATTCCTCTGACTTGCTCCTTTATTTATTCCCCCCCACCACCCCCAAAACACTTTTGTACATATCTGTAATTTAGTTATGTATATTAGTGTCTCTCTCCCCCTCTGGACTCTAAGCTCGTTGTGGGCAAGGAATTTGTCTATTGTTATATAGCACTCTCCCAAGTGCTTAGTACAGTGCTCTGCACACAGTAACCCTTTAATAAATATGACTAATTAACTGACTGTGACTTCCTGCCTCTCCCAACCTGGGCAGAAGGATTCAAGGGCCCACATGCATCATACGAGCGAGGCACACACCCGCCTTGTGTTTTCAGTGCACTGGGCTTCCAAAGGGCTCAGATCATTTCCCAACTTTGGTCTCACTTACCCTCAGAATGTCCCTGGGGTGAGGGGAAGGGCGGAGACAGAGGGATAAGGTAGAGGAAAAAGGAAGAGAGTGAAAGTAGGGAAGAAATGATAGAGGGCAGAGAAGAGAGGGAAGAGAAAGAGGGGAAGAGAAAGGGAAGTGAGAGGAGGGAAGAGGGAGAAGAGAGAGGGAGAGAGGAAGGAGGAAGAGACTAACCCAGGGAAGGATTATTTTACTCACATTACTGAGGGAGAATCAAAAAAATCAAAGGGATCCCAGAGGCACAAGCCTCTAAATCCACATAGCCACAGGGATTCAGTCACCATCTGGTGCCATGCTCCTTCCCCCCCCACCGCCCCTTTAAGATGGGGCCGGACCCCTGCCTCCCCCAGGGCCTTGTCTCCGTGCCCCCCACCCCAGAAGAGCAATTACCAAAAGAAATAATGGGTGATGCGCAAGTCGCAAACTGCTCTCTTCAGGAGGAAGCGCACCAGGGGGCTGTCCAGGTAACATTCATACTTCAGAGCCTGCAGTGGGAGGGCAGAGAAAAGGCCTCACTGTGGGTAGGGAACGTGTGTCTTCCACTTCTGGTACATTGTACTCTCCCAAGTGCTTAGTACAGTGACCTGCACGAAAAAAGCACTCAATAAATGCAACTGACTGATCGAAAAGATTCCTCCATTGGGTAAACTCTCTCCCGCTCCGGATGAGATGTGAGCCGACAAAATCTGCACTGGCCACATCTCCCCAACCCTGCTCACAAACAGTGCTTCCCCAAGGGAGTCACCCTGCCCCAAGATCAGTCAGGCAAGTGCCCTCTGTGAACATGGCACTATACAGCACTGGGGAGGGAGGAGAAGTAGATTCCTGTCGTCGAGGAGCTTACAGTGTAGGGGAGGGGTCAGGATCAAGTCACACACACGTTAGTAGACATAACGCACAAGGGAAAGAAGAACAGAAACAAACTCGAGTGCTAGAGAGAAACCTGGACTCATTGAAATGGCTGGAGGTTAATCTGGGAAGACTTCCTGGAGGAGGTGGACTTTTAGGAGACTGAAGGAGAAAGGGACTATGGCTTGACAAAGAGAGCTTGGTTTTCATGGGGCCCTGCTCAGTTAAAACAAACCTAAGGGACTATTCTTAAGGAAGCAGCGTGGCCTCCGGGAGCCATTCATTCAATTGTATTTATTGAGTGCTTACTATGTGCAAAGCACTGTACTAAGTGCTTAGCACTGTACTAAGAGTCAGAGAATGTAGATTCTAAACCTGGCTCTGCCACTTGCCTACTGTGTGACTTTGAGAAGTCACAACTTCTCGGTGCAGCAGTCTTCTCACCTGTAAAATGGAGCTCCAGTACCTGCTCTCTCTCTCACTTTAGGCTACGCGCCCCATGAGGGACAGGGATTTTGTCCGACCTGATTATCTTGTACCTACCCCAGGGTTTAGCACAATACTTGGCACACAGCACTTAACAGATGTTATTATCAGTATTACTAGTTGAGAAAGTTGGAAGGAGGCCTGGAAGACAAAAGGAGGGGAAGGAAGTGGGAGAGAGGGGAAGGGAGGGTCCAGGAAGCTGCAATCCCACCCACCTGCACTAGCTGGGGTAAATAATCCAGCAGCTCGGCATCCGAGATGGAGTCAATCCACTGTACGGCCATCCGACGCACTTCTTGGTCTGGGAAACTGAGGAAAGGAACACAGGCATCCTGACCCCCCAGTCCCACGCTCGGCCCCTGTGCTGCACAAGGCTGATGGACGTGGAGACAGGGGAGTGACAGCAGGCCAGGCTTCCCCTAGAATCCACCCAGCAGCCACTTATTTTTCCCTGGGATCCCAAGCTTTGTGGCTAATCCCTTCTCCAACTCACAGCGGAGAAGGTCTCCCGCCACGGCGGCCCCGCGCAGCCACCAAGCCCGGACCCCGGGTGGACGGTGCCCAGGACTGGCACATTCCGGGTCCAAGTCGGCAGAACTTACGTGGCATGCAGGAGCCCCAGGGCATCCTGGTGGTTCATGTGGGTCCATTGTTTCAGCAGGGCGTAGATGTCGGGCAGACAGGCCCACTCCCAGCTGGGAGCGCTGGCGAGAACCAGGGGCAGGGAGCTCACCTCCGCATGGCAGTAGTAGCGTTTCTCCCACACCCGCTTCCGATCCGCGTCTGTCAACCTGTTTGGGGCCGGGGTGGAGACGATCAGGGAGGCTGGGTGGGCTAGAGGGGTTCTCCTTATCACCCTCAACCCATGCCAACACAGGGATAATTATTATTAATACTCTTGCTCCCAGCGTACATAATAAGAGTTGTGGGGGGTGGGGGGGGGGGTCACAATTAGCAATGTGAGAACCAGGAGGCAGCATGAGACTCCCCTCGTCCCCCTCCCCCAACCAAGGGGGAGCAGGTGGTCAGCTCTGGCTATTTAATGGACCAAACAGCTAGTTGGACCATCTATTCGTCCTTGGGGAAATGGTGAGATCAGGTGGCTAATGAGGCAGTGTCCTGGCTAATGGAAGGGGGGTCTGGGCAGAGAAGCCCATAAGAACTTGGGGATTGAAATGAGAGGATGAAGCCAATAGAGCCTAGAGTTGTGACTAAGGTTCCAGGGTGTCCAGACAATCACCGTTCCCCCTGGCTCCCACCCCCTGGACTCCTCTCCCCTGCCCCCAAAAGCTGCCAGACTGGTGAGACTCCAGACTTTCCCAGTTCTAGACAGTCCTGGAGGGATCCTGGGGCAGCAAGAAGGGTGGGGAAGGAGAGGGGTGGAGGAGAGGAGGGGGTGGAGGGGGAATCAGATACATCTGTTTAGGCAATGCAGGGGCCTCTGGCCTAGTTGACTCCCCATCGGATCACCCAGTTCCCCAGGGAACAGAGCCTGGGTTGTCTGGGCACACAGATTAGGGAAGGAGGAAAGGCGGGCACCTCTAATCCAAGTTCCTATCTTCATTCCTCTGCCTAAAGCATGGCATGACGGGAGAGTCAGACTCAACGTCTCCTTCCTGCTACCCCTCTCCTCCCAGCACCCCAAATTCCAGATCTTGCTGCCAACCACCGGGAGATGGGAGGAGCAGAGCTGGGATGGGGGGGATGGCTGTGGCCTGCGGGGGTGGGGGGGATGGGAGGGACAGGGTTGGCACCAGGGCCAAGTCTGGGGCAGCAGGTCAAGTGTCTGCGGGCCTCACCAGTACAGAGACTCCTTTTGCATGATGTCCCTGAGCTTGCGCTGGTCCTCCTCCCCCAGGCTGCCAAACTCGTAGCAGGGGCTGAATTCTGCCCCCTGAGGACTGGTGAACTTCACGTCAAAGGTGGAGGTGGGAAAGTCAATCTGGAGAGTGAATGATTTGCATGAGAGAAGTCTATGGTCTGTGGCGGGCGGCCCGGCTCTCTTGGGACCTCCCGCTTCACCACTGCCTGCCTTGGTGACTACCAGCCACAAGTCTTCCGATTCTCTCTGACCTCTTAACCTCTATGCCTTTCTCCCCGGGTCAGGAGTCCAGGGATACTAAGGGCCACCTTGGGTCACCAACTGCTTCATACTAACCCTCGTACTTCTGCTTCCCAGGTGTCCTGCCACCACCCTGAGCCCATACGGGTTCTCCTTAGGCTGTGAGCTCCGTGTGGGCCAGGGACTGTGTCTAACCTAAATGACTTGTACCTACTCCAGCGCTTAGAACAGTCCTTGGCACCTAGTAAGAGTTAAAAAATATAATAATAATAATAATAGACTTCTTTATGGCTCCATCCCCCCCCTGTAGAATTGAAGGATATGGAGCTGTGCACTTTGGAAAACCAGATCTTGGGGTGGAACAGCAGTAGAGCATGGACACGCTAGGATAGGGGGAAGTTGGTCCCAAGCAAAAGGAAAGCAGAGAAGCTGAGAGGCAGCAGCGAGTACTTCCCAAGCACTTAGTACAGTGCTCTGCACACAAGTAAGCGCTCAATAAATACGACTGAATAAATGAATGAATGAGTAGGGGAGGGGGTTGGTTCCTGATGGACCCACCCTACTCCCCTCTTCCTTTCCTCCCCAGGCGGTCCACCCTTCCCAGCCAAGTTCCAGCCAACAAGTCGGCCTTCTCCCTCCCTTCCAGCAATTCCATCAATGAAAGGAAAGGGAAAGGGATGTAGGGGGTGGAGAGTGAAACAGGCGAAGAGGAAATGGAACCAGGCAGGGAGAGGCTTGGTCAGCTGGGAGTAGAAAAAGAAATAGAGGCCGGAAGCCACTCCTGCTGACTGTACCTGGTCAGGCCCTTCTTGCCCAAACCCAAGAGAGGAGGCAGGCTTGCAGGACTGTCCTTAGAAAGCCCTGGCTAGGCTACCCCTAGTCAGGTAGTCCGTCATTCAATCGTATTTACTGAGCAGTTACTGTGTGCAAAGTACTGTACTAAGCGCTTGGGAGAGTGCAATATAACAATAAGCGGACACATTCTGTGCCTACAGTGAACTGCTGTGTGACCTTGGGCAAATCAACTCACTGCTCTTTGCTTCGGTTTCCTCATCTGTAAAATAGGGAGGAAATTCTCGTTCTCCCCTACACTGTGAGCCCCAGGTTGAACAGGGACTGGGTCCAATTTGATTACCTCTGTATCTACTTCAGTGCTTAATATGTACAGTGCATGGCACTAAGTGCTTAACAAATATTATTATCATTATTATTTTCATTATTAACTCAGTGAAAGCAGCTGACCTCAACCTAGGACAAGGACTATTTCCTTCAGATCTCTCACCTTGAGCTGCTCGGCTCTGGAGCAGCTAAATATGGCCCTAGGTCACTGGCAGGACAACGGACCCCCAAAAGTCTGGGTCATTCCCAAGGTTACCCCCGCCACCGGTGTCCTGTCTCTCCTGGCCCTTTGTAGGCCCAGCCCAGGGAGTGCTGACCTGACCCAACCTCTAGGAATGAGGTGCCAGGGATCCACTCGGGAGGAGTGGTATCCCACTGGCCTCATCCCTCTGACCTCGCCATTGTTGTCAGCATGTTAGGGAGGGTGCGGGGAGGCCCCACGGGTAAAGGGGTGGGGAGGGGGGCTTACCTGCAGGATCACGCTATCTGGCTGGTGGAAGTTGGGGGCACTCCAGCGGGCACTGCGGTTGTCTTGGGTTGCCGGCCACAGGCCTAGCAGCTTTCGGCCACAGGTCAGGACCCTGCGAGGGATATGCATTCATTCACCATCCATTCAATTGTATTTGTTGAGTGCTGACTGTGTGCAGAGCCCTGTACTAAGCGCTTGGAAAGTACAATTCGGCAACAGATAGAGACAATCCCTACCCAACAACGGGCTCAAAGTCTAGAAGGGTGAGATAGGTAAGACAACAAAACAAGTAGACAGGGGAGGGAGGCATACTGCCACTCTGTTCACTCCCACTGTGACAGGCCAAGGAACGACCCCACTACTTCACCCACCCCGACTCCGTCCCCTCCCCAGACCTGCCCACTCACTGCCTGAAGTTGAAGAGCGGGGTGGTGACCCAGCCCAGGGCCTCGGGGACCCGCCGCTGCTTGTTGGCCTCAGACGAGTTGCCAGGGGGCGGGATGGGCACGGCATAGAGGGTGGCGCTCAGCAGCGTCTCCCGGGGCAGCCTGTTCACCTGAATCGGGAAGCAGATTCTGGAGAAACAAAAATCCGAGTCAGAAGCCAGCACCCCCGGCTGACCAGATGCCTCCTTTTCCAGGATGTATCCCTTGTTTCTGAGGCCTGGGCAGGAATGGGGAGACTCGTCCATCAGTTCTCATTTTTGGATCCCGGGCTAGGGGCAGAGGCCGGAGAAGTGGAAGGGGATTTCCAAACTGTTTAGGAGCCCCCTGGAAGAATTAGGGCAGAGGCCAAAGAGGGAGGTAAAACTCTAACCTTAATTCAACAAGCCAGAACATGGCCAGTTTTCACCCAACCCTCTCCTCCACATGCCCGCTTGGCTCAGTGAGTCATACCAGAGCTAGGGAGACCCAGTGCCCTCTTTTGGAAAGACAAGCTACTTTTCTTAGGACTTGGTTCCCAGAAGTTTCAGTCTCCGAGGAGACCCCCAGGTCCCGACGTTCTGCCTCCCAGTCCCTCCTCACCTCATCTGGCAGGGGCCACACCTTTGAGAGGAGACCCTCCACCCAGCTGGCGAAGCCCTCCTGGTGAAGGGCAAACTCCATGCCCAGAACGGGCTCCGCTCTGCTATTCCAGAGGGTACCGGCAGCTCCACTACCCATCTCCTCCACTCCCTACTCTGACTCTGAAGCTGGGTTGGGGGGCCCAGGCTCGGCTATAATTAGTATTCTCCCCCCCACTCCCCGCCCCCCGGGGCACATATCAGGCCAGGGCTTGGCTGGGATCAGAAGTACCAGGCTGCCAGCCCTATTTTGAGAGCAGATTGATCCCTGGAGGCAGCTGGCAGTGGGGCCAGCTGACCACCAACCAAAAAAGAGTACAGCTGGCCCCACCCTGTCTCCTCCTCCTCTTCCTCCTCCTTCTCCTCCTCTTCTAACTTCCCAGACTGGTGAAGAAGGGGACGGAAAGGAGGAGGTTTCTTGCTTCTGCCCACCCCAGACCCAGAGGTTCTTTCCACTCCATCAGCCCCTCAGGCTCCAGGACTACATGGAGGGGTCTTCTCTGGCACCTGAGCTTCAGGGTCACTCCTTGTGGGCCGGAAATGACCCTCTTATATTGTACTCTCCCAATCGCTTAGTACAGTGCTTTGCACTCAGCAAGTGCTCAATAAATACGATTGATTGGATTTATTAATAGGGTCACCACCCCGAGGTCCACAATACGAGGCATCATTTGATTACACGGGGTTCAAAGATCAACCACGGAATGAAAGAAATCCTAACCTTTACTGTTAGACACTCACAGCACAGATGATGATGATGATTATAGTATTTGTTATGCGCTTACTATGTGCCAAGTACTGTTCTAAGTGCTGGGGTAGATAACAGGTAATCAGGTTGTCCCACATGGGGCTCACAGCCTCAATCCCCATTTTACAGATGAGGTAACCGAGGCACAGAGAGGTTAAGTGGCTTGCCCAAAGTCACCCAGTGGACAAGTGGCAGAGCCGGAATTAGAACCCATGACCTCTGACTCTCAAACCCATGCTCTTTCCACTAAGCTCACTGCAGATGAATGCAAGATGCAAGCTAAGCATAAGGTTGAACTTATTCAAACCTACTGAACCAATGTAGTAATTCTCAAATGGGGCTTCTTTTATCTTAGGAAATCCTACGTAAGGTCAAGAAGGACTAGTGAATAGAGCACAGGCCTGGGAATCAGAAGAACCTGGGTTCCAGTCCCAGCTCTACCACCTGTCTGCTGTGTGACCTTGAGCAAGTTTAACTTCTCTGTGCCTCAGTTACCTCATTTGTAAAATGGGGATTAAGATGGTGAGCCTCACGTGGGACAGGAATTGTGTCCAACCTGATTACCTTGTATCTACCGTAGCGCTTGGAACAGAGCATGGCACAGAGTAGGTACTTAACAAAATCCATATAATAAAAGGATGCCCAGACAAATCACACCCTAACCACCACCACCCCATTCAGATGAGTTTGGTTTCAGGCCCAGGGGTCCCAAAGCTCCCAAGAAGAGTCTCAAGGATGGGGAGTGAGGAAAGGTGCTCAGAATGGGAACAGACCATTTTTGGTTTTAGCTCACATCCTTCATTAGTAAATTGGCATCTCCTTGAAGGCAGGGGCCAGCTCTACTATGGAACTCAAGCATCTCTCCAGAGCTCTGCCACCCAAGAGGACACCTGCTCAACACCCAGGCTTCCTGAAAGAAGCGTGACCTAATGGAAAGAGCACAGGCCTGGGGGGCAGAGGACCTGGGTTCTAACCCCAGCTCTGCCACTGGTCTGCTGTGTGACTTTGGGCAAGTCGCTTCACTTCTCTGAGCCTCGGTTCCCTCATCTGTAAAACAGGGATTAAATCCAACTCCCTCCTACTTAGACTGTGATGATCCTCTATGGGATAGGGACTGTGTCCAACCTGATTATCTCATATCCTCTCCCCTCCTTCCTCTCCCCCTCCCCATCCCCCCGCCTTACCTCCTTCCCCTCCCCACAGCACCTGTATATATGTATATATGTTTGTACGTATTTATTACTCTACTTATTTTATTTGTACATATTTATTCTATTTATTTTATTTTTTTAATATGCTTTGTTTTGTTCTCTGTCTCCCCCTTCTAGACTGTGGCCCACTGTTGGGTAGGGACCGTCTCTATATGTTGCCAACTTGGACTTCCCAAGCGCTTAGTACAGTGCTCTGCACACAGTAAGTGCTCAATAAACATGATTGAATATCCACCTCAGTGCTTAGAACTGTGTTTGGCACATAGTAAGCACTTAACAAGTACAATAGCATTAGTCCTGAGGCAGAAGCGGATAGAAGGACTGGGGAGAGGAGGTCCAATTGGAACCAACCCCTCCAACCAGGCTTCTTTAATTAATCTCCCAGCATCCTGAGCCATGTCATCCCTTCAGTCAATCCCAGCCCTAGCAAACTTCTTTATACCCACCTTAGCGCTCAGGTATGGACAGGTACTCAGGAGAAGCAGTGTGGCCTAGTAACAAGAGCTCAGGCCTGGGATTCAGAGAACCTGGGCTCTAATCCCACCCAGCTCAACTACTAACCTGTTATGTGACCTTGAGTAAGTCAGTTAAATTCTCTGGGCCTCAGTTCCCTCATCTGCAAAATGGGAACTCAATACCTTTTTTAATGGTGGCATTTATTAAGCGCTTACTATATTCAAAGCACTGTTCTAAGCGCTGGGGAGGTTACAAGGTGATCAGGTTGTCCCACGTAGGGCTCACAGTCTTCATCCCCATTTTACAGATGAGGGAACTGAGGCTCAAAGAGGTTAAGTGACTTGCCCAAAGTCACAAAGCTGACAAGTGGCAGAGCCAGGATTAGAACCCATAACCTCTGACTCCAAAGCCTGGGCTGTTTCCACTGAGCCACGCTGCTTCTCTACAACTTTCTCTCTCCTACTTAGACCGTGAGCCCCATCTGGGACTTGATTATCATGTATCTACCCCAGTTATTGGTACAGTGCTTGGCACACAGTAAGCACTTAAATTCCAAAATTATATTATTATCTTGACCACGCCAGTGTTGATATTTTTACGTCTATCCCCCACCCCTGTCAGAGTGTCAATTCCTTATGGGCAGTGAATGCTTTGTTCTTTCCGATTGCCTAGTACAGTGTATTGCACCCAAGGGGCAATTAATAAATGCCGCTACTCCGACCTGTTTCCAAGTCAGATTGCATTGGAAAAGCATCTCCCACCCTCCTCCACCCACCATGAATCCACTTGGGATAAGTCCTAATTCCAGAGTGTCGGCCCCACGAATGATGGGTTGGGAGGTAGGTTGCTTGGAGAAGCAGCTGTGGCTTAATGGAAAGAGCCCGGGCTTTGGAGTCAGAGGCCATGTGCTCTGCCACTTGTCAGCTTTGTGACTTTGGGCACGTCACTTAACTTATCTGTGCCTCAGTGACCTCATCTGTAAAATGGGGACTAAGACTGGAGAAGCAGCATGGCTCAGTGGAAAGAGCCTGGGCTTTGGAGTCAGAGGTCAGGGGTTCAAATCCTGGCTCCACCAATTGTCAGCTGTGTGATTTTGGGCAAGGCACTTAACTTCTCTGTGCCTCAGTTACCTCATCTGTAAAATGGGGATTACGACCGTGAGCCCCCCGTGGGACAACCTGATCATCTTGTGACCTCCCCAGCGCTTAGAACAGTGCTTTGCACATAGTAAGTGCTTAATAAATGCCATCATTATTATTTTAGGGGAAGCAGCGTGGCTCAGTGGAAAGAGCCCGGGCTTTGGATTCAGAGGTCATGGGTTCAAATCTTGGCTCCGCCACCTGTCAGCTGTGTGACTTTGGGCAAGTCACTTAACTTCTCTGGGCCTCAGTTCCCTCATCTGGAAAGTGGGGATTAAGACTGTGAGCCCCACGTGGGACAACCTGATCCCCTTGTAAACTCCCCAGCACTTAGAACAGTGCTGTGCACATAGTAAGCACTTAATAAATGCCATCATTATTATTATTATTAAGACTACGAGCCCCACATGGGACAACCTTGTATCTACCCCAGCGGTTAGAACAGTGCTTTGCACATAGTAAGTGCTTAACAAATATTATTATTATTATTACTATTATTATTATTATTATAGGGATGGAGGCGAGGGAATGTGGGAGGGTCTTACTGTTGGTCCCAGACAATGAGGTGGAAGAGGTATTTGTAAACATGCGCCTTGCGGGTCTGGAGGGGACGGCACAACTCCTTGCCACCATGGCTGAGGGAGCAGGAGAGGTAGAAATCTTCATAGCTGAAAAAGGAAATAGGGGTGGTGAAAGAGTGGCAGGGCCCACCCACCCCCTCCACTCTCGACCCCTCTCCCCTTCCCCCAGCAGGGCTCATCTTCCCCAGGACGGCTAGAGGCCCCTGCTGCTCGGCTTCCGCTGGCATCTTTCTTGGGCCTCATCCAGTGTCCCAACCAAGAACCCACTGCCAAGGAGCTCATGTCCCAGGAATCACCTGAGCTGGGATGGAGCCAGAAAGTGATGGGCCTGGGACACATGTGCATCTCTGATCTCTCGGGGGTGTGTGTTTTGGATGGGCCTGCCTCCTTGTGTCTCTAGATCCCATGGACAATCATCTATTTGCTGGTGGAGGCCTGCTGCCTCAGTGGGTCTGTGTCATTGTGGATCTCTACAGGTCTGCTTCTGTATATACATGTGAATACGTGTGTGTGTATGTGTGTATATGGTGCGGGAGGGTGGCAGGTTAGGCAATACAGGGTGGGGTATATGCCCTCAACTTGGCCTCACAGGGAACAGACATCATTTTATTGATTTTGACCACTCTGACACCACCAGACTCAGCCCCCTATGCCCTTTTCCCAAGGTTGGACCACGGTCTCCACACAAATGCTACTACCACTCTGACAACTACTAAAACTGCTACGACAACAACAGCCCCTTCCATCCTGGGAGCTGGGGTTGCCTGGAAAGTAGGTCAGCTGGGCCCACTCCTTCCCATCAGAACTGCGCCTGGGATGGCACGGGGTGGAGGAAAAGCAAGAATCCCGCCCCCACTGCAAAGGGGCTACACTGTTCCCTCTTCATTCCTCTCAAGGCTCGGAGAAGAATATGGGCTTGGGCTCCCCACCTGAGCCCCAGGGTGGCTGGAGTCAGGGGATGGGTAAAGGAGAGGTGTCGCCCATGGCCCACAGGCCTCTGCACATTTGGCCCACCCCCTCATCCCCCACATCCCTCCTCTGCTCCACCACTTTCCCTGTTCCAGGGTTGGCTGTGTTTCTGTCCTCTCGCTGCCCCAACCAGGTGGTGTCCCCCAAAGAGGGGAGTGGGGGGAAGGAGCGGACCCTCAGCAGCCGCCAGAGCGACATATGCTGTCATGAATGCCAGCACACGGGAGTCCCCGCGCGGCCCTAAAGCTACATAGGACAGGGGCCTAGTGAAGGCAGAGGTCAGGGGAGGCCTGGGTTTCCCAGGCTGCTTCCTTTGTTCCCCATCAATCGCCCGGAGGAATACATTAAGGGTCTAACAAAAGAAGAGGGGTCCCCTGAGGGGGGGGAAGGGGAGGGAGAGAAGGATGGGGGTGGGGCTGCCGCCTGTGCTCCTCCGCCCCCTGCCCTGTCCCTCCTCCCCAGCTCCGGCTCGCAGTGTGTGGGAGGGGATGGGCTGCCATCAAAGGTTCCCGAGGACAGAGCCTTCCCTGCTTGCCTCTTTCCCAGGCCGGAGCCTCACAAAGGGCCACCCCCTCTCCGGTCCTCCCTCTGTTCTCCCGGGCTCCATTGTCCCTCCATCCTGCAGGCTGGAAGTACCAAGCATCAGCAGGGGCAGACGCTCAATCTGGGAACTGACCATCTGTTGCCAAGGCCAGTGGGGAGGGGCCGGCAGGAGGGAAGGGGGCTGGAGCGGAGATTCCTTTGCAGTCCATAGTGGGGGTTTCCTTAGGATCCCTGTCTTCCTCCAGTCCAGCCAACCTGGCCCTTTCCCGGGCCCCTGGCCTCTTCTCTCAGATCCTGGCCCACCCCACAACATGACCCAGACCACTGATGAGCTCAGGGGGCCTGGGCCCAAATCCAGACCCCTAATGAGCCTAGGGGGTCTGGCCCCAAAGCTCAGCGACAGAGGGGGAAGGAAAGGGAGGAGCAGGAGAAGACCGTGGCCCCGTCAGTGTCCAAGCCACACCTTCTCCCTTGAAACTGCTCTTCCAGGAGCAGGGTCTGGGAAAGTGCCAAGGTGCGGAGGCCAGGATGAGGAGGCCCAGATTTGGGGGCCTAGGGAGGAGGACTGGGTGCAGAGGCCAGGGTACAGAGGCCAGGGCATGGTTTTACTAGCAGCCCCCACCCTCTCACCTCCAACTTCTCTCCCAGCAGCAGGGTGGCACTGCCCCAGGAGGGCACGGCCATGTAAGAGAAAAAGCGTCAGGGCACGAGTGGATGGCGGGGACTCACCTGGTGGCCCAGGTGATGGGAATGCGATGGGCGGCGTAGACTGTGAAGGACAGGGGCCTGGGGAGGAGGCAGGCCTCTTGCACCAGGGCGTGTTTCCGGCTGTCGTGCGCCGTTGTCTGGAAGTCGGCGTTGAACGTGTTGCAGTACAGCTCCACCAGCTCCAGGATGGCGGCCGTCAGGGACTCCACCACCTTCTCTGTGAGGGAAGTGACCGGTGAGAGCCAACCCCCCCGCCGCAGGCTGTCCTCACTGCCCAGGTCGCCACCCTACCTGCTGGGGCAGCGGGAGATGGGACAGGTCAAAGAGAGGCAGTGTGGTCTAGTGGATGGAGCATGGGCCTGGAAGTAAGACGGCAGCTTAGACAGGGAAGCTTTCCTGAAGGAGCTTAAAATAAACCGGATAGGGAGCCGATGAAAATCAGGTCATGGGCCCAAAAACCAGTCTGCCTATCTTGGGACTGGTGAGAAATTCTGAGAGTCTGAGCTGCGCTTAGAACAGTGCTTTGCACATAGTAAGCGCTTAATAAATGCCATTATAAAAAAAATAGCAATAACAATAATAACAACAATGGTGTTTGTAAAGCGCTTACTATGTGTCAAATATTGTTCTAAACACTGGGGTAGATCCAGTTAATCAGTCCTTGTCCCACATGGGGCTCCCAGTCTAAGTAGTAATCCTCACTTCAGGGATGAGGAAACTGAGGCACAGAGAAGTTAAGAGGATTCGAGTCCTCTAACAGCCCATGCTCTTTCTATTAGGCCACACTGCCTCTCTACCTGCAAGCACACATTTGTGTCCTCTCAAGTCCACTGAGAGAGAGAGGGAGGAGAAGGAAGCCAGTTGGCAAGGAGCCCTGACCCTCACCTCACAGGGACAACGCAGGTGGAACTAATGCAACATAGCACTTCATGGATCAAAAATGCTCTTCAGCTATGCTGAAGCACAGGCACAATTTCTCTCTGTCCCCTTCTCCTCAGCTGGATCCCAGCCTCCCCCACTCCCCACACAAACTTTTGAGAAGCACCAGGGAAGGACAATAACCGGAGCAGGCTATCTCCCACTCCAGCCATGGGGCAGAAGGAAGTTCACATGACCACAGAGACAGGAGACTGGCCCTTTACCTCGGTTCTCCCTCACAGTCAGGCCACTCAAATCCTGTGGTGGAAAAAAGAAGGCAATGTTAGCATCAAGGCCTCCCTACTCCCCATACAGCCCTGCCCGGGTGGGGCCGACAATGTCCTGCTGCTCGGGTATGGGAGGGTGGGGGGTGCTTGAGTACTGGAGAAGGGTGGGAGGGCAAGGACCAAATGGTGATGGATGAGTTAATGGGGACCTATTTCCTCGCTGGAAGCATCTTCGAGGCCAAAGCCCTGGACTAAAGGGAATGGGATGTCTGGTCACCATGGCTCCCTGAAAATAATAGTAATAATAATAATAATAATAGGCATTTGTTAAGCGCTTACTATGTGCAAAGCACTGTTCTATGCGCTGGGGAGGATACAGGGTGATCAGGTTGTCCCACGTGGGGCTAACAGTCTTAATCCCCATTTTACAGATGAGGTAACAGGCCCAGAGAAGTTAAGTGACTTGCTGATCGATCCATTTTTAAAAGCCCATAGAGAACCGGACACTTTGATCAAAAGACAACTGGACCCTGTCTGTGTTGAGCAGGGGACAGTGCAAGAAGGCACAATTGGGAAGGGCAGAGAAAGGGTAAAAATGGCTAATGGACAAGACAGGGAAATTCAGACCAAATCTGGCCACCCCCTTGGAGATCCTTCCCCAATCTTGTCCCTCCAGAGGCTTCTTCTGCTGCCTCATCGCCCCTTGGGCAGGAGGGATTCTCACAGGGATGTGGGGGGTCTGCGTAGGGGGGGAGAAATCTCCTGGCCCACCCTTAGGAAAGAAAGACAATGACTTCTTGGAAGGGAAGAGGGACATGATGATAAAAAAAAGGGATGATCCCGAGAGACGGAAGCCCCAATCCCCAGCTGCCACTGGCCATGTGCCCGCTCACCTTCTGGATTTGGGGCTGCAGGCGGGAGGGGCATGGTGGCATCTGGTTGAGGGCACTGGTGATCTCTGGGGATTCCACGGCCGCCAGGGCATTGCAGATGGCCATTACGGATTGGACCACCCGCTCGGCCTTTGGTGAGAAGTCTCCCTGAAAGAGGTATCACGATGTGGCAGGAAGATCAGGCCTCCCCTCAAAGGCCTACAGGGAGGGCATCAGGGGCTCTAGGGTGCGGCCGGTTTATCGGAGGCTCTTCCCTCCCTCCCTCTCTCCCTGGACTTGAGAGGACACAAGTGTGAGCCTGCAGCTGACATACAGAATTTCTCCCCAGGTCCAAGACAGGCAGACTAGGTTTTAGGCCCACTGTCTGATTCAGCCCTCGACTAGGTTTGTTTAATGCTCCTCCAGGAAGCCTTCCCTGTCTAAACTCTCATCTCCTCTCCCTATTTGCTCCCTTTATTCATCCCTCTTCTCAACCCCACAACTTACACACATATCTGTAATTTATTTATTTATATTAATTTCTGTTTCCCCCTCTAGACTATAAGCTCAGTGTGGGCAACGAATATGTCTGTTTATTGTTATAGTGTACTCTCCCAAGTGCTTAGTACAGTGCTCTGCACACAGTAAGAGCTCAATCAACATGATTAAATGAATGAATGAATTCTCCCTTCCTTCTCTCCTATGCAGTTGGTTCTGTATCCCTTAAACACTTTGCTACTTACCCCGCCCTCAGCCCCACAGCACTTAGGTAGTATCTACACTTATACTCTGCTGCTTACCCTATCTGTAATTTTTTTTTATTTTGCCCCCTCACTGACCTCCCTGCCTCCGGTCTCTTCCCCACTCCAGTCTATACTTCACTCGGTTAATCAATCAATCAATCAATCAATCGTATTTATTGAGCACTTACTGTATGCAGAGCACTGTACTAAGTGCTTGGGAAGTACAAGTTGGCAACATATAGAGACAGTCTCTACCCAACAGTGGGCTCACAGTCTAAAAGGGGGAGACAGAGAACAAAACCAAACATACTAACAAAATAAAATAAATAGAATAGATATGTACAAGTAAAATAGAGTAATAAATATGTACAAACATATATACATATATACAGGTGCTGTGGGGAAGGGAAAGAGGTAAGATGGGGGGGTGGAGAGCGGGACGAGGGGGGATGGAGAGGGGGACGAGGGGGGATGGAGAGGGGGACGAATCATTAACCGAATCATTTTTGTAAAAAAAAACAAAAACAGTCAGCCCATATCTCCCTTCTCCTCAAGAATCTCCCATAGTTGCCCATCCACCTCGGCATCAAACAGAAACTCCTTACTATCGGCTTTAAAACCCTCAATCAGCTCATCCTCTCCTACCTTTCCCCACTTATTCCCCACTACAGCCCCGCCTGCACGCTTATCTCCTCTAGCACAAACGTGCTCTCTGTGCCTCCATGTCAACTATCGCTGACCCCTTTTTCACATCCTCCCTCTGATCTGGAACTCCCTCCCACTCCATATATGCCAGACTCTCCCTACCTTCAAAGCCTTATTCATTCATTCAATCATATTGATTGAGCACTTACTGTGTGCAGAGCACCGTATTAAGCGGTTGGGAGAGTACACTATAACAATAAACAGATTCATTCCCTGCCCACAAGTTTACAGTTAAAGACACATCTCCCCCAAGAGGGCTTCCCTGATTAAGCTTCCCTGATTCCACTTTTCTCCAACTCCCTCTCCCTTCTTGGTCATCTATGCCCTTGGAACTATACCCTTGGCTTCACTGGCCCACGTCCTACCTCTAGCCTGGAAGGCCCTACATCCACAAATCTGCCAAACAATCACACTTCCCTGCTTCAAAGCTCTACTGAAGGCGTACCTCCTCCAAGAGGCCTTCCCAGACTATATGTTGCCAACTTGTACTTCCCAAGTGCTCAGTACAGTGCTCTGCACACAGCAAGCGCTCAATAAGTACTTAGTACAGTGCTCTGCACACAGTAAGCGCTCAATAAATACTATTGATTGATTGATTGATTGACTGAATGGACTAAGCCCCGCTTTTCCTTAGCTCCCCTTCCCTTCCATGACACTGTGACTCGCTCCCTTTGCTTTCCCCCACTCCCTGCCCCACAACACTTATGTATAGATGTATATGCCTATAATTCTATTTCATTTATATTGATGCCTATTTACTTGCATTGAAGTCAGTCTCCCCCCACCGCCCAGACTGTAAGCCCGTTGTGGGCAGGAACTGTCTCTCTTTATTGCTGTATTGTACTTTCCAAGCACTTGGTACAGTGCTCTGCACACAGTAAGTTTTCAATAAATATGACTGAATGAATGAATACCCTGTGAACATCTGATATTCACCCCACTCTCAGACTCAAAGCACTTATTTACATAGCCATAATTTATTTATATTGTCTATCTCCCCCTCTGTAGTGTAAGCTACTGATGGGCAGGGAACATGTTTACCAACTCTATTGTAGTGCATTCTTCCAAGTGCTTAGTACAGTGCTCTGCACACAGTAAGCACTTCAAAAATACCATTTATTGATAGACTGATTGATTCCCCCACTGCACTGTAAGCTCCTTGAGGACAGGGATCATGTCTAATCAGCTTGTCCCATGGGAGGCTTACAGTCTTAATCCCCATTTTCCAGATGAGGGAACTGAGGCACAGTGAAAGTGACTTGCCCAAAGTCACACAGCTGACAATTGGCGGATCTGGGATTTGAACCCATGACCTCTGACTCCAAAGCCCGGGCTCTTTCCACTGAGCCACGCTGCTTCTCCTCACCACGCTGTCCCAGTTCTAAACACTGGGGTAGGGACAAGGCCATCAGGTTGTCCCACACGGGGCTCACAGTCTTCATCCCCATTTGACAGATGAGGTCACTGAGACCCAGAGAAGAACAATAATGATGATGGTATTTGTTAAGCGCTTACTATGTGAGAAGCACTGTCCTAAGTGCAGGGGGGATGCAAAGGAATTAATTAATTAATGATGGCATTTGTTAAGCGCTTACTATGTGCAAAAAGCACTGTCCAAAGCGCTGGGGAGGATTTCCAGGATCCCCTCCCCATCCCCTCCCCCCCGCCTTACCTCCTTCCCCTCCCCACAGCACCTGTATATATGTTTGTACGTATTTATTACTCTATTTTTTTGTACATATTTATTCTAGTAATTTTATTTTGTTAATATATTTTGTTTTGTTGTCTGTCTCCCCCTTCTAGACTGTGAGCCCGCTGTCGGGTAGGGACCATCTCTATATGTTGCCAACTTGGACTTCCCAAGCGCTTAGTACAGTGCTCTGCACACAGTAAGCGCTCAATAAATACGACTGAATGAATGAATGAATGTATATAGACTCTACTGTCCTCCCCCAAGTGTTTAAGTACAGCATTTTCTACACAGTAAGTGCTCATTAAATAACTCCGTTTGGCCAGGGCACATGAGCCGGTTGCTTGTTTTCATAGCTTACCTCCTTCCCTTCCCCACAGCACCTGTATATATGTATATATGGTTGTACATATTTATTACTCTATTTATTTATTTTACTTGTACATATCTATCCTATTTATTTTATTTTGTTGGTATGTTTGGTTTTGTTCTCTGTCTCCCCCTTTTAGACTGTGAGCCCACTGTTGGGTAGGGACTGTCTCTATGTGTTGCCAATTTGTACTTCCCAAGCGCTTAGTACAGTGCTCTGCACATAGTAAGCGCTCAATAAATACGATTGATGATAATGATGATGATGATGATGATAGCTGCTAGGCCCAAGATTCAAGGCAGTCCCCGTGCCTTTCAGTCCCCAGCACCTGAATTGGAGTGGCCCCCATCCCCAGCGGGACGGGGAGGATCTGAAAACCCCAGGCTCGGGGAAGTCCGTCAACCACGGGCCACCCTTCTGGTCACGCCAGCACAATCCCACAGTCCCACAAAGCCATGACACCTTGCTACTAGGAGGCTGATGACAGGGCAGAGGAGAAGATGAACACGGGTTCAGAGGAGGCGCATCAAAGCCTTCAACCTAGCCTTGGCCCATCTCCTGGCCCAGAGCCCAGTGAGGTCACGGGGAGGCCCTCCTCCCACAGGCTGGTAGGCTTCCTGGACTACTGAATCCCTTTTTTTATTTGTTAAGCACTTATTATTTCCCTAAGCACTGGGATGGATACAAGCTTCTTGGGTTGGACACAGTCCCTTGTTCCAGCTGGGGTTCACAGTCTTAATCCCCATTTAACAGATGAGGTAGCAAGCACAGAGAAGTGAAGCGAGTTGCCCAAGGACCAGAACCCAGGTCCTTTCAACTCCCAGGCCAGCACTTTTTAATGCCTCAGTTGATCCCAGCTACTTCTCTAGGGAGTAGTAGTAGTAGTTAAGGGTATTTGTTGAGCACCAGATCTCCCAGTTCCAACCCCTACTCACCTCAGACATCAGGAAGGCATCCACCTCATCATGGTAAGTGTTGAAGAGGAGACTCAGGGCCTGCCTGGGAAGGGATAAGGAGGACTGAAGTAGGGAGTCCAATCCTGTGGACTGTAAGCTCTCTGAGGGCAGGGAACTTGTCTACCAACTGTTATTTTGTACGCTCCCAAGCTCTTAGTACAGTGCTCTGCACGCAGTAAGCACTCAATAAAAATGACTGATCGATTGACTGATCCATGTCCTTACAGGGGGCTCATCTTGGTATTTGTTAAGTGCCCACTACGTGCCAAGCACAGCTCCAACGGCTGGGGTAGGTACAAGGTAATGTCCCACGTGAGGCTCACAGTCTCCATCCCCATTCTACAGATGAGGCCACCGAGGCCCAGAGAAGCGAAAGTGACCCGCCCGAGGCCACACGGCAGACGAGTGGCGGAGATGAGACTAGAACCCACGACCTCTGGCTCCCAGTCCCATGCACTATCCTCCATGCCACGCCGCTTCTCCAGTCCGCGGGAGGGCCCCGAGGCCCATTTTATTTTATTTTGTTAATATGTTTTGTTTTGTTGTCTGTCTCCCCCTTCTAGACTGTGAGCCCGCTGTTGGGTAGGGACCGTCTCTGGATGTTGCCAACTTGCACTTCCCAAGCGCTTAGTACAGTGCTCTGCATACAGTAAGCGCTCAATAAATGTGATTGAATGGAATGAATGAATGGTGGGCACACCAGGGATCCCAGGCTCCAGATCTGTCCTGTACATTTGAGGAGAGAAAAAGGAACCTGGATGGTCTGCCACACTGAAAGTGTGACGATCCCGGAGCATGGTGGGACCTCAAGGGGTCATTTGGACCAGACCCCAGCCTCCAAACAGGCAAAAAGAAGCCAATAAAGGAGACTCCCGGGGTTCAGCTGGAGAAAGAAGTAGGTAGTGGGCATAAGGGAGAAAATCTTACAAACAGGGAATGCTCTCCAACACACAGATATAGCTGACAGTCAACACTCCCACAAGAGTTAAACTGGTCTCAAATATTTTTTTTTTAAATGGTATTTCTTAAGTGATTACACTCAAGCCCAGTGCTAAGCGCTGGAGCAGATGCAAGTTAATCAGGCTGGATATAGTCTCTGTCCCATGTTGGGCTCACAGTCTAAGGAGGAGGAAGAACAAGTACTTAGTCATTTAACAGATGAAAAAAAAAACTACTTAGTCCTCACTTAACAGATGAGGAAACTGAGGACCAGGGAAGTTAGGTGTTTTGACTAAAGTCACACAGCAGGCAGTGCTCCGCACACAGTAAGCGCTCAATAAATACGACTGAATGAATGAAAGTAGTGGAACTGGGATTAAAACTCGGGTCCTCTGCCTCTTTCCACTAAGCCACACTCCCCAACCACCCCCACAAGCCCTTTCTAATCTCCCTGACCCTCACCTGCTAATAGTCTGCTTCACGGGCCTCTCCTGGAGACGGACACAGTGGTTCAGGGTGGAGGGGCTCTGGTCATCATTTGCCTTGGGGAAGGGAGGGTAGGACTTCAGTCAGGAAGAGAGGCCAGGCTCTCCTGCCCCCCATATCCCATCTCCACCCTCTATCACTCCCCCAAACCTGCCCCCGGCCCCACCCCCAGCCCACCGCCACGCTCCCCCCAGCTCACCGTTCGGGCCAGATCACTGCCCACCGCTTTGCGCCTCAACAGCTGCAACCGGATGTCAACGTCAAACTTTCGGCACTGCTGGATGTACTCGTGGCTACCTAGGGCTTCTTTGCTGGGAGAAGAGGTGACCAGACCCTGATCAGCTGAGAGACTCACGCCCAAGCTCAAGGCCAAAAGCCTTGCCAGCCTAGGGGTGGTGCCCCAGATGCCCTCCCCACCTCGTTTTCAGAAGACGGAAGAGCGTTGCCCGGATGGCTGGAGCAGCTCAGAGCTTGGCGTGGACAGAGAAGGCCCTGGATGGGTTGGGAGAAGAGGGACACACTGCCTCTTTCATTCATTCATTCATTCAATCATATTTATTGAGCGCTTACTGTGTGCAGAGCACTGTACTAAGCGCTTGGGAAGTACAAGTCGACAACATATAGAGACGGTTCCTACCCAACAACGGGCTCACAGTCTAGAAGGGGGAGACAGGCAACAAAACAAAACACGTAGACAGGTGTCAAAATCGTCAGAACAAATAGAATTATAGCTATATGCACATCATTAACCAAATAAATAGAATAGTAAATATGTACAGGTAAAATAAATAGAGTAATAAATCTGTCCCTGTGCCTCATGGGTTTCATGGTCTAAATAGAAGGGAGAACAGGTATTTAAATCCCCATTTCACAATTGACGAAGTCGAGGCCCAGAGAAATTAAATGATTTGCCCAAGGTCACACAGCAAGCAATCGGTAGAGCCAGGAGTAGAACCCAGATCAATCAATCAATAAATCAATCAATCGTATTTATTGAGCGCTTACTGTGTGCAGAGCACTGTACTAAGCGCTTGGGAAGTACGAGTCGGCAACACATAGAGACAGTCCCTACCCAACAGCGGGCTCACAGTCTAGAAGGGGGAGACAGAGAACAAAACCAAACATACTAACCAAATAAAATAAATAGAATAGATATGTACAAGATAGATAGATAAATGGAGTAATAAATATGGATCTTCCTGGATCTCTACAGATGTGCCACGGCTGGAAGCATGGGTGGGCCCCGACTATGGCTGGCATACATGCCATGGGGCGGGTGTTACCAGGAGAACTGGGTGCCACCCAGGGAAGGCGAGGGAACCAAAGAAGACAACTCGGAGGGCAGAAGTTAAGAGCCGTCCCCTGGGCCCAGCAGACAGGGCAGGGAAAGTAGAGACCAGACCACTGAGGACCCCTCTACGGGGGCTCAGGGCACTGATCACAAGAAGAGCAGAGAACCGTGGTCCCTCTCCCTCCACCAGCTCAGACAGAACATCCCCCTGAGCGATTCCACCCAATGGAAAAATGACGGTAGAAACCCCAGCCCTGGAGCATCCGCTTGCTATCGCTCTCTTAGTATGGATCCCTTGGCCTACTCCTTGTTTCCTACTGCCCCCACTCCTCTCTGCAGAAACCTTCATCAGTGTTGCAAACATTTCAGCCATCTGGTGAGACCCTAGGGCTCTCTCCTCTTCCCCACTCCACCCTCCCCGCATGCTGGAGGAAGGCAGCAGGCGGGGGGGTGGGCGGGCAAGGAAGGAGAGGGAGTTCCAAGCCCACCACCCCCACCCCGCCTGTGCAACAGCCAGATCCAACAGCTGGGAAACAGAAGGCGGAAGGGGACTTCCTTCCTGTGCACAGCTGGAAACCTGTGCTCAGAGCAGTGGGAGGAGGACGAGGCAGAGAGACAGGAGGCTGGGTAAAGGGCCAGGCCAATGAGGAGTCCTTCTTGCCCTGGGGGACCCAGAATCTCTGTCCCACTGGGACCTCCGCCTCCCACTTGGGGTAGGGGCTCAAGTCACTTGGGAGCCGACCAGAGTCAGAGTGGGCAGTGCTGGGAGTTGCCGTGCCACCACAGGAAGGAAGAAGGAGGGGGAAGGCGGAGGCAGGAAACCCCAGCCTTCGCCTCTCGGAGGTTGGCCCCAACACCCCACCACCACCGGCCTCGTCCTCTACATATGTATGCATACACATACATACACAAGCATACACACAAGCACACGCGCACACACACATTCTTATCTCAGTTTGGCAAATATCCTGAATGGTGCTGACAGAGTGTCTGCAGCTTCTAGACTCTGTTTACCCCTTCTGGCCCTGTTCCTGGGGGCTGAACCCTTCTCTTCCCTTTCTCACACCTGAGGCTGAAGGACTTTCTCTAATGACTTCTCCCCTCCCTCCACACATCCGCCAAGCTCTCTAGCTCTCTTCCTCCATTCAAAGCTCTACTGAGAGCTCACCTCCTCCAAGAGGCCTTCCCAGACTGAGCCTCCTTTTTCCTCTCCTCCTCCCCATCACCCCCGCCCTACCTCCTTCCCCTCCACACAGCACCTGTATATAGGTATGTACAGATTTATTACTCTATTTTACTTGTACATACTTACCATTCTATTTATTTTCTTAATGATGTGCATTTAGCTTTAATTCTATTTATTCTGATGACTTGACACCTGTCCACATGTTTTGTCTTGTTGTCTGTCTCCCCCTTCTAGACGGTGCCCACTGTTGGGTAGGGACCGTCTCTATATGTCGCCAACTTGTACTTCCCAAGTGCTTAGTACAGTGCTCTGCACACAGTAAGCACTCAATAAATACGATTGAATGAATGAATGAAGGAGGGTGGGTGGGACGGGGTTCCTTGGTTGGAGAAGCAGGCCAGGCACAACGCTTGACCAACTCCCGACAGGAGGACAGTTTTTAGCCCCACAAAATGGCCATGGGGGAAGAGATTAGATGAGGCACCAACAGGCCACCTGGCCTGCCATTCCTCCAGAGCCTCCTTCAAACCCCTCACCCTAAATCCATCACCTCCCCAGTCTTCACTCTTTGCCCTCTCTGGGCCGGCACTGACCAGTAAGAGGAAGGGCAGGTTCCCAGGATTGTGCCCGGCAGCCCAGAGGCAAAACTGGCAGCGTGCCCTACTCAAGAAAAAGCCAGTCACACCCCCATCCTGTATTCCTTTGGTCCCTTTGGCAGAAAGCTCAAAAGCCGAAGCCTCTGACCTTTACTGTCTTCGTTTAAGAGGGGGAAACTGTGGCCCAGAGAGAGCAATGCCAGCAACGGCTCGGGTGTCCAGATCCCCCACCCATGAGCCCTAGCTAGTGGATTGCCCAACTTCCCTGCTCTCTGTGCCCGTCCCCAAACTCCAGAGTCAGAGATACCCAGGGCAATGTTTCTGCTGATCTCCTGCCACCTCTGACCAGAGAGAGGAGTGAGCATGGCCCTGCTACCTCCTCTCCCTCCCAGCTCCGGGCCACTCCCATCTCCTTGGCCAGGAGACCCAAGGCTCCTGTAGGAGCCAGGAATGGGACTGCTTTCCCTGGACCCTGACTGGTTTTTCCAGGGAGGCTACTGCTGTTGCTGCCTCCGTGGCAGGATCATGACGGAGAGAAGTGGATGACGGTACCGTCCCCGGCCAACAGCCCAGGGAGGGTGGGGGAATGACCTCACCCCCTGGCAAAGAGTGCCCACTGTTGCCAACGCAAATCCGGCCCTGCCAACTCCAGATGAAGCATTTGGCCTAGCCCTGGGCATTCGGTCACATTCCATTTTTCTCTGACCCCTCTTTGGTCCGAGTGGTCTGAGGATCAGTCTCCAGCCTCTCTCTGTCCAAGTCTAGCTCCAAATGCCATCTGCCCTCACTGGTTTGGCTAACATAGCCTTTCCCTTTCCCACAGCCAGCTGTCGGAGAAGCCAGCTCCGGCCGCCCCGAGATCCCAAGACCAGCAAGACCCAGCAAGCCACATGCTTCTGGAGAGTTTCCTGGGGCCACTGAGCCCAGCCCAAGGACTCCCATTCCCACTATACTGCAACCGAAAGTGGTCCAAAATTTCTTCCTCCAGCTGGCTCTGGCTGGTGCCTATCAGGAGGATCTGGGCCCTGTGGAAAACCACTGGCTCCCTCTCACTCGTTCACTCACTCACTTTTGCAAGAACTCCTCCAGCCCGCAAAGCTTCAGCACAAAGTCATCCACGTTCACCTCATGCAGCTCTTCATGGGTGTAGCACAGGGTTTGGTAGATGAGGAGATCCACGGTGGAGGAACCTGCCAGGGTCGAGGGGGGCAGGAAGCACAACACGGTGGAGGACCAGAACCTCCTCTTCGAGTTCTGGAATCATGTTTGAACCCAGCCCACTGGGCCCAAATCTCCCCATCCTATGGCCTCTTCCTCCCTCAATCCTCCTTTTACTTCAAAAGCCCCAAGTCCAGCCATCTTGGGGGCAAAGTATTTCTGTCCTCCTCCCCATGGGCCAATTTAGTTAATCAATCAATCGATCAGTGTTATTTATTGAGCACTCACTGTGTACTAATTTATTTATTTATTAATGTCTGTCTCCCCCTCTAGACTGTATGCTTACAGTGGGCAGGAAACATAGGCAGGGCGGTTTCAGTAGAGTGAAGGGAGCAGAAGCCAGATTGGAGGGGGTCCAGGAGAGAGTTGGAGGAGAGGAATTAAAGGCAGCGAGTGTGGACAACTCACTCAAGAAGTTTGAGAGGAAGGGTAGGAGGGAGATAGGTGATAACTGGAGGAGGCTGTGGGGTCAAGGGAGAGTTTTTGGGGGGATGGGGGAGACGTGGGCATATCTGAAGGCAGTGCAGAAGACGCCACTGGAGAGTGAGCTGTTGAAGATGGCAGTTATGGAGGGAAGGGGCGAGAGTTTTTAGATGTGAAGGAATGGGGTCCGACGCACATGTGGAGGGGGTGGCACTTGAGAGGAGGCAGGAGATCTACTCGGGAGATACTGCTGTGAATGATGGGAAAGCTGAAAAGTGGGCCAAGAGGAGGGGGTATCGAAGTGGGGAGGGGTGATTTGGGGGAGCTCACACCTCATGGTGTTAATTTTCTTAATGAAGTGTATGGCCAGATCATTGGTGGTGAGGGATTGGGTGGCGGGGGTGGGGGTGGGGGGAGGGAAGCAGGGGGTCTGAGGAGGGAGTTAAATGTCTGATGGCATGGGTGTCAATAAGGAAGAGAAATAGTTTTGCCGGGCAAAGGGGAGGGAAGAGTTAAGGCAAGAAAGGACAAACTTGAAGTGGATAAGGTCGGCCTGATGTTTAGATTTCCGTCAGCAGCGTTCAGTGGCTCAAGCATAAAGAGTAAAGGAGGCAAAGAGTGCAGGGCTCTGGGTTAGTGGTTGCAACAGAAACGAAGGGACAGGGGAGCGAGCGAGTGGAGTCCAGAGAGTGGCAGAAAGGGGAGAGGTAGGGAGAGCCATATGGGTCAAACACTCCTGAGGGGGCAGGGCAGATGATCTAAGGGCTGAGGGAATGGGGAGTCGGTCCAGAGGCTGGGTATCAAAGCTGGCTTCCTGCAGTCACCCTGCCAATCATTCCAAATCCCTGCCAGTTTATCCCACTAGACATTCAGCCCAACCTCTGCCCCTGGACCCCAACTACCTTCCCCCCCGGAGAACAACAAGTTTTCCTCCTCTTTTGTCCCCACAGGCCAACTTACAGTCACAAGTGAAGGTGACTGGCTCCCGCAGACAGTCACACACCACCGTCACCTTCAGGCTGACGCCTGGACCCAGGTGCTCCGGGCTCAGGTTGACGGCGCTCCAGACATAGCCGGTGAGGGAGTAGTCCTGGACGTTGGAGTCAGCCCGCAGGCTGCGGAGACAAATGGGAGAGGAAGAATCCCATCCCACGGACCCCAGGAGGCAGGGAGGGAGAGACGGGGGGTGATGGGGGGCGGTCACGGCAGACACAAGGAGGCATCCGCTCCCAACCCTCTGACCACCCGAACCCACCTCCTCTCCAGTCCTCCTGCCCCTCTGAAATTAATCAATCAATGACATTTATTGAACGCTTAATGTGCATGGACCACAGTACTAAGCACTTGGAAGAGCACCACAGAGTTGTGGTCTCCGACTGGAGGGTCTTCCAGGCTGCAGAAGGTCCAGCTTCCCAGCAGTAAACTTCTTCCCAGGAAAGCCCCCCAAGCGGACTGCTCCTCCCCCCAACCCCAGCCCATTCCCGGCCCATTCCCATCCCAGGTTCTTACACATCCAGCATATGACAGAAAGCGGCTACTTCCTCATCCCTCTCCTCCGAGACCTCAAACAGCTCATAGCCACTGGTGGCAGAGTGGGGCCGGGAGCCAATCTAAGGGAGAAAAGCCCAGACCCAGTGAGCTAACTACCAAAGCAGCATGGGCTAGTGGATAGAGCAAAGGCCTGGAGATCAACAAACATTTGGGTGATGAAAGAGGCATGATGAGCAGGTGCAGGATTCCCCTCTCTTCCTCCCTTCAAAGCCCTACTGAGAGCTCACCTCCTCCAAGAGTCCTCCCAGACTGAGGCCCCTTTTTCCTCTCCTCCTCCCCATCCCCCCCCCCCCCGCCCTACCTGCTTCCCCTCCCCACAGCACCTCTATATGTTTGTACAGATTCATTACTCTATTTATTTTACTTGTACATATTTACTATTCTATTTATTTTCTTAATGATGTGCATCTAGCTTTAATTCTATTTGTTCTGACGACTTGACACCTGTCCACATGTTTTCTTTTGTTGTCCATCTCCCCCTTCTAGACTGTGAGCCCGTTGTTGGGTAGGGACCGTCTCTATATGTTGCCAACTTGTACTTCCCAAGCGCTTAGTACAGTGCTCTGCACACAGTAAGCGCTCAATAAATACGATTGAATGAATGAATGACCGGGGTTCTAATCCCAGCTCAGCCTCTTGTCTGCTATGTGACCTTGGGTAAGTCACTTCACTTCTCTGTACTTCGGTTACCTCGTCTGTAAAATGGAGATTAAGACTGCGGGCCCCATATGGGGCACGGATCAGGTTCAACCTGATTAGTTTGTTTATACCCCAGTGATTAGTACAGTGTCTGGCACATAGTAAGTGCTTAACAAACACCAGTGGAAAAAAAAAAAAAAGAACGGTCATATCCCCAACAGGCCAACTTTTTTTTTTTAATGTTTTTGTTAAGCACTTATATAGGTCAGGCACTGTACTAAGCACTGGGGTAGATATAAGTTAATCAATTTGGACACAGTTCCTGTCCCCCAGAAGTTAAGAAGTTAGAGAAGCAGCGTGGTTCAGTGGAAAGAGCACGGGCTTTGGAATCAGAGGTCATGGGTTCGAATCCCAGCTCTGCCATGTGTCTGCTGTGTGACCTTGGGCAAGTCACTTTACTTCTCGGAGCCTCAGTTACCTCATCTGTAAAATGGGGATGATGACTGTGAGCCCCACGCGGGACAACCCGATCACCTTGTATCCCCCCCCAGCGCTTACTATGTGCAAAGCACTGTTCTAAGCGCTTAACAAATGCCATCATCATCATCATCATCAATCCCCATTTTACAGTGATGTAACTGAGGCAAAGTGAAGTGACTAGCCCGAGGTCACACAGCAGACAAGTGGCGGAGCCGGAATTAGAACCCAGGTCCTTTTGGCTTCCAGGCCTGTGCTCTATCCTGCCGTGCACACTCACCCCGTGCCCATATCGAGCCTGGCTGCTTTCACACCCATCTGGCCAAGTCTGAGGCTGAGCTGTGGAGAGAGAGGGCCGGTTCCTTGTTCTCCTGTGATGTCGAGCTGCAGAACCAGGCAGCACAGCCCTCCCTCCCTCCTGCTCGTCTTCCCAAGTCATGGCCCTTGCCCTGGCTGCAACTCAGTCCTGTCAACTCTGAACCTCGGTGGACCCCATGGTGGGGGAAGTCTGGAGTAATGATGGTAGTTATTAAGTAATTACTACATGGGCCATTCACTGTGCTAAGCAGAGGGGTGGATACCAGATCATCAGGGGGTCGGACACAGTTCCCTGACCCACAAGGGACTGACAGTCTAAGACGGAGGGAGAGTAGGTCTCTTATCCCAGGTTTAGAGTTAAGAAAGCTGAGTCTCAGAGAAGTTAAATGACTTGCTCAAGGTTCCCCTAGTAAGAATGTGTGGAGCTGGGACTCGAGCCCGAGTTTCCTGACTCTTTCTACCAGGCCATGAGGCCTCTGAGAATGGCTTGTTTTCCCCATTAGACTGTGAGCTTCCCAAAGGCCCTCTCTCTGACAAGGACCCCAGGGGTCCAAGACAGAACTCCACTTCCTGGGAATCAAGGCCAAGCACAGCTTCCAGAAGGATGGGGCCGGCAGGGAAGAGCCTTTCGCAGGAGGACAGAGGGCTTGTGGAGGCTGGCACAGAAGCTTTGGACTCTTGCTCCCAACACTGCAATCCTCTGTGGTGAGCAAAGCAGGCCCGGTTGGTGGGGAGCCAGGAATCTAGAAGCCAGGGACTGCCAATTCCAACACTGGGAGCTGTCACTTAAACACTATTTGATGGGCACCAGAGCAACTGGCAGGCGTTGGAAAGGCTTACCATCCGGAGAGAGTGAGGTTCTAATCCCGGCTCCGCCACTTGTCTGCTGTGTGACCTTGGGCAAGTCGGTTCACTGTGCCTCAGTTACCTCATCTGCAAAACGGGGCTTGAGACTGTGAGCCCCAAATGGGACAGGGACTGTGTCCAACACGACTTGCTTTTATCCAACCCAGCACTTAGTACAGTGCCTGGCACACAGTAAGTGCTTAACAAATACCATCTTTGTCCCTCTAGACTAGGAGCTCGTTGTGGGCAGAGATTGTCTCTTTTTATTACCGTATTGTACTTTCCCAAGTGCTTAGTACAGTGTTCTGCACATAATAAGCACTCAATGAATACGATTGAACGAATGAACAAATGAGGTGCTGGAGCCTGCCTGAGAAAGGGCAAAAATGGCTCTCACTTAGGATGGTGGCAGGGGTCTCTGTAGAACAAGACCCCCTCCATCACCCTGTTTTTCCTCATAGCTGATGCTAAGCCCACCCCATGAGGCAGAAGAGGGTGCACAGCAGCAGAGTGGAGCCCCAAATCCACCTTGCAAGGCAACCTGCTTAGAAGAACAAGGCGGAGGAGGGTGGAGAGGAGGTGGGTGGCAGTGGGGTACGGGTGGAAAGTCCCACCCCAAGATCCTGCAGTGGGAGGGAATCAGGGGAGACGGGCAGGGGGGCTACACTCTTGTTCCAATGGAGTTACATCTGTGACCTTTCGACCAGGCATAGAGACATTTCCTTAGAGATGTTCCCTGGAGGCCCAGACCCCACTTCCGCCCAACTCCCCTCTGGGCCACACACACGGGTCAGACGGCAACTCCAACTAACTACAGAGGAGAGACTGAGGCAGAGGACTAAGTTCCTCATTCTCAGCTTCACTTCCTCTCAGTCGCCTGCTCCCCAGGCCAACCCCACTCAGCCTGGGCGGGTTGGGACGTTGACACAGGGGTGTTCAGCGTGTTAGGCCTGACCTTGCTCTGTATGTCTGTGTGCACACGGTCATAACAATAGCCTACTGTCAGCAATTAACCCTCAGAATAGCCACACACACACACGCACGCACATACGTGCCCAGAAATAGCGAGAGAGACACAAAGGCAAAGACCGAGATGGTTCGAAGCCAAGAAAGTGGGGCAATATTGAAGCCCGGATCCAGGCCCTTCCAGAAGCACCCGCCGGTCCCACGGGAAAACAGAATCCACTTACTTGCCCCCCATTAATAGGTCCCGGTGGCCTCTTGTGCTCCTGGTTGTGGGAGCCCGAAGCAGGCAGATCCAAGAAGAGGAGGGAGGCAGACTGGCTAGCCAGCTGGCACTGGGGGCCAGTCGGTCCCAAGGCCGGGCCTGCTTCTCTGGTCCTGCATGGGTCCCCCGAGCTGTAAGCCCGGCGAAAACGAGGGGGCGGGGTGGGCCGGGGCAATGGGGACCCCGGGGGGTCTTCCCTCCCGGCTGGGCTGACCCCTACCTCCGGGGGAGGAGGAGAGGAAGGAGGCTGCATTCCCCCACCTTCCTTCCCCTACTCAGCTCCAGCCCTTCAAGGAGACTCCAGGCTCCTTCCGGAAGCTCCGGTTACCGGGAGCTGGCAGAAGAAACGTCAGGGGCGGGAAGTGATCCCAGGGAGCCCAAGTTGGAAAACAGGCTGAGCTGGGGGAGTGGGAGCCGAAGGCTGGAATCTCCCTGCTGTATAAATAGACGCTGGCCACACCTCTCGCCCCAGGTCTAGATGCTTGAAATCGAAAAAGCTGGCAACCTCTCCGGGGCTTGGGCTACGTGGGGCTGGCTGGACACTGTCATGTGGAATCCTCCCGGGGGACAGGTCTGGGGACTCTCCTTCCAGACACCCAAGTCACATCTCTCTGCGGATCGCATCTTCTCTTGGGCCTTCTCAGGATTTTGCTCCAGTTCTGACTGTGGTTACCCGATCCCCAGAGGGCAGGACAACAGACGTGGTTGGGGGGACAGCGGATGAGAAGTTGATTTCACATCAGACTCTACACCCTGAAACCAATTCTTCTGTAACAGCCACAACGTCCTCCAGGCCCCTGTGGCCTAGTGGGAAGAGGCTGAGATTGAGAGTCAGGAGACCAGGATTCTCAACCCAGCTCTGCCATTTGCCTAGTTTGACCTTGGACAAGTCACTTGACTTCTCAGTGCCTCAATTTCCTCACCTGTGAAATGGGGGGTACCTGTTCTCTCTCCTTACACATGGGCCAGAGACTGCATCTAACCTGATGATCTTGCATTTATCCCACAGTGCTTTGCACAAAAGAAGCGCTTTAACGAATACGACAATTATGAAACAGCAGCCACGAAGTCCAGAACAGCATGGAAGAGAAGAAGAAGGAAAAGATGGAAGAGGGATAGGAGCCCAGTAGGGGAAAGGGAGGGAGGAAGAGGATGGCAGACGGAGGGTGGGGGAGAGAGAAGGAGGGCGGTCCTGACCGGATCGGCGGAGATGCGGCGGTTCTTGTTGGACGCTGCATTCTTGCGGTTGGCACAGCGGGAGGCATAGGTGCGAGGGGGCACCTGAGGGGGCATGGTCTTGCTCCGAGCCACCGGCTTCCCGGGCGTGTCCTTGGCAAAGCTCAGAATGCCCCGACCCTCCTTCCAGTCCCTGCCGGGGGCCCGTAGCAGTTCCGAATCATACGTCGACTTCAGGTTGAGGCGGGTGATGGCGTCGTTGATGCCGTCAAAGTCCATCGCCCCCAGCAGGTCCCCTCGGCCGCCCCCGCCCCCATCCCCCCGTTCCTCCTCCCGCTCCTCCCGCTCCTCCTCCTCCTCCATGATCCGCCGCCCCAGAAGCTTGCCGGGGGGAGGCCGGGACGAGGAGAAGGTGTTGATGTCGTTGAGCGAGCCCTTCCCCTGCGGCTGGGGGGCTTCGGCCCAGATGGAGCCACGGGGGGGCAGCGGGGGAGGGGACAGCTTCTTGGGGGAGTCCCCGTCGCTCAGCTCCGGGGGACCCAAGGGCAGGGAGAGTCCCCCACCAGAGCTGCCAAAGATGTATAGGTAGTCCCCCGGGAGGGGCCCCTTGCACCAGGGCTGGGGGTCCGAGCCGGGCCGGGAGCCCCCTGAGGGGCAGCGGTTGGGCGGCAGGTCCCGTGGGGACAGGGAGTTGTAGTTGAGGGTGGGGTCCGAGCCCGACAGCCCCCGCGCCAGCTGGACATCTCTCCGGCCGCCGGCCGCCGGCTTGGCGTAGTACTCCAGGACGGGCCCGTCCCAGCTGATGAGCGGCGGCTCCGCCCGCCCCTTGGCCCGGCTCTCCTCCTTGTCGTTCCGCAGGCGGGTCAGGGCGTCGTACTCCATCTGCAGGGCCTCCGCCATGGCCAGCTCGCTGTGGCTGATGCCCACCGACTCCAGAGACTTCCAGTGCTCCCCGTTGCCCCGGGTGGCGGACATGGCGGGGCCGGAGAGAGCGGCACGGAGAGGAAGAGGTCCTGGCCGCTAGTTTCGGCTACCATCTGGGCTCCGCAGCAGCGGCATGATGCGCCTGGGGAGAGGGAGGGAGACAGACCTCAGTCAGGGAGACAGAGACCCCTCCTCGTCTCCACCCTGACAGCTGAATCCCATGCCCACTGTCAACCCGGGAGCCCGGCCCTGCAGCCTGCTGGATCAGCAGCGTGACCTAGCAGAAAGAGTACGGGCTTGGGAGTCAAAAGGACCTGGGTTCAAATCCCGGCTCCGCCAATTGTCCGCTGTGTGACTGTGGGTGAGTCACTTCACTTCTCTGTGCCTCGGTTACCTCAATCTGTAAAATGGGGATGAAGACTGTGAGCCCCATGTGGGACAACCTGATCACCTTGTATCCTCCCCAGCACTTAGAACAGTGCTTTGCACATAGTAACTGCTTAACAAATGCCATCATTATTATTATTAATTGCCTGCTGTTTGACCTTGGGAGATCCATTTAACCTCTCTGTGCCTCAGTTTCCTCACGTGTAAAACGGGAATTCAATTCCTGCTCTCCCCCTTACTTAGGCTGTGTACCCATGTGGGGTAGGGACTGTCTAATCAGATTATCTTGGGTCTACCCCACCACATAGTAAGAATGCTTGGCACGTAGTAAGCACTTAACTACCACTGTTGTTGTTACTATCATCATCTCTTGTCCAGACCCATCTCACTCACTGGCTCCTCTCCCAATGCTACAATGTGGCCTCCTTTGGAAAGGAAAGGAGAAGAGGGAGCCCAAGGGCGCCAACGGGACCAGAGAACCAGGGCTGAGACTTGCCATCTGGGAGAAGAGTTAATCACTGTGATAACTGTGGTATTTGCTAAGCGCTTTCAATGTGCCAAGCACTGTTCTACACACCAGGGTAGACAAAAGATAATCGGGTTGGACACAGTCCCTGTCCCACGTGGAGCTTACAATCTTAATCCCCATATTTCAGATGAGGCAACTGAGGTGAGGCACAGAGAAATTAAGTGACTTGCCGAAGGTCACAAGGCAGACTCGTGGTGAAGCTGGGATAGAACCCAAGACCTCGACTCCCAGTCAAGTGCTCTTTCCACTAATAATAATGTTGGCATTTGTTAAGCGCTTACTATGTGCAAAGCACTGTTCTAAGCGCTTGTGGGGGATACAAAGTGATCAGGTTGTCCCACGTGGGGCTCACAGTCTTGATCCCCATTTTACAGATGAGGGAATTAAGGCAAAAAGAAGTTAAGTGACTTGCCCAAGGTCACACAGCAGACAAGTGGCGGAGCCGGAATTCAAACCCACGTCCTCTGACTCCAAAGCCCGTGCTCTTTCCACTGAGCCCCAAGGCCACACTGCTTCTCTAAGGGCCCTGGGGCCAGAGCCATGTTATAGAAGGTGAAGGCCACCGACTGGCTCGTTTCCTTCCAAAGCAAAGCATCTCTCCCTCACCCTGCCCCTAGATATTCCCCTCTCCCATCCTCCAGGCTGGAATTCAATTAGAGGTGAAGTCAGTCCTCACCAGAGTACTGGGGAGGCTCTGAGGTAGGGGACCACACCAGGGGGATTCCTGATATTAAGACCAGATGTTCTACACTTAAATCAAACTACGAGGAAGTGACCTTTAACTGCAACAAGAGCTGAGATGCACCGTGACCAAGCACTGATCTCGGAGTCACAAGGACCTGCGTTCTAAACCCAGCTCTGCCACTTGTCTTCTGTGTAACCTTGGGCAAATCACTTCACTTCTCTGTGCTTCAGTTTCCACCCCTGTAAAATGGGGATTAAGGCTATGACTCCCATGTGGGACATGGACTGTGTCCGACTTGATCATCTTGTATCTAAACCCAGTGCTTAGCACAGTGCCCTGGTACATGGTAAGTGCTTAACAAATAACATTTTACAAAAAAAAAAAAAAGAGGGATTTAGAGTCAACTTAAAGGAGGGAAATTACAATCAATCAATCAATCAATCAATCAATCGTATTTATTGAGTGCTTACTGTGTGCAGAGCACTGTACTAAGCACTTGGGAAGTACAAGTTGGCAACATATAGAGAACGGTCCCTACCCAACAGTGGGCTCACAGTCTAGAAGGGGGAGACAGAGAACAAAACCAAACATATTAACAAAATAAAATAAATGGAATAGATATGTACAAGTAAAATAAATAAATAAATAGAGTAGTAAATATGTACAAACATATATACATATATACAGGCGCTTTGGGGAAGGGAAGGAGGTAAGACGGGGGGATGGAGAGGGGGACGAGGGGGAGGAAGGAGGAAGGAGGGGGCTCAGTCTGGGAAGGCCACCTGGAAGAGGTGAGCTCTCAGTAGGGCCTTGAAGAGAGGAAGAGAGCTAGCTTGGCGGATGGGCAGAGGGAGGGCATTCCAGGCCAGGGGGATGACGTGTGCCGGGGGTCGACAGCGGGACAGGCGAGAACGAGGCACGGTGAGGAGACAGTCCCTACCCAACAGTGGGCTCACAGTCTAAAAGGGGGAGACAGAGAACAAAACCAAACATACTAACAAAATAAAATAAATAGAATAGATATGTACAAGTAAAATAGAGTAATAAATATGTACAAACATATATATCACAGTCGGAGGATGCTACAAAGATTCTCATAATAATAATAATAATAATGGCATTTATTAAGCGCTTACTATGTGCAAAGCACTGTTCTAAGCACTGGGGAGGTTACAAGGTGATCAGGTTGTCCCACGGGGGGGCTCACAGTCTTCATCCCCATTTCCCAGATGAGGGAACTGAGGCACAGAGAAGTGAAGTGACTTGCCCAAAGTCACACAGCTGGCAATTGGCGGAGCCGGGATTTGAACCCATGATCTCTGACTCCAAAGCCCGGGTTCTTTCCACTGAGCCACGCTGCTTCTCATCTGCTTGGAATGGCTGAAGTGCAGTTCTGCCCGGAGGCAAAGGCTAGGCCAAGCTGCCTTCTGGAGGTTCCCTAGGGTCCCAACAGCCCGAGACCCCCAGCAAGGAAAGAGAATGGCAAAGTTCCTCAATCCGCTTGTTCCAAGTTCTCGCAGCTCCTGAATTAAGAGACTTTCTTCCTTCGGCTCCCCGATAATCTGCTCCCTGTGTTGTCCAGTGGGCGGACAGTGGAAGGTGGTCTCTGACTGACCTGGGGTCTGGCCAGGAACTGCCCTGCGGCACAACCCAGCCCAGCTCCGGGGTCAACAGGGCTGCCTGCCACCTTGTACGGTGGGAGAATGGATAGACTCTGGTCCTGGGAGTCCAGAAGGTCACGGGTTCTAATCCCGGTTCCGCCACTTGTCTGCTGTATGACCTTGGGCAAGTCACTTTACTTCTACGTGCCTCAGTTACCTCATCTGTAAAATGGGGATTGAGACTGTAAGTCCCAAATGGGACAGGGAGTGTATCCAACTTGACTTTCTTGTATCCTCCCCAGCACCTGGTAGAATGCCTGGCACATGGTAAGTTCTTAACAAATACCATTATTAGTATCATTATTATCACCATCATCATTCCTCCATTCATTCATTCATTCAATCGTATTTATCGAGCACTTACTGTGTGCAGAGCACTGTACTAAGCGCTTCGGAAGTACAAGTTGGCAACATATAGAGACAGTCCCTACCCAACAGTGGGCTCACAGTCTAGAAGGGGGCTCACAGTCTAGAAGTCTCACAGTCTAGAAGTCAAGTCCACTCCCTCGACTTGCCCACTATGATGCAGCCTTCAGGATACGGAAGCAGAGGGTTGGATTTTCCCTCAGGCCGACCTCAGGGATAATCAATCAATTATAGTTATTGAGTGCTTGCTGGGTGCTTGGGAGAGTACTCTATAAGAGAGTTGGTAGGCATGGTCCCTGCCCTCAATGAGCTCATGGTCCACAGGATAATAATAATAATAATAATGGTGGTATTTATTAAGTGCTTACTATGTGCCAAGCACTGTTCTAAGCGCTGGGGTAGGTACAACGTAATCGGGTTGTCCCACATGGGGCTCATGGTCTCAATCGCCATTTTACAGATGAAGGAATTGAGGCCCAGAGAAGTTAAGTGACTTGCCCAAGGTCACTCAGCAGACGAGCGGCGGAGCCAGAATTAGAACCCACGACCTTCCAAGCCCATGCTCTTTCCACTGAGCCACGATAAACCGGAGAGGCTGTCCTCCTCCGCTTTCTAAATGGCTGGGCTCTTCCCAAGCGCTTCGTCCAGCGCTCTGCACACAGGAAGCGCTCAATAAATACGATTGATTGATTGACTGATTGATTTCCAAGCCCATGGGAGTGCCTAGAGCAGATACCTGGAAATGTGGCAGGAGGCTGGCATGTTTCCCAGGAGTCCCAAGCTCCCGGACTCCCTCAGCTCCCGGGGAGTTTCCAGAGGCACCGGACCCTTTGCTGTCCCCCATCAGGCCCAGAACAATGCGGCCTCTTAGAGCAAGGGACGAGTGCCCTGTCCCTTACCCCACCCCCAGTCCCAGAGTGGCCGGCTGCACAATCCCAGCCCTGTTCCACCCCCTGACCAGCCCTCTGGTCTCCTTTCCCTCCCCAGTTCTTTCCCAAGAGCCTTTCTTTGCCTGATAAAGGAACCTAGCAGCAACTGGCCCCCAGGGCACGTGGACAGAAAACACACTCCCTCTGGACAGGAACCGTGGAGTCATGGAATAATATGACTGGACAGGATCTCAGGGGACTAGATGACTCTGTCCCCTTCCCCCAGGCAGACTAATGCCTAAAACATCCAGGGGGTTCATCCTGTTTTTAAAGATCTCTGAGGATGGAGACTCCACAAGTCTCTTTGGTGGCTCAGACCAGTAAGGCTGCTGCGTGACCTTGGGCATGTCACTTAACTTATTGTTGTGTGTCTCCCCCTTCTAATAATAATAATGATGGCATTTAGTAAGCGCTGACTATGTGCAAAGCACTGTTATAAGCGCTGGGGAGGTTAACAAGGTGATCAGGTTGTCCCATTTTACAGATGAGGGAACTGAGGCCCAGAGAAGTGAAGTGACTTGCCCAAAGTCACAAAGCAGATAAGTGGCGGAGCCGGGATTTGAACCCATGACCTCTGACTCCAAAGCCGGGGCTCTTTCCACTCAGCCTCGCTGCTTCTCTAGACTGTGAGCCCTTTGTTGGGTAGGGATTGTCTCTATCTGTTGATGAATTGTACTTTCCAAGTGCTCAATACAGTGCTCTGCACACAGTAAGCGCTCAAAAAATATGATTGAATGAACTTAACTTCTCTGTGCCCCAGTTTCTTCATCTGTAAAACAGGGATTGAGACTGTAAACCCCACATGTGACATGGACTGAGTCCACCGTGATTAGAAGCAGTGTGGCTTCGTGGAAAGAGCAAGGGCTTGGGAGTCAGAGGTCGTGGGTTCTAATCCAGGTTCCACCACTTGTCAGCTGGGTGACTGCGGGCAAGTCACTTCACTTCTCTGTGCCTCAGTTACCTCATCTGTAAAACGGGGATTAAGACCGTGAGCCCCACATGGGACAACCTAGTTACCACGTATCTACCTCAGCACTTAGAACAGTGCTTGGCACATAGTAAGCACTTAACAAATACCATCATTATTATCCATCATATTTATTGAGCACTTACTGTGTGCAGAGCACTGTCCTACATGCTTGGGAAACTACCATATAACAAAGTTGGTGGACAGATTCCTTGCCCCCAATGAGCTTACAGTCTAGGAGGGGAGACAAGACATTAATATACGTAAATTACAGATATATACATAAGTGCCGTGGGGCTGAGGGAGGGAGGACTAAAGGGTATAAAACCAAGTGCAAGGGTGTTGCAGAAGGAGAAAAGAAATGATAGCTTAAATCACAGAAGGTCTGTTGGAGGAAATGAGCTTTTAATAAGGTTTTGAAGGTGGGGAAAGTAATCACCTGTCAGATATGAAGAGGGAGGGCATTCCAGGCCAGAGGCAGGATAATAATAATAACGATGGCATTTATTAAGCACTTACTATGTGCAAAGCACTGTTCTAAGCACTGGAGAGGTTACAAGGTGATCAGGTTGTCCCACGGGGGGCTCACAGTCTTAATCCCTATTTTACAGATGAGGTAACTGAGGCACAGAGAAGTTAAGTGACTTGCCCACAGAGCTGACAATTGGAGGAGCTGGGATTTGAACCCATGACCTCTGACTCGGCTTTGGAGTCTTTCCAGTCAGACCTCTTTCCACTGAGCCACGCTGTGGGGGAGAGGTCAATGGGAAGGTAGATGATATCAAGGTACAGTGAGTAGGGCGGCAATAGAGGAGTGAATTGGGCAGGCTGGGTTTTACTAGGAAAGCAGCAAGGTAAGGTAGGAGGGGAAAAAAGTGATGGAGTAATTTAAAAGAGATGGTAAGGAGTTTCTGTTTGATGCGGAGGTGTATGGGCAACCACTGGAGGTTCTTGAGGAGTGGGGAAACTGAACGTTTTTGTAGAAAAATGATTTGGGCAGCAGAGTGAAGTATGGACCGGAGTGGGGAAAGACAGGAGGCAGGGAGGTCAGCAAGGAGGCTGACAGTAATCAAGAAGGGATAGGGTAAGTGCTTGGATTAACATGGTGGCACTATGGATGGAGAGGAAAGGGTGGATTATAGTGATGTTGTAAAGGTTGAACTGACATGATTTGATGACAGACTGAATATGTGGGTTCAGTGAGAGATGAGTTGCGGATACCGCCAAGGTTATGGGCTGTGAGGTAGGGAGGATGGTGGTGCCTTCTACAGTGATGGGAAAGTCGGGGCATGTTGGTGGGGTGGGAAGGGGAGACAAGGAGTTCTGCTTTGGGTGTGTTAAGTTTGAGGTGGCAGAGAAGCCCTGAAGGCAGGAGGAAATGCGAGACTGCAGAGAAGGAGAGACATCAGGACTGAGAAGTAGATTTGGGAATCATCTGTTATTATTATTTGAATTTCACATTTCAAGAAGGCTGTGAAGGAAATGGGGAGCATCCAAAGAAGAGCAATGAAAATGGATGTTATAGGAGGAGAGCTAAAAGGACCTAGAGTTGTCTAGCCTTTAAACCTACTAAGGGTTTTCGTCAAGAGTATGCTAAATAATAATAATAATAATGATGGCATTTATTAAATGCTTACTATGTGCCAAGTACTGTTCTAAGTGCTGGGGAGGTTACAAGCTGATCAGGTTGTCCCACGGGGGGCTCGCAGTCTTAATCCTCATGTTACAGATGAGGTAACTGAGGCTCAGAGAAGTTAGGTGACTTGCCCAAGGTCACACAGCAGACATGCCACGGGACCGAATAAGTTCTCCGAGGGAGTAGAGAAGGGGACCCAGAACTGAACTTTGAGGGGCTCCCATATTTAAGGGGTGGGAGGCAGAGGAGGAGCCTGAGACTGAGAAGGAGCTGCCAGAAAGAGAGGACAGTGTCAGTACATCTACCCTAGAGCTCCTTCAATACAATACCTGGCATAGAGTTAATGCTTAACAAATACCATTAAAAAAAGCAAAAGTTATTTCCTAGATCTAATCTAAATTCTTCCTGGTGCATTTCCTTTTGCTGCCACTCTTGCGGAGATGGAAATCAACTGTTTAGCATACTCCTGATGAAAACCCTTAGTAGGTTTAAAGGCTAGACAACTCTAGGTCCTTTTAGCTCTCCTCCTATAACATCCATTTTCATTGCTCTTCTTTGGATGCTCCCCATATCCTTCATAGCCTTCTTGAAATGTGAAATTCAAAGCCGAACCTAGCAACTTAAAGAGGGTTTCACCTATATGACACATTGCAGATGGTTTGCTTTTGGAGAAATAAGAAATAACACTGACTCTTTTGAATGCCTGTGGTCCACACTGATCCTTGCTTCCTTTTCCAATTTACACATACAAGGGGATTCCCCATCACACATATTTGGGTCATTTGGTAAGATTCCCCTTCCTCTTCAGGACAGAAAACACTTCTCACTTCTAAGCACCAGGTCACCAAGTAACACCACCGGTAACCCCCATCACCCCCATCCAGGTAACCTGGCACCTCGCTTCTGGCCTGCCCCGCCTTGGCAGGAAATCAATCAATCGTATTTATTTATTTATTGAGTGCTTACTGTGTGCAGAGCACTGTACTAAGCGCTTGGGAAGTACAAGTTGGCAACATATAGAGACAGTCCCTACCCAACAGTGGGCTCACAGTCTAGAAGGAAAGACAGAAGAAGCAGCTGCCTGAATTCTCTTTAGAATTGGGGGCTTTGGGAGGGTCACGGGGTCCCGCTGCCCCTGAAATACATTCATTCAATTGTATTTATTGAGCACTTACTCTATGCAGAGCCCTGTACTAAGTGCTTGGAAAGTACAATTCGGCAACATATAGAGACAAGCCCCTACCCAACAACAGGCTCACAGTCTAGAAGGGGGAGACAAACAGCAAAACAGGAATTATTCCTGGGATCCCCAGCTGGGAGGACCTTGGAGCTCTGCTCCTCTAATAATAATAATAATAATGATGATGGCATTTATTAAGCGCTTACTATGTGCAAAGCACTGTTCTAAGCGCTGGGGAGGTTAAAAGGTGATCAGGTTGTCCCTCGGGGGGCTCACAGCCTTCATCCCCATTTGACAGGTGAGGTAACTGAGGCCCAGAGAAGTGAAGTGACTTGCCCAAAGTCACACAGCTGACAAGTGGCAGGGCTGGGATTTGAACCCATGACCTCTGACTCCCAAGCCCATGCTCTTTCCACTGAGCCACGCTGCTTCTCTACTCACAGCATATCGCTCTTTTTCTACTTAACTTTGTCCTTGTCTCCCATTTTCTGTGTTTTTATTGTTTCATTGCTCCTTACATGACTGTAGCCAATTTTCTCTCTCCCTTTTATTTCTATTTCGTAAACCCTTTGGAGTCCAAAGACCCTATCTAATTTTCACCCAGGTATTTTATTCCAGTGCTTAGCGTACTGCTTTGCAGACAGTAGGTGCTAACTAAATACTACTACCAGTGCTAACTTTATTATTATTACCATTCAATCAGCGGTATTTATTGAGTACTTACTATTTTCAGAGCACTGTACTAAAAGCTTGGGAGAGTACACTACAACAGAATTAGTGGACACATTCCCTATTGGGTAGGGACCATCTCTATATGTTGCCAACTTGTACTTCCCAAGCGCTTAGTACAGTGCTCTGCACACAGTAAGCGCTCAATAAATATGACAATGAATGAATGAATCTTTTATTCTATTTATTTTATTCTGTTAATATGTTTTGTATCTTTTATTCTATTTATTTTATTTTGTTAATATGTTTTGTTGTCTGTCTCCCCCATCTAGACTGTGAGCCCACTGTTGGGTAGGGACCGTCTCTCTATGTTGCCAACTTGTACTTCCCAAGCGCTTAGTACAGTGCTCTGCACACAGTAAGCGCTCAATAAATACGATTGAATGAATGAATGAATCTTTTATTCTATTTATTTTGTTCTGTTAATATGTTTTGTTTTGTTGTCTGTCTCCCCCTTCTAGACTGTGAGCCCGCTGTTGGGTAGGGACCGTCTCTCTATGTTGCCAACTTGTACTTCCCAAGCGCTTAGTACAGTGCTCTGCACACAGTAAGTGCTCAATAAATACGAATGAATGAATGTTAAGTATTTGTTAAGTGTTAACTATGTGTCAAGCACTGTTTTAACTGTACTAACCAGGATGTTTCCCCCCCAGATCCCATTCTCTTTTCTCGGGCTTCAAGACTTTCTGCCCACCACCACAGTCTCGTAAAATAATAATGAAACTTTTTGTAGAAAGAAGGTCCAAGATCATACCCTGTGGTTGTGTGGCCGGTTGTTAAAACCGGTCTACTCCTATTGACTAAAACACCATCGCCTCGGGTTTCTGGAGCCTGTTTCTTCCAAGATCTCAAGACAAAAGAGGAGCTTACACCTCTTTTCAAGGAGCAGAAATGGAGCTGGTCTCCGATGCTCCCAGGAACTCCTGCCCTTCTGCTGGGTGGCCTTGGGTTGCAGGAGGGGAGGGAACAGCCTGTTTGCTCTTTGTATTTTCTCCACACTCTTCCTCCCAATCAATCCATTTTTTGGCATTTATTGAGCATTTACTGTGTCCAGACCACTTTACTACTACAGAGCACTTTACTAGTACAGAGCACTTTACTAGTACGTTCACTTTACTTGTACATATTTATTACTCTATTAATTTATTTTACTTGTACATATCTGTTCTATTTATTTTATTTTGTTAGTATGTTTGGTTTTGTTCTCTGTCTCCCCCTTTTAGACTGTGAGCCCACTGTTGGGTAGGGACTGTCTCTATATGTTGCCAACTTGTACTTCCCAAGCGCTTAGTACAGTGCTCTGCACACAGTAAGTGCTCAATAAATATGACTGATTGATTGGTTGATTGACTAGGTGCTTGGGAAAGTACAGCGTGGCAGAACAGAGTACAGACAATACAGAGAAGCCGCACGGCTTAGTGGAAAGAGCACAGGCTTGGGAGTCAGAAGTCGTGGGTTCTAATCCCGGCTCCAATACTTGTCAACTGTGTGACTTTGGGCAAGGTACCGCATCTGTAAAATGGGGATTAAGGCTGTGAGTCCCACATGGGACAACCTGATTACCTTGTATCTACCCCAGCGCTTGCCATGGATAGCACATTAGACTTCCAGAGACGAGATTGAGTGATTCAAAGGTTGTGGGTTCAATTCATTCATTCATTCAATCGTATTTATTGAGTGCTTACTGTGTGCAGAGCACTGTAGTAAGCGCTTGGGAAGTACAAGTTGGCAACATATAGAGATGGGCCCTAACCAACAGCTGGCTCACAGTCTAGACAGGGGAGACAGACAACAAAACAAAACATATAAACCAAATAAAATAAATAGAATAAACATGTACAAGTAAAATAGAGTAATAAATATGTACAAAAATATATACAGGTGCTGTGGGGAGGGGAAGGAGGTAAGGGGGGGATGGGGAGGGGGAGTAGGGGGACAGAATTATTATTCAATTCCCACCAGAGCCTGTTCATTTTTTCCCTCTAGACTGTAAGCCCACTGTGGCAAGGGATTGTCCTTCTTTATTGCTGTATTGTACTTTCCAAGCGCTTGAAAAGCAGCGTGTGGCTCAATGGAAAGAGCACGAGCTTGGGAGTCAGAGTTCATGGGTTCAAATCCCAGCTATGCGAATTGTCAGCTATGTGACTTTGGGCAGGGCACTTAACTTCTCTGGGCCTCAGTTGCCTCATCTGTAAAATGGGGATGAAGACTGTGAGTCCCACGTGGGACAACCTGATCACCTTGTATCCTCCCCAGAGCTTAGAACAGTGCTTTGCACATAGTAAGCGCTTAACAAACGCCATCATTATTATTAGTAGTACAGTGCTCTGCACACAGTAAACACTCAGTAAATATAACTGCATGAATGAATGAACGCTTGGCACATAGTAAGTGCTTAAATACCATTATTATAATATAGTTTTAGACCCAATCCCTGCCCACAGGGGGCTTAGAGTCTAGAGGGAGAGACAGACATTAAAATAAATTACAAACAGGCGAAATAGGACAGTATAATGGTATGTACACAAAGGCTAGGTGCTGAGGGAGGTGAAATATCAAGTGTTTAAGGGCTAGAGATCCTCCGCTCCTCTGCCACTAACCTCCTCACTGTGCCTCATTATCGCCCGTCCCGTCATCGATGTGTTCCCCAGCGCTTACAACAGTGCTTTGTACATAGTAAGCGCTTAATAGAATGCCACCATTAAAGTAGTCATGGCAGGATAGGATAAGTGCTTGGACCAGTGTAGTAGCAATTTGGATAGAAAGGACAGGGTATATTTTATGGATGCCGTGAAGGTAAAACAGACAAGATTTCGTGACAGATTGGATGCGCTGGTTGAATAAGAGGGGTGAGTCAAGGATGGCACCAAGGTTGGAGAGGACGGTGGTGGGAAAAGTCAAGGGGAGGACAGAGTTGAGGATAATAATAATAATAATAATAATAATAATAATAATAGTATTTGTTAAGCGCTTACTATATGCAAAGCACTGTTCTAAGCGCTGGGGAGGTTACAAGGTGATCAGGTTGTCCCACGGGGGGCTCACAGTTTTAACCCCCATTTTACAGATGAGGTAACTGAGGCACAGAGAATAATAATAATAATGGCATTTATTAAGCGCTTACTATGTGCAAAGCACTGTTCTAAGCGCTGGGGAGGTTACAAGGTGATCAGGTTGTCCCACGGGGGGCTCACAGTTTTAACCCCCATCTTACAGATGAGGTTACTGAGGCACAGAGAATAATAATAATAATGGCATTTATTAAGCGCTTACTATGTGCAAAGCACTGTTCTAAGCGCTGGGGAGGTTACAAGGTGATCAGGTTGTCCCACGGGGGGCTCACAGTTTTAACCCCCATCTTACAGATGAAGTAACTGAGGCACAGAGAATAATAATAATAATGGCATTTATTAAGCACTTACTATGTGCAAGACACTGTTCTAAGCGCTGGGGAGGTTACAAGGTGATCAGGTTGTCCCACGGGGGGCTCACAGTTTTAACCCCCATCTTACAGATGAGGTAACTGAGGCACAGAGAATAATAATAATAATGGCATTTATTAAGCACTTACTATGTGCAAGGCACTGTTCTAAGCGCTGGGGAGGTTACAAGGTGATCAGGTTGTCCAACGGGGGGCTCACAGTTTTAACCCCCATCTTACAGATGAGGTAACTGAGGCCCAGAGAAGTGAAGTGACTTGTCCAAAGTCACACAGCTGACAGTTGGCGGAGCCGGGATTTGAGCCCATGACCTCCAACTCCAAAGCCCGGGCTCTTTCCACTGAGCCACGCTGCCAAGATGCCAGGTTTGGGAGGCAGGGGGAATGCTTCCCCACTTCCAGCTCTGGGATCAGGGTCGACCCATTGTTGGCCTCAAGGATTTGGTAAATTAGCACTACACAGAACCTTGTAGCCTCTTGGGAATTCGCACAAGGGAGAGGCAGAGGGACAGAAGGGGCCTGGGTGTGGAGGTTGGCAGCCCGGGGCCGGGATCCGCCCACTTTATTCCACCTCCTCTTCTCCCTTTGATATGCAGCAATGAAACAATTGCTTTCCTCAAGCTGGTGCAATTCACACGGTCCAGCAGCAGCAGCAGAAAAACTCTCAACCCGCCCCAGGGCCTTAATCAATCACTCATGTTTATTTTTTATGGTATTTAAGCGCTTACTCTGTGTCAAAGGCTGTTCTAAGCGCTGGAGTAATCACATAGTAAGGAGAGCTCACCTCCTCCAGGAGGCCTTCCCAGACTGAGCCCCTTCCTTCCTCTCCCCCTCGTCCCCCTCTCCATCCCCCCATCTTGCCTCCTTCCCTTCCCCACAGCACCTGTATATATGGTTGTACATATTTATTACTCTATTTATTTATTTATTTATTTATTTTACTTGTACATTTCTATCCTATTTATTTTATTTTGTTGGTGTGTTTGGTTCTGTTCTCTGTCTCCCCCTTTTAGACTGTGAGCCCACTGTTGGGTAGGGACCGTCTCTATGTGTTGCCGATTTGTACTTCCCAAGCGCTTAGTACAGTGCTCTGCACCTAGTAAGCACTCAATAAATACGATTGATTGATTGATTGAGTAATAATAATAATAGTACTATTAAGTGTTACACAGTAACACTTACAATGTGTCAAGCACATTTATTTAATTTTGTTGGTATGTCTGGTTTTGTTCCCTGTCTCCCCCTTTTAGACTGTGAGCCCACTGTTGGGTAGGGACTGTCTCCATGTGTTGCCAATTTGTACTTCCCAAGCGCTTAGTACAGTGCTCTGCACATAGTAAGCGCTCAATAAATACGATTGATGATGATGATGATGAAGCATTCTTCTAATAATAATAATAATGGCATTCATTAAGCGCTTACTATGTGCAAAGCACTGTTCTAAGCGCTTCTAGGCTGTGAGCCCACTGTTGGGTAGGGACTGTCTCTATATGTTGCCAACTTGTACTTCCCAAGCGCTTAGTACAGTGCTCTGCACACAGTAAGCGCTCAATAAATACGATTGATTGATTGATTGGGGAGTTTTACCAGGTGATCAGGTTGTCCCACGTGGAGCTCACAGTCTTAATCCCCATTTTACAGATGAGGTAACTGAGGCACAGAGAAGTTAAGTGACTTGCCCCAAATCACACAGCTGACAAGTGGCGGGGCCGGGATTTGAGCCCATGGCCTCCGACTCCAAAGCCCGGGCTATTTCCACTGAGCCACGCTGACATTCCAGCGCTTAGAACCGTGCCCAGCGCTTAGAACAGTGATTTGCACATAGTAAGCGCTCAATAAATGCCATCACTATTATTATTATTAAGAGAAGCAGCGTGGCTCAGTGGAAAGAGCCTGGGCTTTGGAGTCAGAGGTCATGGGTTCAAATCCCGGCTCCGCCACTTGTCAGCTGTGTGACTTTGGGCAACTCACTTCACTTCTCTGTGCCTCAGTTACCTCACCTGTAAAATGGGGATTAAGACTGTGAGCCCCCCAATGGGAGACGACCTGATCACCTTGTAACCTCCCCAGCGCTTAGAACAGTGCTTTGCACATAGTAAGTGCTTAATAAATGCTATCCTATATATATGTATATATGTTTGTACATATTTATTACTCTATTTATTTATTTATTTTACTTGTACATATCTATTCTATTTATTTTATTTTGTTAGTATGTTTGGTTTTGTTCTCTGTCTCCCCCTTTTAGACTGTGAGCCCACTGTTGGGTAGGGACTGTCTCTATATGTTGCCAACTTGTACTTCCCAAGCGCTTAGTACAGTGCTCTGCACACAGTAAGCGCTCAATAAATACGATTGATTGATTGATTGATTATTATACAAATTAAAGAGGTTGGACACAGTTCCGGTCCCACACAGGACTCGGTCTTAATCCCCATTTAGGCAACTGAGGCCCAGAGAAGTGAAGTGACTTGCCCCAGGTCACACAGCAGATATGTGTCAGAGCTGGAATTAGAAACCAGGTCCTTCTGACGCCCAGACCCCTGCTCAATCCACTAATCCATGCTGCTCGGTGGAGTGGGGTAATAATAATAATGATAGCATTTGTTAAGTGTTTACTACGTGCAGAGCACTGTTCTAAGCGCTGCAGGATATAAGGTGATCAACTGGTCCCACATGGGGCTCACAGTCTTAATCCCCATTTTACAGATGAGGGAACTGAGGCTCAGAGAAGTTAAGTGACTTGCCCAAGGTCACACAGCAGACTTGTTGCGGAGTAGGAATTCGAACCCACGACCTCTGACTCCAAAGCCTGTGCTCTTTCCACTGCTTCTCTAGATACAAGTAAATTAGGTTGGGCACAGGCCCGAGACCCTTCTAGACTGTGAGCCCGTTGTTGGGTAGGGGCCGTCTCTATATGTCATCATCATCATCATCATCAATCGTATTTATTGAGCGCTTACTATGTGCAGAGCACTGTACTAAGCACTTGGGAAGTACAAATTGGCAACATATACAGACAGTCCCTACCCAGCAGTGGGCTCACAGTCTAAAAGGGGGAGACAGAAAACAAAACCAAACATACTAACAAAATAAAATAAATAGAATAGATATGTACAAATAAAATAAATAAATAAATAAATAGAGTAATAAATATGTACAAACATATATACATATATACAGGTGCCATGGGGAAGGGAAGGAGGTAAGATGGGGGGGATGGAGAGGGGGACGAGGGGGAGAGGAAGGAAGGGGCTCAGTCTGGGAAGGCCTCCTGGAGGAGGTGAGCTCACCAACTTGTACTTCCCAAGCGCTTAGTACAGCAGCGTGGCTCAGTGGAAAGAGCCAGGGCTTTGGAGTCAGAGGTCATGGGTTCAAATTCCAGCTCCGCCACTTGTCAGCTGGGTGACTTTGGGCAAGTCACTTCACTTCTCCGGGCCTCAGTTCCCTCATCTGTAAAATGGGGATTAAGTCTGTGAGCCCCACGTGGGACAACTTGATTACTTTGTATAATAATAATAATGATGATGATGGCATTTGTTAAGCGCTTACTTTGTACAAAGCACTGTTCTAAGCGCTGGGGGGGATACAATGTGATCAGGTTGTCCCGCGTGGGGCTCACAGTCAATCCCCATTTTACAGATGAGGTAACAGGCTCAGAGAAGTTAAGTGACTTGCCCAAGGTCGCACAGCAGACATGTGGCGGAGCCGGGATTCAAACCCATGACCTCTAACTCCAAAGCCCGTGCTCTTTCCACTGAGCCATGCCAGGGGAGAGCAGCCATGCCAGGGGACAGCATCTACCCCAGCGCTTAGAACAGTGCTTTGCACATAGTAAGCGCTTAATAAATGCCATCATCATCATCATCAATCGTATTTATTGAGCGCTTACTATGTGCAGAGCACTGTACTAAGCGCTTGGGAAGTACAAATTGGCAACATATAGAGACAGTCCCTGCCCAACAGTGGGCTCACAGTCTAAAAGGGGGAGACAGAGAACAAAACCAAACATACTAACAAAATAAAATAAATAGAATATGTATGTACAAATAAAATAAATAAATAGAGTAATAAATATGTACAAACATATATACATAATCATTATTATTATTATTGCAGTGCTATGCACACAGTAAGCACTCAATAAATATGATTGAATGAATGTCCCGCATGGGATTTATAGTCTAAATAGGCGGGGAAACAAGAGAGCTGAGGCACAGAGAAACTAAGTGACTGACCCAAGGTCACAGAGCAACCATTTGGCAGAGCTGGGATTAGAACCCAAGTCCTCTGACTCTCAGGCCCTTGCTCTTTCCCACTAGGCCACACTGCAGGATGGTTCGAAATGGGTACGCCTTGTCTGCCCAGAGAATTATTTTACTGGTACATATTTATTCTATTTATTTTATTTGGTTTATATGTTTTGTTTCGTTGTCTGTCTCCCCCTTCTAGACTGTGAGCCTGCTGTTGGGTAGGGACCGTCTCTAGATGTTGCCAACTTCGACTTCCCAAGCGCTTAGTACAGTGCCCTGCACACAGTAAGCGCTCAATAAATACGATTGAATGAATGAATGACCTTTGATTCCTAAGCCTGGGCTCTTTCCACTAAGCCACGCTGTTTCTCATGCCTTTTCTCCCTCCTACGATTGATTGATAGGGACCGTCTCTATGTGTTGCAAACCTGTACTTCCCAAGCGCTTAGTACAGTGCCCTGCACACAGTAAGCGCTCAATAAATACGATTGAATGAATGAATGCAGGATAAGCACTTGAATACCATCATTACCACTACACTTCCCAAGCACTTAATCCAGTTCTCTGCACATGGTAAATGTTCAATAAATACCACCGATGGACTGACTGAGGGCAGCGGGGAATCTGTCTCTATCTGTTTTGTTCTCTATCTCCCCCTTTTAGACTGTGAGCCCACTGTTGGGTAGGGACTGTCTCTATATGTTGCCAATTTGTACTTCCCAAGCGCTTAGTACAGTGCTCTGCACACAGTAAGCGCTCAATAAATACGATTGATGATGACGATGTCTCCTCTCAGGCAGGTGGGAGTTAAAGAGGTGGCAGAACTCAGGGGGCAAAGGAGTGGTTGGGGCCAAACCCATCTGGGGCTGTTTCTCCCTTCTAGACTGTAAGCCCACTGTTGCGTAGGGACTGTCTCTATATGCTGCCGAATTGTACTTTCCAAGCGCTTAGTACAGTGCTCTGCACACAGTGAGCACTCAATAAATATGACTGACTGAATGAATGAAAGTCAAAAATAATGATGGTGTTTGTTAAGTGCTTACTATAATAATAACGATGGCATTTGTTAAGCGCTCACTATGTGCAAAGCACTGTTCTAAGCGCTGGGGAGGATACAAGGTGATCAGATTGTCCCACGTGGGACTCACAGTCTTCATCCCCATTTTACAGAGGAGGGAACAGGCACAGAGAAATTAAGTGTAATAGAGAGAAATTAAGTGGAAGCAGCGTGGCTCAGCGGAAGGAGCCCGGGCTTTGGAGTCAGAGGTCATGGGTTCAAATCCCGGCTCTGCCACTTGTCAGCTGTGTGACTTTGGACAAGTCACTTCACTTCTCTGGGCCCCAGTTACCTCATCTGTAAAACGGGGATTAAGACTGTGAGCCTCTTGTGGGACAACCTGATCACCTTGTAACCTCCCCAGCGCTTAGAACAGTGCTTTGCACATAGTAAGCGCTTAATAAATGCAATTATTATTATTATTAAGTGACTTGCCCGAAGTCACACAGCTGACAATTGGCAGAACCAGGATTCGAACCCAGGACCTCAGACTCCCAAGCCTGTGCTTTTTCCATTGAGCTATGCTGCTTCTCTAATGTGTCAAGCACTAGCTGGGGTAGATACGAGCAAGTCACACTGATCCAAATCCATGTCCCGCAGAGGACTGCCAGTCTTAATCCCTATTTTACAGATGAGAGAACTGAGGGGCAGAGAAGTTAAGTGACTTGCCCACGGTCACCCAGCAGACAAGTGGCAGAAGCAGGATTAGATCCCAGGTCCTTCTGAGTCCCAGGCCCGTACTTTATACGGTAAGCCATGCTGCTTCCCTATATCTTCTGCCCAGCCACACATGAATCAGAAGAACAGTGAGAAGCAGCGTGGCTCAGTGAAAAGAGCCCGGGCTTTGGAGTCAGAGGTCATGGGTTCGAATCCCAGCTCCACCACATGTCTGCTGTGTGACCTTGGGTAAGTCACTTAACTTCTCTGAGCCTCAGTAACCTCATCTGTAAAATAGGGATTAAGACTGTGAGCCCCACATGGGACAACCTGATCACTTTGTACCACCCCCCAGCACTTAGAACAGTGCTTTGCACATAGTAAGCGCTTAACAAATGCCAACATTATTATTATTATTAACAGTGCTTTGCACATAATCGGCGCTTAATAAATGCCATTATTATTATAGACCTTCTGGCCAAGGAAATGCCCAGAGGGGCTAATCTCCGGGAGGCAGCAACTCGGGACCTGGACACTTTGGGAAAGGCCACAGGCCTGAGAGTCATGACACCTGGGATCTAATCTTGGTTGAACCATGATAATAATAATAATGTTTTTTAAATCAATCATTTTCATTGAGCAATTACTGTGTATAGGACACTGTACTAAGTGCTTGGGAGAGTACAATGAGCCCGCTGTTGGGTAGGGAACGTCTCTCTATGTTGCCAACTTGTACTTCCCAAGCGCTTAGTACAGTGCTCTGTGCACAGTAAGCGCTCAATAAATACGATTGAATGAATGAATGGAGAGGAAAGTGCTTTTGTGCCAACTCCTGGGGCAGATAAAAGATAGTTTTGAAACAGTTTCTGTCCAACTTGGGACTTCCAGTCTCAATCATACAACTTGCCTGCTGTACAGGACACTGTACTAAGTGCTTGGGAGAGTACAATGAGCCTGCTGTTGGGTAGGGACCGTCTCTATATGTTGCCAACTTGTACTTCTCAAGCGCTTAGTACAGTGCTCTGCACACAGTAAGCGCTCAATAAATACGATTGAATGAATGAATGGAGAGGAAAGTGCTTCTGTGCCAACTCCTGGGGCAGATAAAAGATAGTTTTGAAACAGTTTCTGTCCAACTTGGGACTTCCAGTCTCAATCATACAACTTGCCTGCTGTGCAATTGACTTGGGCAAGTCAACTGACTTCTTTGTGCCTCAGTTTCCTCATCTGTAAAATGGTGAAATACCTGTTCTCCCTCCCCTTTATGCTGGGAGCCCCATATGGGACGGTGACTGAGTCAGAACCGATTATACTGTACCTACCCCAGTGCTCAGCACAGTGCTTGGTTCCGAGTATGCCTGCTTAACAAATGCCCCATTAATCAAAATGGCTCTGTCTCCACTCCCCCTGCCCCCAGATTCCCAGCCTCCCATTTCTGGGACTGTCACCATGCTGAGGCTGTTCAAGATCACAGGTGACCCAGAACGGGAGGACACATGGGCCTTTCATCGGGTGCTTTCCATAATAATAATAATAATAATAATAATAATGGCATTTGTTAAGCGCTTACTATTTGCAAACTGTTGGGGGGGATACAAGGTAATCAGATTGTCCCACGTGGGGCTCACAGCCATAATGCTCATTTTACAGATGAGGAAACTGAGGCACAGAGAAGTGATGTGACTTGCCCAAGGTCACACAACTGACTTGTCAGTGGCAGAGCCAGAATTAGAACCCATCACCTCTGACTCTCAAGCCCAGGCTCTTTCCACTAAGCTTATGAAGAAGCAGGAGGGAATCCAGGTTCCTTCCGATCCCTGCAAGACCTGGGCTATAGGGAGAGGGATTGTGGGGGATGCTCAGTGGAAAGAGCACGGGCTTGGAAGTCAGAGGTCATGGGTTCAAATTCCGGTTCCGTCACTTGTCAGCTGTGTGACTTTGGGCAAGTCACTTAACTATGTGCTTCAGTTACCTCATCTGGAAAATGGGGATTAAGACTGTGAGCCCCAGGTGGGGCAACCTGATTCATTCATTCAATCGTATTTATTGAGCACTTACTGTGTGCAGAGCACTGTACTAAGCGCTTGGAAAGTACAAGTTGGCAACATATAGAGACGGTCCCTACCCAAACCTGATCACCTTGTATCCTCCCCAGCGCTTAGAACAGTGCTTTGCACGTAGCAAGCACTTAAATAATAATAATAATGGCATTTATTAAGCGCTTACTATGTGCAAAGCACTGGGGGAGGTTACAAGGTGATCAGGTTGTCCCATGGGGGGGTCACAGTCTTCATCCCCATTTTACAGATGAGGGAACTGAGGCCCAGAGAAGTGACGTGACTTGCCCAAAGTCACACAGCTGACAAGTGGCAGAGCCGGGGCTTGAACCCATGACCTCTGACTCCAAAGCCTGGGCTCTTTCCACTGAGCCACGCTGCTTCTCTACATAAAAATAAATAAATAATAAATAAATGCCATCATTTATTTATTTTTATTTTATTTATTTTACGTTGGCAGATCAAAAAGAAGGGAGAGTGTCCCACGGGGGGGGGGGGCAGGACCCCCTGCCATCCCTTGCTGGCCTACCAAGGCCGAAGAATTCCTCCTGCAGGCTCAGGGTGGCTGGGACTTCCTTTTGGCTCCAGGCCCCTGCCAAAGAGCTTCGGAGGCTCCAGGAGAGTGTGGGTGGCCGGAGGGAAATTCTCATTCCTGTGGAGAACACCCATCACTTAGTGCTTCCTTGAAGAGGCTGGGGAGAGCCCGCCAAACCAGCCTGGCCCTTTAAGACATTCCTGCCATGACTTGCTGCCCCATCTCGGTTCTATTCTTAGCCCAGCCTGGCTCGCACTCAGGCCCTGGCTAATCCAGAGTTCCTGATCCCGGATCCCTAGCTATCCCCAGGAAGGGCACCCTGCTGTGACGATGGTTCTGTACCCTAGTGAGCCAAGGATGGATGCCAGGGATGGGAATGGAGGGATCCAGGCTGGGAGCCCCTGTCGTCCTGGTGATATAATAATTGTTATAATATTTGTTAAGCGCTTACTATGTGCCAGGCACTATAATAATAATAATAATAATAGGCATTTGTTAAGAGCTTACTATGTGCAAAGCACTGTTCTTAGCGCTGGGGAGGTTACAAGGTGATCAGGTTGTCCCACGGGGGGCTCACAGTCTTAATCCCCATTTTACAGATGAGGTAACTGAGGCCCAGAGAAGTGAAGTGACTTGCCCCTGGTCACACAGCAGACAAGTGGCAGAGCCAGGGTTAGACCCTAGTCCTTCTGACTCCCAAGCCCATACTCTATCCACTAGGCCCCACTGCTTCTCTGAGTTCTCATCCCAGCTCCACCACTTTCCTGCTGATGACCTTGGGCAAGTGACTTCACTTTTCTGTGCCTCAGTTTTCTCATCTCTAAAATGAGGGTTGGATGCCTGTTCTCCCTCCCCATTAGGTTGGGAGTCCCGTGTGAGACAGGGACTGTGTCTGGTCTAATGGCACTGTACCTATCCCAGAGCCCACTGTTGGGTAGGGACCGTCTCTATATGTTGCCAACTTGTACTTCCCAAGCACTTAGTACAGTGCTCTGCACACAGTAAGCGCTCAATAAATACGATTGATTGATTGATTGGTTGGCATGTAGTAAGCGCTTAACCAGTACCACAATTATTATTTTAGGGGCCAGAGTCAAGCATTTTGGTTGCCACTAAGGGAACATACAGGAGTCATAGCCCTTAGCCCTCTGGGACCTTCCTCCTTTCCTACATTATACACAATAACTGTGGTATTTGCTAAGTCCTTACTATGTCACAAGCACTGTACTAAGCACCAGTTGAGCCCCCCTTTTTCATTCAATTCAATCGTATTTATTGAGCGCTTACTGTGTGCAGAGCACTGTACTAAGCGCTTGGGAAGTACAAGTTGGCAATATATAGAGACGGTCCCTACCCAACAGTGGGCTCACAGTCCTCTCCTCCTCCCCATCCGCCCCGCCCTACCTCCTTCCTCTCCCCACAGCCCCTGTATAACAAGAAGCAGCGTGGCTCAGTGGAAAGAGCCCGGGCTTGGGAGCCAGGGGTCATGGGTTCTAATTCTGGCTCCGCCACTTGTCAGCTGTATGACCTTGGACAGATCACTTAACTTCTCTGTGCCTCAGTTACCTCATCTGTAAAATGGCGATTAAGACTGTGAGCCCCACATGGGACAACCTGATTATGCTGTATCCCCCAAGCGCTTAGAACAGTGCTTTGCACGTAGTAAGCACTTAACCAATGCCATTATTATTATTGTTTGTACAGATTTATTACTCTATTTTACTTGTACATATTTACTATTCTATTTATTTTGTTAATGATGTGCATCTAGCTTTACTTCTATTTATTCTGATGACTTGACACCTGTCCACATGTTTTGTTAGACTGTGAGCCCACTGTTGGGTAGGGACCATCTCTATGTGTTGCCAACTTGTACTTCCCAAGCGCTTAGTACAGTGCTCTGCACACAGTAAGTGCTCAATAAATACAACTGATTGATTGTCTTCCCCTTCTAGACTGTGAGCCCGTTGCTGGGTAGGGACCGTCTCTATATGTTGCCAACTTGTACTTCCCAAGCGCTTAGTATTGTGCTCTGCACACAGTAAGCACTCAATAAATATAATTGAATGAATGAATGAATGAACTCAAGATAATCAGGTCCCATATGGGGTTCACAGTCTAAGTTGGAGGGAGAGCAGGTACTGAATCCCCATTTTGCAGATGAAGGAATTGAGACAGAGAAGTTAAGTGACTTGCCTAAGGTCACCCAGCAGATAAATGGCAGAACTGGGATTAGAACCCAGGTCCTCTCACTCCCAGGCCTGTGCTCTTTTTGTTAGGACATGCTGCTTCACAACTGTTTTCAAGGATCCCACTCCAGGGTCAGACTGGCCCTCCGGGCTAGAAAAATCCCACTGAGGCTAGAACCATAATGGACCATGGCGGGTTCCAAGTGGCTCATAGAAGCTCTTTTAATTTCATTTGCCACACCACTCCCTTGGTAATTCTGGAGCAAGCAAGGAGCTGCTCGAACTCAGGAGAATGTCTTTTAGACTGTGAGCCCACTGTTGGGTAGGGACTGTCTCTATATGCTGCCAATTTGTACTTCCCAAGCGCTTAGTACAGTGCTCTGCACATAGTAAGCGCTCAATAAATACGATTGATGATGAATGGGGTGAGAAACTAATGTTAAGGGGCATCTGCTCCACAAACCTCACACCCAACACCACCCCACTTCTTACTTGGGCTTCCTGCTGTGAATTTGGAGTGAGTCCAGCCCTGTCTTTTAACTCAAGAATTTCTTCCTGAAATGTAACTGGGCAGGGATTGTCACTTTCTGTTGCTGAATTGCAATAATAATAATAATGATGGCATTTATTAAGCGCTTACTATGTGCAAAGCACTGTTCTAAGCGCTGGGGAGGTTACAAGGTGATCAGGTTGTCCCACGTGGGGCTCACAGTCTTCCTCCCCATTTTACAGATGAGGTAACTGAGGCCCAGAGAAGTGACTTGCCCAAAGTCACACGGCTGACAAGTGGTGGAGCCAGGATTTGAACCCATGACCTCTGACTACAAAGCCCATGTTCTTTCCACTGAGCCACTGCTTCTCATGTACTTCAATCAATCAATCAATCAATCAATCGTATTTATTGAGCACTTACTATGTGCAGAGCACTGTACTAAGCGCTTGGGAAGTACAAATTGGCATCACATAGAGACAGTCCCTACCCAACAGTGGGCTCACAGTCTAAAAGTACTTCCAAGCACTTAGTACAGTGCTCTGCACACAGTAAGTACTCAGCAAATACGAGTCAATGAATGAACAATGATGATAATAACAATAACAAAATAGAATTTTTAAGCACTTACTATGTGCCAAACATTGTATTAATAATAATAATAATAATAATAATAGCATTTATTAAGCGCTTACTATGTGCAGAGCACTGTTCTAAGCGCTGGGGAGGTTACAAGGTGATCAGGTTGTCCCTCGTGGGGCTCACAGGTTTAATCCCCATTTTCCAGATGAGGTAACTGAGGCACAGAGAAGTTAAGTGACTTGCCCAAAGTCACACAGCTGACAATTGGCGGAGCTGGGATATGAACCCATGACCTCTGGCTCCAAAGTCCGTGCTCTTTCCTACTGAGCCACGCTGCTTCTCTATTAAGGACCTGGGTTCTAATCCCGGCTCCACCACCTGTCTGCTTCATGACCCTGGGCACGTCACTTAACCTCTTAATGCCTCAGTTACCTCGTCTGTTAAACGGGGAGCCTCATGAGGAACAGGGACTGTGTCCAACCTGATTTACTTGTATCTACCTCAGCACTTAGCACACAGTAAGCACTTAACAAGTACCATTATTTTAAGCACTGGGATAGATTAATAATAATGGTAGCATTTATTAAGCGCTTACTATGTGCAAAGCACTGTTCTAAGCACTGGGGAGGTTACAAGATAATCAGGGCCTACATGGGACTCACAGTCTGCTAGCTGTATTGTACTCACCCAAGCACTTAGTAATAATAATAATAATAATGATATTTGTTAAGCACTTACTATGTGCAGAGCACTGTTCTAAGCGCTGGGGATGTTACAAGGGGATCAGGTTGTCCCACGGGGGGTTCACGGTCTTAATCCCCATTTTACAGATGAGGGAACTGAGGCACAGAGAAGTTAAGTGACTTGCCCAAGGTCACACAGCTGACAGTTGGCAGAGCTGGGATTTGAACCCATGACCTCTGACTCCAAAGCCCGGGCTCTTTCCACTGAGCCACGCTGCTTCTTGCTCTGCGCATAATATGCCCTCAACAAATACCACTGATCGATTGATAAGTATGAGGGAGAACAGGTATTGAATCCCCATTTTGCAGATGAGGGAACTGAGGCATGTAGAAGTTAAGGGACTAGCCCAACATAACAGCAGAGCCAATTAAATCCTTCCTGCTGCCAGTTAAAACCATTCACTCCCTCTTATTCGATCGGCTCTCATCTTGTTCGGGCTGACCTCCCTTGACAAGTACAGATTCATCATCAATTGTATTTATTGAGCGCTTACTGTGTGCAGAGCACTGTACTAAGCGCTTGGGAAGTACAAGTATGCAACATATAGAGACAGTCCCTACCCAACAGTGGGCTCACAGTCTAAAAGTGGGCTCACAGTCTAAAAGTGGGCTCACAGTCCCCGGATCTGCAGGAGAGTGGCATGAAGCAGCGTGGCTCAGTGGAAAGAGCCCGGGCTTTGGAGTCAGAGATCGTGGGTTCGAATCCCGGCTCCACCACACGTCTGCTGTGTGACCCTGGGCAAGTCACTTCACTTCTCTGAGCCTCAGTTCCCTCATCTGTAAAAATGGGGATTAAGACTGTGAGCCCCAGGTGGGACAACTTGATCACATTGTATCCCCCCCCAGCGCTTAGAACAGTGCTTTGCACATAGTAAGCGTTTAACAAGTGCCATCATTATGATTATTATTATTATTATGAAGTCATCTTCGGCCCTTCCACGGTTGCAAGATTCAAGTGACTAAAGGGTTCGGTGGAGGGTCAAAATGCAGCCCCTCCCCAAGCCACTGCTGCAGCCAACCCCACCCTCCTCTCTCCCACTGCTGATGGTGCCAAAGTTCCCATCTGTTTTACTGCTAACACTCCACCTTAAAACTTTAATCATGGCAGGCGGGGGCAGCCCTGGTTTCAGAGTGATGAGGGAGGCCTGGAGCCATCAGCCCGTGGGTAGAGGGAGCTGCAAATGTGTGCCCTGGGGACAGTCTGAAAACTATATTTCCATTTCCCCCCAAAGCCATAAACGGTCCAGGAACCACAGTTTGTCCCTCTCTTCGACTGTGATGATGATGATGGTATTTGTTAAGCGCTTACTATGTGCAAAGCACTGTTCCAGGCACTGGGGGGGGATACAAGGCGATCAGGTTGTCCCATGTGGGGCTCACAATCTTAATCCCCATTTTACAGATGAGGTAACTGAGGCACAGAGAATAATAATAAAAATAATTGGCATTTGTTAAGCGCTTACTATGTGCAAAGCACTGTTCTAAGCGCTGGGGAGGATACAGGGTGATCAGGTTGTCCCACGTGGGGCTCACAGTCTTAATCCCCATTTTACAGATGAGGTAACTGAGGCCCAGAGAAGTTAAGTGACTTGCCCAAGATCACACAGCAGACATGTGGTGGAGTAGGGATTCGAACCCAAGACCTCTGACTCCAAAGCCCGTGCTCTTTCCACTGAGCCACGCTAGTGACTTGCCCAAAGTCACACAGCTGACAACTGGCAGAGCCAGGATTTGAACCCATGACCTCTGACTCCAAAGCCCAGGCTCTTTCCACTGAGCCACGCTGCTTCTCATAATAATGGCATTTATTAAGCGCTTACGATGTGCAAAGCACTGTTCTAAGCGCTGGGGAGGTTACAGGGTGATCAGGTTGTCCCACGGGGGGCTCACAGTCTTAATCCCCATTTTACAGAGGGAACTGAGGCCCAGAGAAGTGAAGTGACTTGCCCAAAGTCACACGGCTGACATGCGGTGGAGCTGGGATTTGAACCCATGACCTCTGACTCCAAAGCCTGGGCTCTGTCCACTGAGCCATGCTGCTAAATCGGGTCAAGCTCTAATCCCGGCTCCGCCACTTGTCTGCTGTGTGGCCTCGGGCAAGTCACTTCACTTCTCTGTGTCTCAGTGACCTCGTCCGTCAAATGGGGTTTAAGGCTGTGAGCCCCACACTGGACAGAATGAATGAATGAATAAGTGAATGAAAGAAAGAAAGGACAGGGACAGTGTCCAACCCGATTTGCTTGTATCCACCCCAGTACTTAGTGCAATGCCTGACACACAGTGAGCACTTAACAAATACCACAATTATTATTATTGTTATTTGCCCTGCCTTTGCCACTTGTCTGCTGTGACCTTGAGTGAGTTACTTCACTTCTCCATGCTTCAGTTACCTCACATGTAAAATGGGAATTGAGACTGTCCCTACGCGGGACAAGGGATTATGTCTAACGTGATTTGCTTGTAACCAACCCAATGCTTAGTACAGTGCTTGGCACATAGTAAGCGCTTAACAAATACCACAATTATTACTATTCTTCCTCCAGAACAGCGAGGTCTTGGCCCCTGGTTGCTCCTCTCTTCCAGCTTTTTCTTGTCTAGCTGTTTCGGAATTATTTCTCCTTTTCTAGGTCTCCCTCTCAGCCCCACAGCTGGTCACAATACAAACTCCCTGAGGCTGTAATCAAGATGATTTACAATCAACTCTCCATTATCTGTGACCAAGGGGGAGGGCAGGGAGAGCCTGGATAAATGAAATCCAGGGAACAATCCCAAAGCCTCGTTTTCACCAACAACTTCACCATCTTCCCCCACCAAGCCTTCCTCCGGAGTTTCTGCCCGGGGCCTTCCCCGTTGCATTCGCTGTGGAAGATGTAACTGAGAAATAAATGGAAACAATGCCTGCAGCATGGGGGAGAAAGGCCTGGAGAGTCAATCCATCAAACAATGCCATGTATTGAGAGTTTAACTCTTGTGTGAGAGGTACTGCACTAAGTACTTCGGGAAAACACAATATTATGGAGTTGCAGATATGATAATAATAATAATTATGGTATTTAAGTACTTACTATATGCCAAGCACTGTACTAAGTGCTGGGGTGGATACAAGCAAATCGGGTTGGACACAGTCCCTTTTCCAGGTGGGGCTCACAGTCTCAATCCCCATTTTACGGATGAGGTAACTAACTGAGGCCCAGAAAAGTGAAGCCACTTGCCCAAGGTCACACAGCAGACCAGTGGCAGAGCTGGGATTAGAACCCATGACCTCCTGACTCTGAGGCCCATGCTCTATGGGGAAGCAACGTGGCTCAATGGAAAGAACCCGGGCTTTGGAATCAGAGTTCATGGGTTCGAATTCCGGCTCCACCAATTGTCAGCTGTGTGACTTTGGGCAAGTCACTTCACTTCCCTGTGCCTCAGTTACCTCATCTGTAAAACGGGGATTAAGATTGTGAGCCCCTCGTGGGACAACCTGATCACCTTGTAACCTCCCCAGCGCTTAGAACAGTGCTTTGCACATAGTAAGCGCTTCATAAATGCCATTATTATTATTATTATTATTACTCCATGCTGCTTCTTATACCTGCCCCTGAGGAGCTCTAGGTCTAGAAGGGGAAATGGCCATTAAAATAAATTACAAATAGGGGAAATGGATTATAAAGCTATAAACGGTGCAGGGTTGAGGGTGGAGTGACTATCAAATGTTTCAGGATATATATCCAAGTGCATAAGCGACTCAGAAGGGCGGGTGAATTGGGAAAGTGAGGGCTTAGTCAGGGACTCTAGAGGCTGTAATCTTGGGAGGGTTCTTTAGGTGAGTGGTGGATTATCAGATGTGAAGAGGGAGGGAGTTTCAGAACAGAGGGAGGACATGTGCATCACTGACAATTAACCATAGTAAATACCACATCAATAAGGCCAGGCAATGGAAGCCAAATTGGTCTGGTTCCTGCCCTAAGGGCTTTATGATTTTTAGTTTTTGAATGTTTCCTTCTGTTGAATGTGCCTAGCTCTCCATGGGCATTCAATAACTATCAAAGGATAGTATTTTCCAAGTGCAGGACCATCTTCTGTGGTCTCCCAGGGATGTGGCCTGCATGCCAAGTTGGTGGAAAAAGGAGGAGGGGATCCCTGTCCATCTCCCTACCCCAGCCTGGCACCTCTTCCACGGGTCCACTAATCCTCCAAATAACAACCCCAGGCACAGGGTCTCCAGAAGAGGCATCTGGTCCACTTTGGGTTTCTGCAGCTGTCTCGCCCTCCCCTCACCCCCCCAACTCTACGGAAAATCTGTCTTGGCAGATTTTTCTTCCCCTGGATCCCATCCCACAAGCCAAAATGAGTCCAATGGCACCACAGTAACATGGCACCTAGCCCAAAGTAGGCCACTGGTTCTTTAATTTAAAACAGTACTACAGCCTAGGCCAACCCTTTCCCCCCCCCAACAGTATTTTCCACCCTGAGGCAGGACACATGAGGAGAATCGATAGACAGGCTGCTCCCCAGCTGATGTGCAAGCCACAGCACTATCAGCAAGGCCATTATTGGTTCAATCAATCAATGGTATTTATTGAGCGCTTACTGTATGCAGAGCACTGTTCTAAACACTTGACAGAGCACAATGCAACACAGATGGTAGTCACATTCCCTGCTCCTAAGGCCAGTATTGTGCCTCCATTAGGGACAACAGGATGCTGGAAGGCATAACACTTAGTATAGTGCTCTGCACACAGTAAGTGCTCAAAAATACGACTGAATGAATGAATAACGAGTTGGTTTTCCCCCTTGACATCTATTTAAACGACTGTGGAATCAGGCTGTTCGGAGGATTCCAGGAGATAAAATCAAGTGACACCAAGGATTAAGAAGGCAAAGGGCTCCCCGGAGAACTGGGTTCCTGAGGTTTTTCTCTCTGGATTATATCAGACATTTCTGCCTAGATTGAAGCACTGCAGGCTTCTGCCGGGGAAGTATGGATCTGCAGCAGAAATCGGCAAATCTGGGTTGGGGGGAGGAGCAGGAGAAACTCAGCAAAAAGATGGAACATGCATACACATACCAACACACACCCCACTGCATCTATTCACTCTTCTTTCCCGGCCACAGCACAGAGAGCGGAACTCATTCCCAGAGAGTTTATGTTGGCCCCAAGGTGACAAACGCAGAATAGCTTAGGATTTTGATCCTGCAACACTCATGCAGGATCCCGCTCCTGCAACAATCATCTTCCTCGAAAGTCACGTTGCAGGGTAAAGTCAGTTCCTAATCCCCCATCACAACCAAGCTGCAGTCCTGACCTTCCTAAGAGGTCAGGTGAGGGAACAACACAGAGAAACTCCCACCTGGCTGGAAGACGAGGCTCAGACCACAATTTAACCACACCTTTAGGAATTCCTAGATCCACAGAACCCAACACACAGCTGGACATATGCCCCATACACAAAACCTTCCCCAAAGGCACACATACCCCACAACATCTCTTCCACCCAGGCTGACAGTCCCTAGCAATTGAAACGCTTCTCACCAAAACACAGCTAAGCTGGGTGGGACTTGGGAGGAGAATGAGCAACAGCAGGTGCCCTAGGAGTCGGAGGTCATGGTTTCTAATCCCAGCTATGCCGCTTGTCAGCTGTGTGTCTTTGGGCAAGTCACTTAACATCTCTGTGCCTGTTACCTCATCTGTGAAAATGGGGATTATGACTGTGAGCCCCACTGGGGACAACCTGATTACCTTGAATCTACCCCAGCACTTAGAACAGTGCTCAGGACATAGTAAGCGCTTAACAAATTCCATCACATTATTTATTAGTACAGTGCTAGGTGATTAATACGGTGACCTCCTAGAAGTCGGAGGTCATGGGTTCTAATCCCAGCTATGCCGCTTGTCAGCTGTGTGTCTTTGGGCAAGTCACTTAACTTCTCTGTGCCTGTTACCTCATCTGTAAAAATGGGGATTATGACTGTGAGCCCCATGGGGGACAACCTGATTACCTTGAATCTACCCCAGCACCTAGAACAGTACTCAGGGCATTATAAGCGCTTAACAAATTCCATCACCATTATTATTTATTAGTACAGTGCTAGGTGATTAATACGGTGACCTCCTAGAAATCGGAGGTCATGGGTTCTAATCCCAGCTATGCCGCTTGTCAGCTGTGTGTCTTTGGGCAAGTCAATTAACTTCTCTGTGCCTGTTACCTCATCTGTAAAAATGGGGATTATGACTGTGAGCCCCATGGGCGACAACCTGATTACCTTGAATCTACCCCAGCGCTTAGAACAGTGCTCAGGACATAGTAAGCGCTTAACAAATGCCATCACCATTATTATTTATTAGTACAGTGCTAGGTGATTAATACGGTGCTTTGCACACAGTAAGCGTTCAATGAATAACAGGTTCAATGAATGAACCTAAATAGCTGCCGCATGGAGAACTAAAACTGGGAACCCGAAAGCAGAGGGGAGAAGCGTTTTAAGGACACGGTAAAATCAAGACTCAGACAATGCAGCATCCCAAGGGAAAACTGGGAGTCCACTGCTCAGGACTGACCACGGTGCACTCCAAGCTAGAAGGGAGTGGCTCTCTGAGCAAAAGCTTCATTGAGAAACAGACGAGGAGGTAATGGAGAAAACGGCCACAAGAACTGCACACATTAACTACAACAATGCAGAAAGGGTCATCCTTTCTGCATGTCCAACATGGCCGGGATTGTGGATCACAATAATAATTTTGGCATGCTAGGTGTTTACTATGTAGCAAGCACTTGCGATTATCATCGCAAGATAATCATGTCAGGCACAGTTCCTGTCCCACATGGGGCTTCACAGCCTTTTCAGCCACACATGTAATCACAGACGAACTTCACCATTAATCCATTAATGCTGTCTTCAGCTGCAAAGGACATAAATGTACTGGAACACAGACATACATTACCCCAACCACTGGCACAGAGATATTACACATTTACACTTCACCACACTTGCAGACGCACATACACTCTTTGCAAACTCAGCAACACCACCAACGTCATGGAAATCAATCTGGGTTCTCTATAAGGCCAAAGAAAAACCAGTCTCAGACAGCATGGTGCTCCAGACCAAGCCTGGAGCCTCAGCAAAGGAATCGACAGATCATTGTAGCCAGAAACTGTACGTTCTCCAGACTTTGGCTGCTGGGGGAAGCTATAAAATAGGCCTCTATTTTATTTTTCCAGGACGCCTGGCTCTGAGGGGCTAGGGATTTCAAGGGCCCGGTTCCTACCCATTCCCGACATTCGTTTGGGGCCAGGACTCCAAACTTTCCGGGTCGTTTCCCTTTCTAAAATCCCTACGAGTTCTGGGAGGAAGGGGACCAGAACTGTTTCTTTTGGTTTGGCTGGGGTTAGTGATTTATACTTATCTAGGGTTTGGCTCCCTTGCAAATTCCCACCCCTTCCATTTGGTGGGTCAGTTTCTCTAGGAAAAGAAGGTGAGACTTTCCAGCACCTGGAGAGGAAAGCTGGCTTTCGGGAAGGCAGGAACACTGGGGGGGAAGGGATGAAGGTTGCAGGGTGACGGTCAAACAGCCAAACCAGCCAACTGGCCGAGACAATAGAAATTCCACTGCAGGCGTTGCAGGGCCGGGGGCGGGGAGGTGGAAGGTCCTTGGTGAGAAGGGGGTAGAAAGGACGAGGTTCCTCTCTGGGGCTGGCTGTTAATAATAATTATTATTATGATGGTATTTGTTAAGCGCTTGCTATGTGCCAGGCACTGTACTAAGCGCTGGGGCCGATACAAGGTAATCAGGTTGCCCCACGTGGGGCTCAGAGTCTTAATCCCTGTTTTACAGACGAGGTCACTGAGGCACGGGGCAGTTCAGTGACATGCCCAAGGTCACACAGCAGATTAGTGGTGGAGGCGGGATTAGAACCCATGTCCTGCACCGGGGTTTGCTCTACATTGGGACCTCCCCACCCCCCCAAATCCTGGTGCAGGGAGCCTGCCAAACCTACCCATAACAGCCTACTCCATCCCTGGTCTCTGCGGCTTTACTCCCAACACCAAACATGCCCACAGGAATCCCAAAAACAGAAAAAAAGAAAAGGCCCAACAACCCAACCCTCACAGCAGCCAGGGGAGAGTTGGAGAGCCGAAATACAGAAACCAGCAACTAAAGCCCTCTGCTTCATCGGTTATTTTCCTCCCTTACCATCAACTGATGGTATTTAATGAGTGCATCCTATCATCATCATCAATCGTATTTATTGAGCGCTTACTATGTGCAGAGCACTGTACTAAGCGCTTGGGAAGTACAAATTGGCAACATATAGAGACAGTCCCTACCCAACAGTGGGCTCACAGTCTAAAAGGGGGAATGCGCAGAGCACTGTACTGGGCGCTTGGCAGAGTACAATACCACAGAATTGGCAGGCACGTTCCCTACCCCTAACGACTTTGGAGGGGGGAGAACCGAATCACGTAAAATATCCTTTTATTTTCCCCATTTCTAGGCGCACCGGGCACCGTTAGACGGAGAAACCATCTACCCCAAACAGGTTGGGTGTTTTATAGGATCTCCAGCAAACAAATGCCCCTGCCTATTGCCGTTGGAATCCTTGGATTCCAAGGATCCTTGATTCCAAACATCCTTGGAAGTTGAGATTCCGGGAAGTGCTTTTTTTTGGGGGGGGGGTCTTAAAGTCACCCCCGGGCCTGCTAACAACCTCACAACCTGCTCCCCCAGGTTTCTGGGGCCACGTTTTCGCCTCTCTTGAGGTCACTGCTGCACTTTTCACAGACCCCCATGGCCAAGGACCCCCTTTCCCAGGGTGGGCAGGTCCCCACCCCTGTCTTAAAGCCCTCCTGCAGTTGGCACCGGCTGTCACCTACCTGCTGGGTGTCCAGGACTCTACGACCAGGGGCCCTGCAAGGGTCTGCTCCTGCTGCTGCTCTCGCTACTCCTCCCCCTCCGTCGATGTCTCAGTTGACTGCGGACTGCTTCCTCCGGAGCCTCTCAGAGCGAGCCTCGCTCGCCCAGCCCTCTCCCCCAAAATAACCCTCCCCCTCGGGGGCAGTCTGGCACAAATAATCATAATAATGATAGATGCGGGCTAAGAGAGGGGCCGGCAGGGTCTCTGGGGCGGGGAAAGGGGAGAGCAGCCAGATTTTTCTTTTCTTTTTTAAAGACAGAGGGACAAAAATGCACCAGCAGAGACGAGAGAGAGAGAGAGAGAGAGAAAAAGAGACACACACCGAGAGAGAGAGAGAGAAAGAAGAGCTGGCTGAGCGATGCAACCCGCGGGAGACAATAGCGGGGGAGAGAGGGGCTGGGCCGTCTCCCGGGTGCCACCTGGCGGACACCCGGGGCATTACCCCCTGCCCCCAAGGGCCCGGCTCCCAAACCAGGGCTTCCTGACCTTTCCTCATTCATTCATTCATTCATTCATTCATTCATTCATTCATTCATTCATTCATTCATTCATTCACTCACTCACTCACTCACTCACTCCGCTCATTCATTCACTCACTCATTTATTCATTCACTTACTCATTCATTCACTCACTTTCATTCACTCACTCATTCACTCATTCTTTCATTCATTCATTCATTCACTCACGCACTCATTCACTCACTCATTCATTCACTCATTCACTCACTCACTCATTTATTCATTCATTCATTCATTCACTCACTCGTTCACTCATTCACTCATTCACTCACTCATTCACTCATTCATTCACTCACTCATTCATTTATTCATTCATTCCTTCACTCATTCATTCACTCATTCATTCACTCATTCATTTATTCATTCACTCACTCATTCATTTATTCATTCATTCACTCATTCATTCATTCATTCACTCACTCATTCACTCATTCATTCATTCATTCACTCATTCATTTATTCATTCACTCACTCATTCATTTATTCGTTCATTCACTCACTCATTTATTCACTCATTCACTCACTCATTCACTTATTCATTCATTCACTCATTCATTCATTTATTCATTCACTCACTCATTCATTCACTCATTCATTCACTCATTCATTCACTCATTCATTCACTCATTCACTCACTCATTCATTCACTCATTCATTTATTCATTCACTCACTCATTTATTCATTCACTCACTCATTCATTTATTCATTCACTCACTCATTCATTTATTCATTCACTCACTCATTCATTCACTCACTCATTCATTCATTCATTCACTCATTCATTTATTCATTCACTCATGCATTCATTCACTCACTCATTCATTCACTCTCATCCTATCCCGTCTGGACTACTGCACCAGCCTTCTCTCCGATCTCCCATCCTCGTGTCTCTCCCTGCTTCAATCCATACTTCATGCTGCTGCCCGGATTATCTTTGTGCAGAAACGCTCTGGGCATGTTACTCCCCTCCTCAAAAACCTCCAATGGCTACCAATCAATCTGCGCATCAGGCAGAAACTCCTCACCCTGGGCTTCAAGGCTGTCCGTCCCCTCGCCCCCTCCTACCTCACCTCCCTTCTGTCCTTCTCCAGCCCAGCCCACACCCTCCGCTCCTCCGCCGCTAATCTCCTCACCGTACCTCGTTCTCGCCTGTCCCACCGTCGACCCCCGGCCCACGTCCTTCCCCGGGCCTGGAATGCCCTCCCTCTGCCCATCCGCCAAGCTCCCTCTCTTCCTCCCTTCAAGGCCCTACTGAGGGCTCACCTCCTCCAGGAGGCCTTCCCAGACTGAGCCCCTTCCTTCCTCTCCCCCTCGTCCCCCTCTCCATCCCCCCATCTTACCTCCTTCCCTTCCCCACGGCACCCGTATATATGTCTGTACATATTTATTACTCTATTTATTTATTTATTTATCTTACTTATACATATCTACTCTACTTATTTTATTTTGTTAGTATGTTTGGTTTTGTTCTCTGTCTCCCCCTTCTAGACTCTGAGCCCGCTTTTGGGTAGGGACTGTCTCTATGTGTTGCCGACTTGTACTTCCCAAGTGCTTAATCCAGTGCTCTGCACACAGTAAGCGCTCAATAAGTACGACTGATTGATTGATTCATTCATTCATTCACTCACTCACATTCATTCACTCATTCAATTATTCATTCACTCTTCATTCATTCACTCACTCATTCATTCACTCATTCGTTCATTCACTCATTCACTCATTCATTCACTCATTCATTCATTCATCCATTCAATCGTATTTATTTTGTCACTTTGTAACCTCCCCAGCGCTTAGAACAGTGCTTGGTACATAGTAAGTGCTTAATGAATGCTTAATAAATGCCACTATTATTGTTGTTGTTATATCTAATAGATAATATATAATACTTAATACATATAGCATACACAATATTATCATATTATGTTATGTATTATCATGTATATAATATCATATATGTGATATAATATAACATTGCTAATGATATAATATATCACATATAATAGAACATCATAGATATAATATATTATGTTGTGGTATATTATACTATAACATGTAATATTATATATGGCATGTATTATATAATATATTATATTGTATAATATACAATGTTATATATGTGTTATGTTACATGCAGAGCACTGTACTAAGTGCTTAATTACATTACATAATATAATGTATGTGATATAATATAGTATAATGTAATATATAATATATTATGTTATATAATATATAATTTCATATATTATGTTATAATATATGATATATGATGCTATATATTATATGTTGTTTATGTGTATGATTACGTGCTCTATATATGTTATTGTATGTTTTATCATATATTACATGCATTATGTTTATATATTTTGTATATAATATATCATGTATAACATATGATATATGATATGATCGTTAGTATAATATATTCTAATATTACAATATATTATTATAATTATATCATGATAATAATGCTGGTGATAATGATGGCATTTGTTAAGCACTTACTAGGTGCCAAGCACTGTTCTACGAGCTGGGGGGGTACAAGGTAGTCAGGTTGTCCCACGTGGGGCTCACAGTTTTAATCCCCATTTTCCAGATGAGGGAACTGAGGCCCAGAGAAGTGAAGTGACTTGCCCAAAGCTGACAAGTGGCAGAGCCGGGATTAGAACCCATGACCTCAGACTCCCAAGCCCAGGCTCTTCTCACTGAGTCGTTATTATTGAGCGCTCACTGTGTGCAGAGCACTGGACTAAGCACTTGGAGAGTACAATTTAGCAACACATAGACAATCTCAACCCAACAACGGGCTCACAGTCTAGAGTGGGAGGGACAGACAACAAAACACAACAAGTAACAATAATAATAATAATAATGGTATTTGCTAAGCGCTTACTATGGTAACAAATACCAACATTATTATTATTATTATTATTATTATTTTTACAATTCGTCAACAGATAGACAATCCCTACCTAACAACAGGCTCACAGTCTAGAAGGGGGAGACAGACAACAAAATAAAACAAGTAATAATAATAATAGTATTTGCTAAGCACTTACTATGTGCCAAGCACTGTTCTAAGCACTGGGGTAGATACAAGGTAATCAGGTTGTCCCACGTGGGGCTTACAGTCTTCATCCCCATTTTACAGATGAGGGAACTGAGGCACAGAGACGATAAGTGACTTGCCCAAGGATTAGAACCCACGACCTCTGACTCCCAAGCCCGTGCTCTTTCCACTGAGCCACACTGCTAAGATTGCACTGCTGCGGGAGGATTTCTTTTTCTTTCTTCAGGGTATTTGTTAAGAGCTTATTAAGTGCTAGACACTGTTCTAATCAATCAATCAATCAATTGTATTTATTGAGCGCTTACTGTGTGCAGAGCACTGTACTAAGCGCTTGGGAAGTACAAGCTGACAACATATAGAGACTGTCCCTACCCAACAGTGGGCTCACTAAGCGGTGGGGTGGTTGGAGCGTAGCTCAGTGGAAAGAGTACAGTCTTAGGGGTCATTCATTCATTCAATCATATTTATTGAGCGCTTACTGTGTGCAGAGCACTGTACTAAGCGCTTGGGAAGTCCAAGTTGGCAACATATAGAGACGGTCCCTACCCAACAGCGGGCTCACAGTCTAGAAGGGGGAGACAGGCAACAAAACAAGACATATTAACAAAATAAAACAAATAGAATAGTAAATATGTACAAGTAAAATAAATAGAGTAATAAATATGTACAAACATATAAATATATATACATTCATTCATTCATTAAATAGTATTTATTGAGTGCTTACTGTGTGCAGAGCACTGTACTAAGCGCTTGGGAAGTTCAAGTTGGCAACATCTAGAGACAGTCCCTACCCAACAACGGGCTCACAGTCTAGAAGGGGGGAGACAAACAACAAAACAACACATATTAACAAAATAAAACAAATAGAATAGTAAATATGTACAAGTAAAATAAATAAATAGAGTAATAAATATGTACGAACATATAAATATATATACATTCATTCATTCATTCAATGGTATTTATTGAGCGCTTACTGTGTGCAGAGCACTGTACTAAGTGCTTGGGAAGTTCAAGTTGGCAACATCTAGAGACAGTCCCTACCCAACAACGGGCTCACAGTCTAGAAGAGGGGAGACAAACAACAAAACAACGCATATTAACAAAATAAAATAGAATAGTAAATATGTACAAGTAAAATAGAGTAATAAATATGTACAAACCTATAAACCTATAAACATTCATTCATTCATTCAATGGTATTTATTGAGCGCTTACTGTGTGCAGAGCACTGTACTAAGTGCTTGGGAAGTCCAAGTTGGCAACATCTAGAGACGGTCCCTACCCAACAGCGGGCTCACAGTCTAGAAGCGGGAGACAGACAACAAAACCAAACATATTAACAAAATAAAATATATAGAATAGTAAATATGTACAAGTAAAATAAATAGAGTAATAAATATGTACAAATCTATAAACATATAAACATTCATTCATTCATTCAATGGTATTTATTGAGCGCTTACTGTGTGCAGAGCACTGTACTAAGCGCTTGGGAAGTCCAAGTTGGCAACATCTAGAGACGGGCCCTACCCAACAGTGGGCTAACAGTCTAAAAGGGGGAGACAGACAACAAAACCAAACATATTAACAAAATAAAATAAATAGAATAAATATGTACAAATAAAATAGAGTAATAAATACATACAAACATATGTACATATATACAGGTGCTGTGGGGAAGGGAAGGAGGTAAGGCGGAGGGGGGATGGAGAGGGGGAGTGGGGGAGAGGAAGGAGGGGGCTCAGTCTGGGATTAAGACTGTGAGCCCCCCGTGGGACAACCTGATCACCTTGTAACCTCCCCAGCGCTTAGAACAGTGCTTTGCACATAGTAAGCGCTTAATAAATGCCATTATTATTATTATCTACCAATTCTACTACATTGTATGCTCCCAAGCTCTTAGTACAGTGCTCTGCACATAGTAAGCACTCAACAAATGCCACTGATTGATTGTTTGGATTAGACCTCGGGTCCTCTTGCACTATAATTTACACCCTCTCTTCACCCCTCCCTCAGCCCCATAGCACTAATGCACATATCTGTAATTTAATCAATTTATTTATACCAATGTCTCTCTTCCCCTGTAGTCTGTAAACTCATCGTGGGCCAGGACCATGTGTACTGACTCTTATGTAGTACTCTCCCAGGCAATTAGTACAGTGCTCTGCACACAGTAAGCACTCAATGAATACCAATGATTAATTGATTCTACTCATTCATTCATTCATTCAATCATATTTATTGAGCGCTTACTGTGTGCAGAGCACTGTACTAAGCGCTTGGGAAGTACAAGTTGGCAACATATAGAGACGGTCCCTACCCAACAGTGGGCTCACAGTGTGCTCTGCACACAGTAAGTACTCAATAAATACGAGTAATTGATTGATTGATTGATAGAAGGGAGTGAGAGTGAGTGAGAGCTTGTTGGGTGGCTTGTTAGCTGTAATTTATTTATTTATTCTAATCAATCACATTTACTGAGTGCTAACTGCGTGCAGAGCACTATACTGAGCGCTTGGGAGAGTACAATACAACAGAGTTGGTAGAAACGTTCCCTTTCCCACAAAGAGCTTACAGTCTAGAGGATATTCATTCATTCAATCATATTTATTGAGCGCTTTCTGTGGGCAGAGCACTGTACTAAGCGTTTGGGAAGTACAAGTTGTCAACATATAGAGAGGGTTCCTACCCAACAGTGGGCTCACAGTCTAGAAGGGAGTGGGAGTGAGTGAGAGCTTGTTGGGTGGCTTGTTAGCTGTAATTTATTTATTCTAATCAATCATATTTACTGAGTGCTTACTGTGTGCAGAGCACTATACTGAGCGCTTGGGAGAGTACAATACAACAGAGTTGGTAGAAACGTTCCCTTTCCCACAAAGAGCTTACAGTCTAGAAGATATTCATTCATTCATTCATTCATTCAATCGTATTTATTGAGCGCTTACTGTGGGCAGAGCACTGTACTAAGCACTTGCAAAGTACAAGTTGGCAACATATAGAGACGGTCCCTATCCAACAGTGGGCTCACAGTCTAGAAATGTACTTAAGTGCCGCGGAGCTGTGGGTGGGGTGAATTTTCAAGTGCCTTAGTGGTACAGACTAAGTGTATAGTAGAGAAGCAGCGTGGCTCAGTGGAAAGAGCCCGGGCTTTGGAGTCAGAGGTCATGGGTTCAAATTCCGGCTCCACCACTTGTCAGCTGTGTGACTTCTGGCAAGTAACTTAACTTCTCTGTGCCTCAGTTCCCTCATCTGTAAAATGGGGATGAATACTGTGAGCCCCCCCCATGGGACAACCTGATCACCTTGTAACCTCCCTAGGGCTTAGAACAGTGCTTTGCACACAGTAAGTGCTTAACAAATGCCATCATTCAGGGGAAAAGAGCACGGGCTTTGGAGTCAGAGGTCATTGGTTCAAATCCCGGCTCCGCCAATTGTCAGCTGTGTGACTTTGGGCAAATCACTTCACTTCTCTGGGCCTCAGTTCCCTCATTTGTAAAATGGGGATGAAGACTGTGAGCCCCCCACGTGGGACAACCTGATCACCTTGTAACCTCCCTAGGGCTTAGAACAGTGCTTTGCACACAGTAAGTGCTTAACAAATGCCGTCATTCAGGGGAAAAGAGCACGGGCTTTGGAGTCAGAGGTCATGGGTTCAAATCCCGGTTCCGCCAATTGTCAGCTGTGTGACTTTGGGCAAGTCATTTCACTTCTCTGGGCATCAGTTCCCTCATCTGTAAAATGGGAATGCAGACTGTGAGCCCCCCGTGGGACAACCTGATCACCTTGTAACTTCCCCAGCACCTAGAACACTGTGCTTTGCACATAGTAAGTGCTTAATAAATGCCATTATTATCATTATTATTATTATCATTATCGTTATTATAGAGGATGATGCAGAATTCTTAGGCAGGGAAGGCCTCTCGGAGGAGATGTGACTTTGTGGACTTTGAAGAGGGGGAGAGTGGAGGTCTGTCAGATATTCCTCTCCCCCTCCCCACTCCCCCCCGCCCTACCTCCTTCCCCTCCCCGCAGCACCTGTATATATGTTTATACAGATTTATTACTCTATTTTACTTGTACATATTTACTATTGTATTTATTTTATTTTGTCAACATGTTTTGTTTTGTTGTCTGTCTCCCCCTTCTAGACTGTGAGCCCACTGTTGGGTAGGGACCGTCTCTATATGTTGCCGACTTGTACTTCCCAAGCGCTTAGTACAGTGCTCTGCACACGGTAAGCGCTCAATAAATACGACTGAAGGAAGGAAGGAAGAGGAAGTTCCAGAACAGAAGGAGGAAGTTGGCTGGCCTAGAATAGGCCCCAAATAAGGAGCCACAAAACCACTCTGTTCCTCTTGCACAGATGCTTCGGGGGTGAGCATTCTAGTTCGTAGTTGATGCAGTTGGGAAGAAAATAGGGTGGAGGGATGAGAGATTAATCAGGGAAGGAAGGCTTCCAGTAGCAGATGTGATTTCAGAATAATAATAATGATAGCATTTATTAAGCGCTTACTATGTGCGAAGCTCTGTTCTAAGCGCTGGGGAGGTTACAAGGTGATCACGTTGTCCCACGGGGGGCTCACAGTCTTAATCCCCATTTTACAGATGAGGGAACTGAGGCGCAGTCCCTCTGCCCATCCGCCAAGCTAGCTCTCTTCCTCCCTTCAAGGCCCTACTGAGAGCTCACCTCCTCCAGGAGGCCTTCCCACACAGAGCCCCTTCCTTCCTCTCCCCCTCGTCCCCCTCTCCATCTCCCCCATCTTTCCTCCTTCCCTTCCCCACAGCACCTGTATATATGTATATATGTTTGCACATATTTATGCTCGTCTGCTGTGTGACCTTGGGCAAGTCACTTCACTTCTCTGTGCCTCAGGGACCTCATCTGTAAAATGGGGATTAAGGCTGTGAGCCCCACGTGGCACAACCTCATTATCTTGTATTTATCCCAGCACTCAGAACAGCACTTGGCTCATAGTAAGCGCTTAACAAATACCATCGTTATTATTATTATTAATCTCTGTGCCTCAGTGACCTCATCTGTAAAATGGGGATAAAAGCTGTGAGCCCCACGTGGGACAACCTGATTATCTTGTATTTACCCCAGCGCTTAGAACAGCACTTGGCACATAGTAAGCGCTTAACAAATACCATCGTCATTATTATTATTAATCTCTGTGCCTCAGTGACCTCATCTGTAAAATGGGGATTAAGGCTGTGAGCCCCACGTGGGACAACCTAATTAGCTTGTATTTACCCCAGTGCTTAGAATAGCGCTTGGCGCATAGTAAGCACTTAACAAATATCATGATTATTATTATTAATCTCTGTGCCTCAGTGACCTCATCTGTAAAATGGGGATTAAGACTGTGAGCCCCACGTGGGACAACCTGATCACCTTGTATTTACCCCAGCGCTTAGAACAGCGTCTGGCACATAGTAAGCGCTTAAGAAATACCATTATTATTGTTGATCAACTTTATTTCAACCCTTAAAAACAATGAATATGAGAAGCAGCATTGCTCAGTGGAAAGAGTCTGGGCTTTGGAGTAAGAGGTCATGGGTTCAAATCCCAGCTCCGCCACTTGTCAGCTGTGTGACTTTGGACAAGTCACTTCACTTCTCTGGGCCTCAGTTAACTCATCTGTAAAACGGGGATTACATTTTACATTGCCCCCCGTGGGACAAGCTGATCACCTTGTAATTTCCCCAGCGCTTAGAACAGTGCTTTGCACATAGTAAGCTATTAATAAATGCCATCATTATTATTATTATTAATGATAGACTGTGAGCCCGCTGTTGGTTAGGGACCGTCTCAAGATGTTGCCACCTTGTACTTCCCAAGCGCTCAATAAATACGATTGAATGAATATATGTTTGTACATATTTATTACTCTATTTATTTATTTATTTTACTTGCACATATTCACTATTCTATTTATTTTATTTTGCTAATATGTTTTGTTTTGTTGTCTGTCTCCCCCCTTCTAGACTGCGAGCGCGCTGTTGGGTAGAGACCTTCTCTATATGTTGCCAACTTGGACTTCCCAAGCGCTTAGTACCGTGCTCCGCACACAGTAAGCGCTCAATAAATACGATTGAATGAATGAATTGCACATAGTAAGCGCTTAATAAATGCCATGATTATTATTATTATTGATGATAGACTGTGAGCCCGCCGTTGGGTAGGGCCCGTCTCTAGATGTTGCCAACTTGTACTTCCCAAGCGCTTAGTCCAGTGCTCTGCCCACAGTAAGCGCTTAATAAATACGACTGAATGAATGAATTGCACATAGTAAGCGCTTAATAAATGCCATTATTATTATTATTATTATTAATAATAATAATGATAGACTGTGAGCCCGCCGTTGGGAAGGGCCCGTCTCTAGATGTTGCCAACTTGTATTTCCCAAGCGCTTGGTCCAGTGCTCCGCACACAGTAAACGCTCAATAAATACGATTGAATGAATGAATTGCACATAGGGAGCGCTTAATAAATGCCATGATTATTATTATTATTAATGATAGACTGTGAGCCCGCTGTTGGGTAGGGCCCGTCTCTAGATGTTACCAACTTGTACTTCCCAAGCGCTTAGTCCAATGCTCTGCCCACAGTAAGCGCTCAATAAATACGATTGAATGAATGAATTGCACATAGTAAGCGCTTAATAAATGCCATTATTATTATTACTACTATTAATAATAATAATAATAATAGTAATAATAATAATAATAATGATAGACTGTGAGCCCGCCGTTGGGTAGGGCCCGTCTCTAGATGTTGCCAACTTGTACTTCCCAAGCGCTTAGTCCAGTGCTCCGCACACAGTAAACGCTCAATAAATACGATTGAATGAATGAATTGCACATAGTAAGCGCTTAATAAATGCCATTATTATTATTATTATTATTATTAATGATAGACTGTGAGCCCCCTGTTGGGTAGGGCCCGTCTCTAGATGTTGCCAACTTGGACTTCCCAAGCGCTTAGTACAGTGCTCTGCACACAATAAGCGCTCAATAAATACGATTGAATGAACACACACCCAACAGTACTGCATGAAATAAAGTCTAGAAGACGCCACTTTTAGAGCGCCCGGATAGCTCAGTCGGTAGAGCATCAGACTTTTAATCTGAGGGTCCAGGGTTCAAGTCCCTGTTCGGGCGAAGTTTTTTTTTAAATGTGTTTTTTTATATGGTTTTTAAATGTTTTTTTATATGGTTTTTTAATGTGTTTTTTATATGGTTTTAAAATGTGTTTTTTTATATGGTTTTTTAATGCGTTTTTTATATGGTTTTAAAATGTGCTTCTTATATGGTTTTTAAATGTGTTTTTTATATGGTTTTTTAATGTGTTTTTTAATATGGTTTTTTAATGTGTTTTTTTATATGGTTTTTATGTGTTTTTATAGGTGTTTTAATGCGTTTTTTATGTGCTTTTAATGTGTTTTTATGTGTTTTTATATGTTTTAATATGTGTTTTAATATGTGTTTTATGTGGTTTTTACGTTTTTATATGTGTTTTATGTGTTTTTATATGTGTTATATGTTTTTATAGGCATTTTCATATGTATTTTTAATATGTATTTTTATATGTGTTTTTATGTGTTTTATATGTATTTTTGCATGTATTTTCTACGCATTTTACATGTATTTTTATATCAATCGTATTTATTTAATCGTATTTAATCGTATTTAAACACATATCGCTTCTATGTGTTTTATATGTATTTTTTACATATAGTTTTTATATGCATTTTTGTATTCATTCATTCAGTCGTATTCAATGAGCGCTTACTGTGTGCAGAGCACCGTACTAAGCGCTTGGGAAGTCCAAGTTGGCAACATCTAGAGACGGTCCCTACCCAACAGTGGGCTCACAGTCTAGAAGGGGAAGACGAAGAACAAAACAACACATATTAACAAAAGGAAATAAATAGAATAGTAAATATGTACAAGTAAAATAAATAAATGGAGTAATAAATATGTACAAACATATAAACATATATTCATTCATTCATTCATTCATTCAATGGTATTTATTGAGCGCTTACTGTGTGCAGAGCACTGTACTAAGCGCTTGGGAAGTCCAAGTTGGCAACATCTAGAGACGGCCCCTACCCAACAGTGGGCTCACAGTCTAGAAGGGGGAGACAGAGAACAAAGCAGGACACATTAACAAAATAAAATAAATAGAATAGTAAATATGTACAAGTAAAATAAATAAATGGAGTAATAAATATGTACAAACATATAAACATATATACATTCATTCATTTATTCATTCAATGGCATTTATTGAGCGCTTACCGTGTGCAGAGCACTGTACTAAGCACTTGGGAAGTACAAGTTGGCAACATATAGAGACGGTCCCTACCCACCAGCGGATCACGGTCTAGAAGGGGGAGACAGACAACACAACAAAACATATTAACAAAATAAAAAGAATAAATATGTACAAATAAAATAAATAAATAAATACAGTAATAAATACATACAAACATATATACATATATACAGGTGCTGTGGGGAGGGGAAGGAGGTAAGGCGGGGGGGTGGATTATATGTATTTTTATATGTATTTTTAATATAGATTTATATATATTTATATAGATTTTAATATAGATTTTTTGATATAATTTTTTAAATGTTTTGTATATAGAACTATATTAAAGAAATAACTTGAAGTGGGGGGGGTAGTTGAATACATACTTGAAGTAGTATGTATTTTTATATGTATTTTTAATATAGATTTTCATATAGATTTTCATATAGGCCCTGCTGAGAGCTCACCTCCTCCAGAAGGCCTTCCCAGACTGAACCCCTTCCTTCCTCTCCCCCTCTTCCCCCTCTCCATCCCCCCATCTTACCTCCCTCCTTTCCCCACAGCACCTGTATATATGTATATATGTTTGTACATATTTTTTTACTCTATTTATTTATTTATTTAATTTATTTGTACGTATCTATTCTATTTATTTTATTTTGTTAGTATGTTTGGTTTTGTTCTCTGTCTCCCCCTTTTAGACTGTGAGCCCACTGTTGGGTAGGGACTGTCTCTAGATGTTGCCAATTTGTACTTCCCAAGGGCTTAGTACAGTGCTCTGCACATAGTAAGCGCTCAATAAAGACGATTGATGATGATGATGATGATATAGCTTTATATATATAGATTTTAATATAGATTTTTGATATAATTTTTTAAATTTTTTGTCTATAGAACTATATTAAAGAAATAACTTGAAGGGGGGGGGGGGACGTAAAGTGTTTTTAAGCCATTTTCAAAATGTCGCAGTTGCTAAAACTAAACGTGTAGGAGGGGTTGGCCCCTATGGGGCCTGTCCGGACTGCAGAGGAGGCCGGAATTTTTCAGGAAGGGAAAAAAATTAGATCCTTCGCGATAAATAAATGACACTTCGCAATAAATGCCACTGATTGATAATTGGAGGCCTTCCCAAACTGAGCCCCCCTCCTTCCTCTCCCCCTATTCCCCTCCCCATCCCCCCCGCCTTACCTCCTTCCCCTCCCCACACCACCTGGATATATGTTTGTACAGATTTATTACTCTATTTATTGTATTTGTACATATTTACTATTCTATTTATTTTATTTTGTTAATATGTTTTGTTGTGTTGTCTGTCTTCCCCTTCTAGACTGTGAGCCCGCTGTTGGGTAAGGACCGTGTCTACATGTTGCCAACTTGGACTTCCCAAGCGCTTAGTACAGTGCTCTGCACACAGTAAGCGCTCAATAAATACGATTGATTGATTGATTGATTCCCAAGCCCTTAGTACACCGCTCTGCACACAGTAAGCGCTCAATAAATACCATTGAATGAATGAATGAATAAATAAATACCACTGAATGAATGAATGTATATATGTTTATATGTTTGTACATATTTATTACTCTATTTTACTTGTACATATTTACTATTCTATTTATTTTCTTTTGTTAATATGTTTTGTTTTGTTGTCTGTCTCCCCCTTCTAGACTGTGAGCCCGCTGTTGGGTGGGGATTGTCTCTATATGTTGCCAGCTTGTATTTCCCAAGCGTTTAGTACAGTGTTCTGCACACAGTGAGCGCTCAATAAATTCCATTGAATGAATGAATGTATATATGTTTATATGTTTGTACATATTTATTACTCAATTTTACTTGTACATATTTACTATTCTATTTGTTTTCTTTTGTTAATATGTTTTGTTTTGTTGTCTGTCTCCCCCCTTCTAGACTGTGAGCCCGCTGTTGGGTAGGGGCCGTCTCTAGATGTTGCCAACTTGGACTTCCCAAGCGCTTAGTACAGTGCTCTGCACACAGTAAGTTGCCAACTTGTACTTCCCCAGCGCTTAGTACAGTGCTCAGCACACAGTAAGCGCTCAATAAATACCATTGAATGAATGTATATATGTTTATATGTTTGTATATATTTATTACTCCATTTATTTATTTATTTTACTTGTAAATATTTACTACTCTATTTTATTTTGTTAATATGTTTTGTTTTGTTCTGTCTCCCCCTTCTAGACTGTGAACCCGCCGTTGGGTAGGGACCGTCTCTAGATGGTGCCAACTTGTACTTCCCAAGCGCTTAGTACAGTGCTCTGCACACAGTAAGCGCTCAATAAATACGATTGAATGAAGGAATGATTGGTATTTATTTTACTTGTACATATTTACTATTCTATTTATTTTATTTTGTTAATATGTTTTGTTTTGGTATCTGTCTCCCCCTTCTAGACTGTGAGCCCACTTTTGGGCAGGGACTGGCTCTAGATGTTGCCAACTTGGACTTCCCAAGCGCTTAGTACAGTGCTCTGCACACAGTAAGCGCTCAATAAATACGATTTGAATGAATGAATGAAAAAGGTGATGTAAATAAAAAGGGTCATGAATGAGATAATTTAGAAAACAGGCCTGAAAATCAGACCTCTGCCCTAGAGAGGAACTGTCTGAAGGCAGAGGTGGCTTTCAGTTAGTTCAGCGCTTAGAACAGTGCTTTGCACATAGTAAGCGCTTAATAAATGCCATCATCATTATTATTATTATTACTTCAAAAACTTCTCACCACCTTTCAGCCTTCTTCCCACCTCCCCCAGGGTCTAGCACATACGTGAATGTCTCCAGTAGGTTTAACTCGGTGTGCTTATAGCTATATGTTTTTGTCAATTTCATTCAATCGTATTTATTCATTCATTCATTCAATGGTATTTATTGAGCGCTTTCTGTGTGCAGAGCACTGTACTAAGCGCTTAGGGAGGACAAGTTGGCAACATAGAGAGACGGGCCCTACCCCACAGCGGGCTCACAGTTTGGAAGGGGGAGACAGACAACAAAACAAAACATATTAACAGAACAAAATAAATAGAATATGTGCAAGTAAAATAAATAGAGTAATAAATATGTACAAATATATCTGTGTGCAGAGCACTGTAGTAAGTGCTTCAAGGAGCTACAGACTTAAGCTAATTTATAGTTATTCTTCCCTGATTCAATTTATATTGTTGGATTCTTTACTTCTTACAGCTTTATTGCAAAAGAACCTAAACATATAGTAGTCATTGTAATCCTTCGCGAAGGAGAATTTTGTGTTCCCTAAGTACAACAAATACACATTTAAAAGAAAAATAAAATAAAAGGAGGGTTCGCCCGAACAGGGACTTGAACCCTGGACCCTCAGATTAAAAGTCTGATGCTCTACCGACTGAGCTATCCGGGCTCCTGGTGCTGGCTTCTACAACTTCCTCTTCTGAAGGACTTACACTAGGCCAGCTAATTTTTTCCACTCATTTTAATAATAATAATAATAATAACGTTGGTGTTTGTTAAGCACTGTTCTAAGCGCTGGGGTAGATACAAGGTAATCAGGTTGTCCCACGTGGGGCTCACAGTCTTCATTCCCATTTTACAGATAATAATAATAATAGTGATGGTATTTGTTAAGCGATTACTATGTGCCACCCCATTTTACAGATAATAATAATAAAAATAGTAATGGTATTTGTTAAGCGCTTACTATGTGCCACCCCATTTAACAGATAATAATAATAATAGTGATGGTATTTGTTAAGCGCTTACTATGTGCCACCCCATTTTACAGATAATAATAATAATAGTGATGGTATCTATTAAGCGCTTACTATGTGCCGAGTACTGTTCTAAGCGCTGGGGTAGATACAATCATAATAATAATAATAATAATGACATTTATTAAGCGCTTACTATGTGCAAAGCACTGTTCTAAGCGCTGGGTAATCAGGTTGTCCCACAGTCTTCATCCTCATTTTAGTAGATAATACTACTACTACTAATAATAATGATGATGGCATTTGTTAAGTGCTGGGGTAGATAAAATAATAATAATAATAATTATAATGGGATTTATTAAGCGCTTACTATGTGCAAAGCACTTTCTAAGCGCTGGGTAATCTGGTTGTCCCACAGTCTTCATCCCCATTTTACAGATAATACTACTACTAATAATGATGATGGCATTTGTTAAGCGCTTACTATGTGCAAAGCACTGTTCTAAACGCTGGGATAGATACAATAATAATAATAATAATGACATTTATTAAGCGCCTACTATGTGCAAAGCACTGTTCTAAGCGCCGGGTAATCAGGTTGTCCCATGCGGGGCTCACAGTCTTCACCCCCATTTTACAGATAATAATAATAATAATACTGGTATTTGTTAAGCGCTTACTATGTGCCAAGCACTGTTCTAAGCGCTGGGGTAGATACAAGGTAATCAGGCTGTCCCACGTGAGGCTCACAGTTTTAATTCCCATTTTACAGATGAGGTAACAGTCCCAGAGAATAATAATAATGATGGTATTTGTTTAGCGCTTACTATGTGTCAAGCACTGTTCTAAGCGCTGGGGTAGATACAATAATAATAATAATAATAATGGCATTTATTAAGCGCTTACTATGTGTAAAGTACTGTTCTAAGCGCTGGGTAATCAGGTTGTACCACATGGGGCTCACAGTCTTCACCCCCATTTTACAGATAATAATAATAATAATAATAATGGTATTTGTTAAGTGCTTACTATGTGCCAATCACTGTTCTAAGAGCTGGGGTAGATACAATAATAATAATAATAATGGCATTTATTAAGCACTTACTATGTGCAAAGTACTGTTCTAAGCGCTGGGTAATCAGGTTGTCCCACACGGGGCTCACAGTCTTCACCCCCATTTTACAGATAATAATATTAATAAATAATAATAATAATAATAACAACAATAATGGTATTTGTTAAGCGCTATGTGCCAAGCACTGTTCTAAGCGCTGGGGTAGATACAAGGTAATCAGGCTGTCCCACGTGAGGCTCACAGGTTAATTCCCATTTTACAGATGAGGTAACAGTCCCAGAGAATAATAATAATGATGGTATTTGTTTAGCGCTTACTATGTGTCAAGCACTGTTCTAAGCGCTGGGGTAGATACAATAACAATAATAATAATAATAATAATGGCATTTATTAAGCGCTTACTATGTGCAAAGTACTGTTCTAAGCGCTGGGTAATCAGGTTGTCCTAAGCGGGGCTCACAGTCTTCACCCCCATTTTACAGATAATAATAATAATAATAATAATGATAATGGTATTAAGCGCTTACTATGTGCCAAGCACTGTTCTAAGCGCTGGGGTAGATACAATGATAATAATAATAATAATAATGGCATTTATTAAGCACTTACTATGTGCAAAGCACTGTTCTAAGCGCCGGATAATCAGGTTGTCCCACGCGGGGCTCACAGTCTTCACCCCCATTTTACAGATAATAATAATGATAATAATAATAATGGTATTTGTTAAGCACTTACTATGTGCCAAGCACTGTTCTAAGCGCTGGGGTAGATACAAGGTAATCAGGCTGTCCCACGTAAGGTTCACAGTTTTAATTCCCATTTTACAGATGAGGTAACAATCCCAGAGAATAATAATAATGATGGCATTTGTTTAGCGCTTACTCTGTGTCAAGCACTGTTAAGCACTGTCTCTGTTGCTGAATTGTACTGTCCAAGCGCTTAGTACAGTGCTCTGCACCCAGTAAGCGCTGAGGGACAACGAGGGACAACCTGATGGCCTTGTATCTGCCCCAGCGCTTAGAACAGTGCTTGGCACATAGTAAGCGCTTAACAAATACCATCATCATCATGAAGACTGTGAGCCCTACGTGGGATAACCTGATTACCTTGTATCTACTCCCCCCATCTTACCTCCTTCCCTTCCCCACAGCACCTGTATATATGTATATATGTTTGTACATATTTATTACTCTATTTATTTATTTATTGCATTTGTACACATCTATTCTATTTATTTTATTTTGTTAGTACGTTTGGTTTTGTTCTCTGTCTCCCCCTTTTAGACTGTGAGCCCACTGTTGGGTAGGGACTGTCTCTATATGTTGCCAATTTGTACTTCCCAAGCGCTTAGTACAGTGCTCTGCATATAGTAAGTGCTCAATAAATACGATTGATGATGATGATGATGATCTACTCCAGTGCTTAGAATAGTGCTTGGCACATAGCGCTAAAAAAGTCCTATTATTATTATTATTACTATTATTATTATTATTATTACTATTATTATCATTATTACTATTATTATTATCATTATTAATTCGGCCAATTCCGCTCTTCCTGCTATCCAGGCGTGGGCTGTTATTGCTTAAGAAGGGTTTTTATTCTTATTTTTCACTATTGTGAGGCCTCCTGAAGATGCTTTTTACGGGAGGTCACCTTCGTTGCCTCTTCGGGCCCCCACCCCTCATTTAAAAAGGGAAATTAAACCCCCTTTCTGGCTGTTGATTCATTCATTCGATCGTATTTATTGAGCGCTTACTGTGTGCAGAGTACTGTGCTAAACGCTTGGAAAGTACAATTCAGCAACAAAGAGAGACAGCCCCTGCCCACAATGGGCTCACAGTCTAGAAGGGGGGAGACAGATATCAAAACAAGTTAACAGGCATCAATCAATCAATCAATCAATCGAATTTATTGAGCGCTTACTTTGTGCAGAGCACTGTACTAAGCGCTTGGGAAGTACAAGTTGGCAACATATACAGTCCGTACCCAACAGTGGGCTCACAGTCTAAAAGGGGGAGATGGAGAACAAAACCAAACATACTAACAAAATAAAATAAATAGAATAGATATGTACAGGTTAAATAAATAAATAAATAGAGTAATAAATATGTACAAACATATATACATATATACAGGTGCTGTGGGGAAGGGAAGGAGGTAAGATGGGGGATGTTATATCAAAAACATTGATATAAACAAATAGAATTATAGATATATACACATCATTAATATAAATAGAATTATAGATATGTACAGATGTACATCACCGTGTATCTCTCCCAGCGCTTAGAACAGTGCCTTGCACATAGTAAGTGCTTAATAAATGCCATCATCATTATTATTATTATTATTATTACATACACACATATTTACAGGAGAAGCATATATATACATACATGCATATATATACGGGAGAAGCATCGTGGTTTAGTGGAAAGAACACGGTCTTGGGAGTCGGAAGACCTGAGTTCTAATCCTAGCTCCACCACTTGTCATCTGTGTGACCTTGGGCAAGTCAAATCAGAGGTCATGGGGTCAAATCCCAGCTCCGCCAATTGTCGGCTGTGTGACCTTGGGCAAGTCACTTAACTTCTCTGTGCCTCAGTTCCCTCATCTGGAAAAGGGGGATGAAGACTGTGAGCCCCCCGTGGGACAACCTGATCACCTTGTAGCCTCCTCAGCGCTTAGAACAGTGCTTTGCACATAGTAAGCGCTCAATAAATGCCATCGTTGTTATTATTTCTCTGTGCCTCAGTTACCTCATCTGTAAAATGGGGATGAAGACTGTGAGCCCCCCGTGGGACAACCTGATCACCTTGTATCCTCCCCAGTGATTTGAACAGTGCTTTGCACATAGTAAGCGCTCGATAAATGCCATCGTTATTATTATTTCTCTGTGCCTCAGTTACCTCATCTGTAAAATGGGGATTAAGACTGTGAGCCCAACGTGGGACAACCTGATTACCTTGAATCTACCCCAGTGCTTAGAACAGTGCTTGGCACATAGTAAGAGCTTAACAAATACCATTATCCTTATTATTATTAGGAAACATGTCTACCAATTCTATTACATTGTATGCTTCCAAGCACTTAGTACAGTGCTCTACACATAGTAAGCACTCAATAAATGCCCCTGGTTCACTGATTGGATTAGAACTCAGGTCCTCCTGCAGTACCATTTATATCCTGTTTTCACCCCTTCCTCAGCCCCATAGCACTAATGCACATATCTGTAATTTAATTATTTTATTTATTTATACCAATGCCTCTCTTCCCCTCCGGGGAGGAGGGCAGAGCAGAGTGGGGGAGAGGGGGTGCTGAGGAAGAGGGATTTAGTCTGGGAAGACCTCCTGGAGGAGGTGAGCCATAAGAATGATTCTTATTCAGTAGGGCTTGCAGAGGGAGAGGGAGAGGGAGAGGGAGAGAGGGAGGGAGAGAGAGAGGGAGGGAGGGAGAGAGAGAGAGGGAGGGAGGGAGAGGGAGGGAGAGAGAGAGAGGGAGGGAGAGAGAGGGAGAGGGAGAGAGAGAGAGGGAGGGAGGGAGAGGGAGGGAGGAGGAGGGAGGGAGGGAGAGGGAGAGGGAGAGAGAGAGAGAGGGAGAAAGGGAGGGGAGAGGGAGGGAGGGAGGGGGAGGGAGGGAGAGGGAGGGAGAGTGGGAGAAAGGGAGGGGAGAGGGGGAGAGGGAGGGAGAAGGAGAGGGAGAGGGAGGGGGGAGAGGGAGAGGGGGAGGGAGGGAGGGAGAGGGAGGGGGAGGGAGAGAGGGAGGGGGAGGGAGGGAGAGGGAGGGAGGGGGGAGGGAGGAGAGGGAGGGAGGGGGGAGGGGGGAGAGGGAGGGAGAGGGAGGGAGAGGGAGGGAGAGGGAGGGAGGGGGGGACAGGGAGAGAGGGAGGGGGAGGGGGAGGGAGGGAGGGGGAGGGGGGAGAGGGAGAGAGGGAGAGAGGGAGGGGGAGGGAGGGAGAGGGAGGGGGAGAGGGAGAGAGGGAGAGGGAGGGAGGGAGAGGGAGAGGGAGAGAGAGAGAGAGGGAGAAAGGGAGGGGAGAGGGAGAGAGGGAGGGGAGAGGGAGAGAGAGAGGGAGGGAGGAGGGAGAGAGAGGGAGGGAGGAGGTAGAGAGAGAGAGAGGGAGGAGGGAGAGAGAGGGAGGGAGAGAGAGACGGGGGAGAGAGAGACAGAGACAGAGAGGAAGGGAGAGAGGGGGAGAGGGGGAGGGAGAAAGGGAGGGAGAGGGAGAGGGAGGGAGAGGGAGAGGGAGGGAGAGAGGGAGGGGGAGAGACAGGGAGGGGAGAGAGAAAAAGAGACAGGAAGGGGAGAGAGCGAGACAGGGAGGGGGGAGAGAGAGAGGGAGGGGGAGAGAGAGACAGGGAGGGAGGGAGGGAGAGAGAGAGACAGGGAGGGGGCAGGCAGGGAGGGAGGGGGAGAGAGAGAGAGAGAGAGACAGGGAGGGGAGAGAGAGGGGGGATGGAGGCTGGAGGGGGAGAGGGAGGGGGGATGGGGGAGAGAGGGAGGGACGGAGGGGGACAGAGAGGGAGGGAGGGGACAGAGAGGGAGGGATGGAGGGAGGGGGAAAGGGAGAGAGGGAAAAGGAGAAAGAGAGAGGGGGGGAGGGGGAGCCCGATGGTGGTAGAGACCGTCTCTGTATGTTGCCAACTTGTACTTCCCAAGCGCTTAGTACAGTGCTCTGCACACAGTAAGCGCTCAATAGATGTGATTGATGATGATGATGATTGTACTTCCCAAGCGCTTAGTACAGTGTTCTGCACACAGTAAGCGCTCAATCAGTATGAATGAATGAATGAATGAATGAATGAATGAATGAATGGGGGGGAGAGAGGGGAGCTGGAGAGAGAAAGAGCGCAGGCGCGCCTCTCCTCTATGGTCCGGAGAGGCGGAAGAAGAGGCGGGTCCGCTCTATCCGCCGGCCGCGGGGCGCCTCTGTGGCCGGAAGCGGTCGTGCGGCCATGTTGGGGGGGCGGAAGTGTCGTCCCGGTGGGCCGCCGCGGAAGATGGCCGCGCGAGGCGGCGGCCGAGGGGGCGGTGAGGGGGCCTGTGAGGGGGCCGCTCCGGGACGGGCGGCGCCAGCGCGGGACATGGCGCGGCCTTAGGGGCGAGGGGGAGCCGACGCCCCCGACGCCCCCCGCCGCCCCCGCCCGGAGACACGCCGCCTGCCTGCCTGCCTGCCAGTACCGCCCACGACCCTTCTCTAGTGACGATGGTATTTATTAATAATAACAATAATAATAGTCATAATGATGATGGTGTTTGTTAAGCGCTTACTATGTGCCAAGCACTGTTCTAAGCGCTGGGGGGGGGGGTATACAAGGCGATCAGGTTGTCCCACGTGGGGCTCACAGTCTTCATCCCCATTTTACAGGTGAGGTAACTGAGGCCCAGAGCCACGCTGCTTCTCATTTTACAGCTGAGGCCCAGAGAAGTGAAGTGACTTGCCCAAAGTCACCCAGCTGACAAGTGGCGGAGTCGGGATTTGAACCCGTGACCTCGGACTCCCAAGCCCGGGCTCTTTCCACTGAGCCACGCTGCTTCTCATTTTACAGATGAGGGAACTAAGGCCCAGAGAAGTGACGTAACTTGCCCAAAGTCACACAGCTGACAAGTGGCGGGGGCAGGATTTGAACCCGTGACCTCTGACTCCCAAGCCCGGGCTCTTTCCACTGAGCCACGCTGCTTCTCATTTTACAGATGAGGGAACTGAGGCCCAGAGAAGTGAAGTGACTTGCCCAAAGTCACACAGCTGATAATTGGCGGAGCCGAGATTTGAACCCATGACCTCGGACTCCCAAGCCCGGGCTCTTTCCACTGAGCCACGCTGCTTCTCATTTTACAGATGAGGGAAGTGAGGCCCAGAGAAGTGAAGTGACTTGCCCAAAGTCACCCAGCTGACAAGTGGCGGAGGCGGGATTTGAACCCGTGACCTCTGACTCCCAAGCCCGGGCTCTGTCCACTGAGCCACGCTGCTTCTCATTTTACAGATGAGGGAACTAAGGTACAGAGAAGTGACGTAACTTGCCCAAAGTCACACGGCTGACAAGTGGCGGGGGCAGGATTTGAACCCGTGACCTCTGACTCCCAAGCCCGGGCTCTGGCCACTGAGCCACAATGCTTCTCATTTTACGGATGAGGGAACTGAGGCCCAGAGAAGTGAAGTGACTTGCCCAAAGTCACACAGCTGACAAGTGGCGGGGGCGGGATTTGAACCCATGACCTCGGACTCCCAAGCCCGGGCTCTTTCCACTGAGCCACGCTGCTTCTCATTTTACAGATGAGGGAACTAAGGCCCAGAGAAGTGAAGTAACTTGCCCAAAGTCACATAGCTGACAAGTGGCGGGGGCGGGATTTGAACCCGTGACCTGTGACTCTCAAGCCCGGGCTCTTTCCACTGAGCAACGCTGCTTCTCATTTTCCTGATGAGGGAACTGAGGCCCAGAGAAGTGAAGTGACTTGCCCAAAGTCACACAGCTGATAATTGGAGGAGCCGGGATTTGAACCCATGACCTCTGACTCCCAAGCCCGGGCTCTTTCCACTGAGCCACGCTGTTTCTCTGTTAAGCGCTTACTATGTGCTAAGCTGTGTTCTAAGCGCTGGGGGGGATACAAGGCTATCAGGTTGTCCCACACGGGGCTCACAGTCGTAATCCCCATTTGACAGATGAGGGAACTAAGGCCCAGAGAAGTGAAATGACTTGCCCAAAGTCACACAGCTGAGTCCCAAGCGCTTAGTGCAGTGCTCTGCACACAGTAAGCGCTCATTAAATACGATTGATTGATTGATTGAGTGGCGGAGCCGGCATTTGAACGCATGACCTCCGACTCCAAAGCCCGGGCTCTTTCCACTGAGCCACGCTGCTTCTCTGTTAAGCGCTTACTGTGTGCAAAGCACTGTTCTAAGCGCTGAGGGGGGATACAAGGCGATCAGCTTGTCCCACGTGGGGCTCACAGTCTTCATCCCCATTTTACAGATGAGGGAACTGAGGCCCAGAGAAGTGAAGTGACTTCCCCAAAGTCACACAGCTGACAAGTGGCGGAGGCGGGATTTGAACCCATGACCTCTGACTCCAAAGCCCGGGCTCTCTCCACTGAGCCACGCTGCTTCTCTCTTAAGTGCTTACAATGTGCAAAGCACTGTTCTAAGCGCTGGGGGGGGATACAAGGCGATCAGGTTGTCCCACGTGGGGCTCACAGTCTTCATCCCCATTTTACAGATGAGGGAACCAAGGCACAGAAAAGTGAAGTAACTTGCCCAAAGTCACACAGCTAAGTGGCGGAGGCGGGATTTGAACCCATGACCTCCGACTCCAAAGCCCGGGCTCTTTCCACAGAGCCACGCTGCTTCTCTGTTAAGCACTTACTATGTGCAAGGCACTGTTCTAAACGCAGAGGGGATATACAAGGTGATCAGGTTGTCCCACTTGTCATCCCCATTTTACAGATGAGGGAATTAAGGCACAGAGAAGTGAAGTGACTTGCCCAAAGTCACCCAGCTGACAAGTGGCGGAGGCGGGATTTGAACCCATGACCTCTGACTCCAAAGCCCGGGCTCTTTCCACTGATAAACGCTGCTTCTCTGTTAAGCGCTTACTGTGTGCAAGGCACTGTTCTAAATGCTGAGGGGGAATACAAGGCGATCAGATTGCCCCACGTGGGGCTCACAGTCTTAACCTGCATATATGTTTGAACGGATTTATTGCTCTATTTATTTACTTATTTTACTTGTACATATCTATTCTATTTATTTTCTTTTGTTAATATGTTTGGTTTTGTTGTCTGCCTCCCCCTTCTAGACTGTGAACCCGCTGATGGGTAGGGACCGTCTCTATGTGGCAAGATATTTCAGTTCTCTGTGTTTCAGTTCCCTCATCTGCAAATTGGGGATTCAATACCAGCTTTCCCTCCTACTTCAACCGTGAGCCCCATGTGGGACCTGATTATATTAAATCTACCTCAATCAATCAATTATTTTATTTTGTTAGTATGTTTGGTTTTGTTCTCTGTCTCCCCCTTTTAGACTGTGAGCCCACTGTTGGGTAGGGACTGTCTCTGTATGTTGCCAATTTGTACTTCCCAAGCGCTTAGTACAGTGCTCTGCACGTAGTAAGCGCTCAATAAATACGATTGATGATGATGAATCGTATTAATTGAGCGCTTACTGTGTGCAGAGCACTGTGTCAAGCACGCAGGAGAGTCATCTAGACTGAGCCCGTTGTTGGGTAGGGACCGTCTCTATGTGTTGTCAACTTGGACTTCTCAAGCGCTTAGTACAGTGCTCTGCACACAGTAAGCGCTCAATAAATATGATTGATTAACCTATATATATGTGTGTACATATTTATTACTCTGTTTTACTTGTACATATCTATTCTATTTATTTTATTTTGCTAATTATGTTTTGTTCTCTGCCTTCCCCTTCTAGACTGTGAGCCCACTATTGGGTAGGGACCGTCTCTATATGCTGCCGACTTGTACTTCCCAAGCGCTTAGTACAGTGCTCTGCACACAGTAAGCGCTCAATAAATATGATTGATTAACCTGTATATATGTATATATGTTTGTACATATTTATTACTCTGTTTACTTATTTTACTTGTACATATCTATTCTATTTATTTTATTTTGCTAATATGTTTGTTTTTCTTCTCTGCCTCCCCCTTCTAGACTGTGAGCCCGCTGTTGGGTAGGGACCGTCTCTATGTGTTGCCAACTTGGACTTCCCAAGCGCTTAGTACAGTGCTCTGCACACAGTAAGCGCTCAATAAATGCCATTCAATGAATGAATGAATATGTTACCAACTTGGACTTCCCAAGCGCTTAGTCCAGTGCTCTGCACACAGTAAGTTGTACATATTTACTATTCTATTTATTTTATTTTGTTAATTTGTCTTGTTTTGTTGTCTGTCTCCCCTTTGGGGACTGTGAGCCCGCTATTGGGTAGGGACCATCTCTGTTACCAACTTGTACTTCCCAAGTGCTTAGTACAGTGCTCTGCACATAGTAAGCGCTTAACAATTACCATCATTATTATCACTATTATTATTCTCTTCTCTGGGCCTGTGACCCCATCTAGAAATGGGGATTGAGACTGGAAGATTTATTTGGACAGAATTATTACTCTATTTTACTTGTACATATTTACTATTCTATTTTATTGTGTTAATATGTGTTGTTTTGTTGTCTGTCTCCCCCTTCTAGACTGTGAGCACGCTATTGGGTTGGGACCATCTCTATGTTACCAACTTGTACTTCCCAAGCGCTTAGAACAGTGCCCTGCACATAGTAAGCCCTTAACAAATACCATAATTATTACCATTATTATTATTCCCTTCTCTGGGCCTGTGACCCCATCTAGAAATGGGGATTGAGACTGGAAGATTTATTTGGACAGATTTACTACTCTATTTTACTTGTACATTTTACTATTCGATTTATTTTATTTTGTTAATGCGTGTCATTCTGTTGTCCGTCTCCCCCTTCTAGACTGTGAGCCCGCTGTTGGTTAGGGACCGTCTGTATATGCTACCAACTTGTACTTCCCAAGCGCTTAGTACAGTGCTCTGCACACAGTAAACGCTCAATAAATACGATTGAATGAATGAAGCCCCATGTGGAACGGGGACTGTGTCCAACCCCATACTAATGATGGTATTTAAGCGCTTACTATGGGCCAAGCACTGTTCTAAGCGCTGGGGTAGATACAAGGTAATCAGGTTGTCCCACATGGGGCTCACAGTTTTAATTCTCATTTTACAGACAAGGTAGCTGATGCATAGAGATGTTAATCGGCTTGCCCGAGGTCACACAACCGCGATTCGAACCCACGTCCTGTGATTTCCAAGCACCGACTCTTTCCCTTAATTGTGTGCTGAGCACTGTAGTAAGCACTTGATGGGAGCGTGGAGCTGGAAGAATGAAAAGGGCTTTAAGATCAGGGAGGAGGATGAGGGGTTTGAAGATGGCACTTTAGGATGGAGAGGAAGTAGCATAGCCTAGTGGAAAGAGCCCGGGCTTGTGAGGACCTGGGTTTATATTTTGGTTCTGCCATTTGCTTTCTGTGTGACCTTCCGTGCCTTGGTTTCCTCATCTATTTTTCCCTCCCCTTAGACTATGAGCCCCATGTGGGGCAGTGGCTATGTCTGATCCGAGTGTCTCGTGTCTACCCAAAAGATTAGTACAGTGCTCGCCACAATTATTAATATTACTAGGAAAGAGATATGGAAGCAGAGGTAGAGAGAAATGGAGATGGAGAAATTATCTATACATTATTTTTCTCCCTTTAGATTGTAAGCTCCTTGTGGACAGGGATCATGACATCTATTCCCCCAAGTACCTAGAACGGAGCTCTGCATCATCAGTGGTATTCATTGAGCGCTTACTGAATACAGAGCACTGTACCAAGTGCTAGGGAGTGAACAGTATAATCAATCAATCAATCATATTTATTGAGCGCTTACTGTGTGCAGAGCACTGTACTAAGCGCTTGGGAAGTACAAGTTGGCAACATATGGAGACAGTCCCTACCCAACAGTGGGCTCACAGTCTAAAAGGGGGAGACAGAGAACAAAACCAAACATATGAACAAAATAAAATAGACTAGATATGTACAGGCAAAATAAATAAATAAATAAATACATACAGCTACACAGCTGACAATTGGTGGAGCCGGGATTTGAACCCATGACCTCTGACTCCAAAGCCCGTGCTCTTTCCAATGAGCCACGCTGCTTCTCTACCACGCTGCCACCTTGTTCTCTCTCCTCTCTCCACTAAAAGGGGGAAACTGAGAACAAAACCAAACATACTAACAAAATAAAATAAATAGGATAGATATGTACAAGTAAAATAAATAAATAAATAGAGTAATAAGTTAAATAAAGAAATAGAGTAATAACAGTATAACAGAGATGGTAGAAGCGTTCCCTGCCACAATGAGCTTACAGTCTAGAGCGTGCAGTAATATAATAATAATAATAATAATAATTCTTGTATTAAGTGCTTACTATGTGGAAGCACTGTTCTAAGTGCTGGGGAGGATACAAGTTGATCAGGTTGTCCCACGGGGGGCTCACAGTCTTAATCCTCATTTTACAGATGAGGGAACTGAGGCACAGAGGAGTTAAGTGACTTGCCCAAAGTCACACAGCTGACAATTAGACTCAGTGATTATCTTCATAGGAGAAGAAAGTGTTTCATCAAGCAATGTGCTCTTTCTGTTAGCGATACCATAAGATGCTTGGAAGAACAATTGATTATCTGACATCCAGCCTTATGATTAGGGATGAGCTTCTTAGTAGCCCTAATTTTTCCAGCTAATGCATTATCGACCTCTGGTTTGTGAATTTAACTGAACCTGTCAATAACTTTCCATCCGCAAAGCTTACATTGGTAGCGGGTTTTTTATTTCTACAGTCTGCCCTAGTGTATGTTTTCCCTCTTCACCCACACTCAGCCCCACAGCACTCATGTACATATCCGTAATTTATTTTGTCTGTCTCCCCCTCTAGACGGTAAGCTCCTTGTGGGCAGGGAGCATTTCTACCAACTCTGTTGTATTGTACTCTCCCAATTTAGTACAGTGCACTGCACACAGTAAGTGCTCAGTAAATACCATTGATTGATTGGGCGGGGGGGAAGGTCGGGGTCCCTGCGCTCCCAGGAATGTGTTCTGTCTAACCCCAGCTCCTCCATTTGTCTGCTGTGTGTCCTTGGGCAAGTCACTTCACTCCTCCGGGCCTCAGTTCCCTCATCTGGAAAATGGGGATTACGACTGAGGCCCACGGGGGACAACCCTACTACTTTGTATCTACCTTCTTGTATCTGCTGAGAAACAGTGTGGCATAGTGATTAGAGCTTGGGCGCGGGAGTCCGAAGGTCATGGGTTCTAATCCCGGCTGGGCCACTTGTCTGCTGTGTGACCTTGGGCAAGTTGCTTCACCTCTTTGGGCCTCAATTACCTCATCTTTGTAAAATGGGGATTGAAACTGTGAGCCCCACGTGGGACAGGGGCTGTATCCAACCCGATTGCTTGTATCCAACCCAGCGCTTAGTACAGTGCCCGGCACATAGTTAAGCGCTTAACAAATACCATTATCATTATTATTATTGATTGCACTTTGGCTAGAACTAAGAAATTAGGGCACTCTTGTCTGATCAGTAAGCCTTTTCTACGTCCAGTGCTGCATAGCGTCCAAAGCTGCTTTTTAGACTGAGCCCACTGTTGGGTAGGGACTATCTCTATATGTTGCCAACTTGTACTTCCCAAGCGCTTAGTACAGTGCTGTGCACACAGTAAGTGCTCAATAAATACGATTGATTGAAGAAACAGCTTGCGCCCATGTGGTTAAGCGCTACATTGCCAGCTTTTTTTAATGCAAGGTTTTGTAAAAAGCTTCACAGTGTAGGGGAACGTGGTGTGCTCTGCAGCATGTTTATTTTTCCCTGTCTTTAACCAGCCAAATTTAAGCTTCAAACAGTATTTCCCAGTCCTGTTGTGATATTTGGTGACAAAGATTTCTGTGTTAACTTAGTCCTCATCCTCCATGGTTGTTGTAGAATCCAGTCATGTCTCCTTTCAGGCTTTAAGGCAAAAGTCTTCCATTTTTGAGGTCTGTTCTCACACATAATTCTCCTCATCGTTTTGGTTACCTGTCTCTGCTTCATTTCTATCAATCAATCAATCAATCGTATTTATTGAGCGCTCTCCGTGTGCAGAGCACTGTACTAAGCGCCTGGGAAGTACTTCGTCTTCCATAAAATGCCGTTACCAGCATTGCACAATCCAAAAAGGCAATAGAATCCCATGATGTGCTCCCTTATGGTTATATCTTGAATATTCATTGCATTTTATTCACTAAGCGTACCCCCCAAAAAGCAGGTGAGTAGTAGAGTTAGACGCTTCCCTAGCCCCTCTTCATACAACAGTTCGTGCATATTGTGACAGCTTCTCTGAGCAGTTGAAAGGCTCTTTGGGCTGGGTTAGTGTTTTGGATTTAGCTGAGTTTTCTTCAGCTTTACCAATAACTTTGTGTGCTGTGTGAGAAGCACCCTGTACAAAGGGTTTTGGTATGATATGCTTTCAAATTTAGTGCAGCCCAGAGAGTCAACCAAACTAGGTAAAGTGTGTTTGACATATTTTTGTTCAGAAAAATCTGTGCAGAGGTTTCACCTTCCTTGATGAAGGCCTAGGCCTTATTTGATTCTTTGCTGCTTTATTTGGGCTTAAAAACTAGATCGTACACATGGGATATTTTGGATTAAGTTTGAATATATGAGGTTTTTATGATCTGGGGCATAAATGAGCCATTATTTGAGACAGGATGTTAAGCTGGAAAGCACCACAAGAGCACGGGCTTGGGAGTCAGAGGTCGTGGGCTCTAATCCCGCCTCTGCCACTTGTATGCTGTGTGACCTTGGGCAAGCCACTTAACTTCTCTGTGCCTCAGTTACCTCATCTGTAAAATGGCGATTAAAAATGTGAGCCCCAGGTGGGACAGCCTGATTCCCCAGCGCTTAGAACAGTGCTTGGCACATAGTAAGCGCTTAACAAATACCACAATTATTATTATTATTATTACCATGGGGTCAGTTTAGGAGGGAATGTTAGAAAAAGGGAATTGTGTCTTGCATTAATAATAATAATAATGATGGTATTTATTAAGTGCTTACTATGTGCAAAGCACTGTCCTAAGCACTAAGGTTATCAGGTTGTTCCACGGGGGGTTCACAGTCTTAATCCCCATTTTACAGATGAGGTAACTGAGGCCCAGAGAAGTTAAGTGACTTGCTCAAAGTCACACAGCCGACAAGTCGCGGAGCTGGGATTTGATCCCCTGATCTCTGACTCCAAAGTCCATACTCTTCCCACTGAGCCATGCTGCTTCTCCATTGCATTGTTCACACAGTCTGGATACTTGGAAGTAGTGTGTTCACTCAGGGATAGAAGCCCTTCCCTAGTGATTTGGACAAGTCCCGGGAGGAGTGGGGAAGGAGGAACAAAACCAAGGAAATGGCATGGCCCTTTCCACAAAGGAACAGTCAAAGCACAGGTAGGGTAGTTTGTCAAAAGAGATATGTCATGAAAAAATGCCCAATTAGGAGCTTTAAGTAAAACCAGTAGGATGACACATTTTTAGAAAACTGTTTAATGGTGTTTGGTGTATCTGATTTAAAAATAAACTAAGCTCAGATTTCGTTGGGGAAGATCTCAGAGTGCATGAGCTGGGAAAGCCAGATTGTTCTGGAAGAGGACAAGGTGAAATCTTAAGGGGGATTTTGGTTAATTAGAGTTGTACATGTGTAGTCTTTTAGGCTGTGAGCCCACTGTTGGGTAGGGACTGCCTCCATATGTTGCCAACTTGTACTTCCCAAGCGCTTAGTACAGTGCTCTGCACACCGTAAGCGCTCAATAAATACGATTGATTGATTGATCTAGTTGTATGGTCCTTTTTCCCCTTGAGTCTAGCCCTTCAAGGTTGCCTTCAACCTCTGGGGATGGTGTTTGGATTGGTTGGGTTCCTGGCTTCAGTGAACTGACTAGGCAGTATTTAAAGCAGGGCTTCCAGCGCTAAAAAAAATTTCAGTGCCTTTGGAATTCAGTCTTCAGTCAACCTTTAGAGCCAGGTGGAAAGAATTCCTGTTGAAATAGTCGAATGCTTCCCTCCATCTGTAGGGTTTCTCTGAGAGCCGATCAGTAAAAAAGCCAGCAGCAGTATTGCAGAAAGTTTGTCCCACAGGGGCAAATCTATAAGCAGTGGTGGTGGCCTGGCCAGTGTTGTTCTTTTACAGCAACTTTAACAGTCAGTGGTATTGAGTCCTTACTGTGTGTCGGACATTGTACTAAGTGTTGGGGAGGTCAGGAGATAATAGAGTTGGTAGATTCCCTTCCTCAGGGAGCTTACAATAGCAATAATGTTAACGGGTGCCATCCAACAGTCATTCTGCGAGGCGGCTGCTATTACATCGCAGAACAACTTGGAGGGCTGGGGAGGAAAATTTAGATATAGTATTACAAAGAGGAATTTCTTCCCCAGTTGTGGTTGTCTAAATTAGGAGGTTGAGATGTACCCGTCTGACTAATAAAATCACTTGTCAGACTAGATTTTCTGGGGAGCATGTCCCTTGGATTGTAGTCTCTTGAGGGCAGGGATAGTGTCTGCTGACTCTATGGTACTCTCCCAAGCCCCTAGTATATATATATATATATGTTTGTACATATTTATTACTCTATTTATTTTACTTGTACATATCTATTCTATTTATTTTATTTTGTTAGTATGTTTGGTTTTGTTCTCTGTCTCCCCCTTTTAGACTGTGAGCCCACTGTTGGGTAGGGACCGTCTCTATATGTTGCCAACTTGTACTGCCCAAGCGCTTAGTACAGTGCTCTGCACACAGTAAGTGCTCAATAAATACAATTGATTGATAGTACAGGGCTCTGCACATAGTGCTCTGCGCTTAGTACAGTGCTCTGCACACAGTAAGCACTCAATAAATACGATTGATTGATTGATTTATTGCTCAGTAACTGCCACTTCTAGACAGTCTTCTAGACTGTGAGCCCACTGTTGGGTAGGGACCGCCTGTATATGTTGCCAACTTGTACTTCCCAAGCGCTTAGTACAGTGCTCTGCACACAGTAAGTGCTCAATAAATACGATTGAATGAATGGATGAATGCCACTGATTAGAGAAATTGCTCAATGTGGGATGAGAGCAATTACCAAAAGAGAGCCCCCAATGTGTGCCATGGCCGTGGTTTAAATAGTGAGCTTCAGTAGTAGCCGATTAATTTGACTTTGATGCTAGTCAGCAGAGAATATCCCTCTGATTGTGCTCTTGGATACTTTAGGGGAAACTAGCCATTTTGCCCACTTTTCCTGCTGTTCAGAAATCCTGTAGGATTTTGCTGGAAAAGTTCCTGTTCCTGAGTTGAGTCTGAATGATTTTATAGGCTCATGACCCAAGAAACAAATGATGGAATGTTTAGTTTTCTGTCCCATTGAAGACTATATCGGAAAACTCCATAATTGATAGTAATCAAATAGAAGCATGCCCATAATTTCAAGCATCAGGTTTCAGGATTCAGATTCAGAATTTAGGAGGCAGAAGACTGGTAGTTTTCCATTTAGTATTTTAGTCATAGTGAAATCATTGACTATCATTACTCAGATTTTCTGGGTGGAGTAGAAGGGGTGTGGTGTGAGCAAAGGCCTGAATATCTTTTTGGCGGTAGACCTGACTGTTCTGTCTGTTAGCTCTGCGAATGTGAAGGTCATTTGTTGATGTACATTTATTTACTCGTAGTTCCACATTAGGGTGTAAGATCCTTGTATCCAGGGAACATGTTTTGTGTGTTGTAATTCCCAGACACTTAGTAGAGTGCCTCATTGCACTGTACTCAGGTGGTCCTCAGTAAGAGAAGCATCATGTTCTGGTGGCAAGAGCACGGGCTTGGGAGTGAGTTCTAGTCCAGGTTCTGCCACTTCTCTGCTGTGTGACCTTAGGCAAGTCACTTAACTTCTCTGTGCCTAAGTTACCTCACTTATAAAATGGGGGTTAAGACTGTGAGCCCCATGTAGGACAACCTGATTACTTTGAATCTACCCCAGCACTTAGAACAGTGCTTGGCACGTAGTAAATGTTTAACAAATACCATAATAATAAGTATTATTATTAGTAATAAATGCCATGCTAATGATGGTAATAACAATAATTTTTTAAGCACTTTATTGGTGCCAGGCACTGAACTAAGTGCTGAGGTAGATTCAAGATCACTAGTCAGTCAGTCGTACTGTGTGCAGGGCGTTATACTAAACACTGGGGAAAGTACACTGTAACAGACACATTCCTTGCCTATAACGAGCTTATAGTTTAGAGAGGGAGACAGACATTAATATAAATAAATAATTATTATATTTATAATATATAATATATTACAATAATAACAACATTATATTATATTTATATATTAGAATAATATAACATAATATATAATTATTAAATACATTATATTGAATGAAATTAAAGATATTTACATAAGTGCTGTGGGGCACTAGGTTGGACATAATTCCTCTACACAATCTTAAGTGGGGAGGGAGACCATATATTTAATCTCTCATTTTACAGTTGAGGAAACTGAGGCATAGAGAAGGTAAGTGACTTGCACAGGGTCCCACAACAGGCAAGTGGTGGAGCTGGGATTAGAACCCAGGTCTTCTGACTCCCAGGCTGGGCTCTTTAGATCATTTATTTATATTAAATGTCTGGTATAGTGTTGTTTGTATTCTCCCAAGCACTTTGTACAGTGCCCTGCACACAGTAAGCACCCAATAAATAATAATATTAATGGCATTTATTAAGCGCTTACTATGTGCAAAGCACTGTTCTAAGCGCTGGGGAGGTTACAAGGTGATTAGGTTGTATTAAGTGCTTACTATGTGCAAAGCACCGTTCTCAGCGCTGGGGAGGTTGCACGGTGACCAGGTTGTCCCACGTGGGGCTCAGTCTTAATCCCATTTTACAGATGAGGGAACTGAGGCCCAGAGAAGTGAAGTGACTTGCCCAAAGTCACACAGCAGACAAGTGGCGGAGCTGGGATTTGAACCCGTGACCTCTGACTCCAGAGCCCGGGCTCTTTCCACTGAGCCACGCTGCTTCTACTGATCAATCAATCTAATGATTGACTACTGCTTCTACTATCACTACTACTGTGTCCCCGTTGACTATTCATTCATTCATTCAGTCAGTCATATTTATTGAGTGCTTACTGTGTGCAGAGCACTGTACTAAGCGCTTGGGAAGTACAAGTTGGCAACAAATAGAGACAGTCCCTACCCAACAACGGGCTCACAGTCTAGAAGGGGGAGACAAAGACAGACAACAAAACAAAACATGTGGACAGGTGTCAAGTCATCAGAATAAATAGATATAAAGCTAGGTGCACATCATTAACAAAATAAATAGAATAGTAAATATGTACAAGTGAAATAAATAGAATAATAAGTCTGTAGAAACATATATACAGGTGCTGTGGGGGGGGAAGGAGGTAGGGCGGGGGGATGGGGAGGGGGAGAGGAAGGAGGGGGCTCAGTCTGGGAAGGCCTCCTGGAGGAGGTGAGCTCAGTAGGGCTTTGAAGGGAGGAAGAGAGCTAGCTTGGCGGATGGGCAGAGGGAGGCCATTCCAGGCCAGGGGGAGGACGTGGGCCGGGGGTCGATGGCGGGACGGGCGAGAACGAGGTACGGTGAGGAGATTAGCGGTGGAGGAGCGGAGGGTGCGGGCTGGGCTGGAGAAGGAGAGAAGGGAGGTGAGGTAGGAGGGGGCGAGGTGATGGACAGCCTTGAAGCCAGGGTTGCTGAAGATTACCTGAGCAGCTTACGGGGGCTCAAATCCATCTCCTATAGAAATAAAACCAAACCATTTTACCCGAAATGGTTTCTGTAACGCGAAGCAACATCTCAGTTGAAAGTGCCCTCTTTAGGTCGGCTGCATATCTGGCCTCTCTCAGCCTACCTGCCAGCCATTGATCATGACTCTTGAGTATCCCTGTGAGAGATGCATCTCATGAAACTTGATTTATTTGGGGAGAGAAAAAGAAAGAAAAAGTCTGGTAAAGAAGTCCAACTTTGCTAAAATTAAAATTTTAGCAAAGCATTCTGCTTTAAAATTTAGCAAGCAAAATGTGCTCAGGTGGCATCTAGGAGTGTCCTGGTGGGCATTGAATGAGCCTTCAGGACTGAGATGTTGGGTGAAGGAATTGGTTCTCGGGCTAGTGGTGTGTGCAGTTGGCATCACGCTTTCTGTCCTGCCATCGAATTAGAAAAGGAAAAGAGTTGCATAGGGAATGCTCTTAAATGCATTCCTATCTCCCTCTAGCATGGCAGATTATCTCTGACCTGATAGCCATGTGTTAATTGTAGATGCTTTATTCCATGCAGTGTAGCTGATGGAGTCTCATAAATCCACATCGAAGTAGGTAATTCCAGTGAACACTGAGATTGGATTGGGAAAATTACTCCATTTAAATTCAAGCCGGGTATCCCGCATTACAAGTCATCTTGATATTGATGTAAAACTCTGGGTCAGCCTCATCTGGGAGTCGTTTACCAAATCTTATTGCATAGATTGCTACAGAACTTGGAAGCCTCTGTGATAGTTATTCTCCCCAGATCATTTTTGAAAGCGGGACTATGTAGCCACAGTTAAAAGATCCGCAACAGTGCTGAAGGGGTACCCGTGTCTGGTAGAGGGCATTTTACCTCGAATGTTCATTATTTTGGAGTCATGTTGGTCCTAGGATTTGCTAAAGGTAGTCTTCATTTTACTCAGTCATATTTATTGAGCATTTACTGTGTGCAGAGCACTGTACTGAGCGCTTGGGAGAGTACAATATAACAGTGTAACAGATATAATCCCTGCACACAACGAGCTTACGGTCTAGAGGGACTCTTAGGTCCTATTTGGATAGAGATCTCCAAAACCAAATGTCGGGGAGAAATAGCCACTGTGTGCACCCTCCCCTCTTCTCTCCCCCCCACCTTCAAATCATTCATTCATTCAGTCGTATTTAGTGAGCACTCACTGTGTGCAGAGCACTGTACTAAGCGCTTGGGAAGTACAAGTTGGCAAAATCAGAAGTGAGGAATTGGGTTTGATGTTTGGTCCCGAGGAAACAGAGAGAAGGTCCAAGGTAACTGTCAGAAGTCAGCAGCTGGAGCCCACAGAGGGTAGAGAGAGTATTTGCTGTTGGCAGCTGTGTGTATGCACACTGTGGCCATTTGTGCTCAACCATGATCACACAGTGTGCCAGTGGCATCTCTGGCAGAAACGACGCGACCGTGTTTTCCGCACCACGCGCATTTTGACCGTCGTCTGGTTTGCAGCCTTCTGGGGCTTCTGCAACTGCCCTCTGCCTCAGATTCTCTGCAACCCCTCTCCTAGACGACTTAATTAACTAGGTGTCTTGTGGATGATGGGGAGAGAGGGCCTGGAGCTCTAGAGCTCCTCTGATCCCTTCACTTCTGCATTAAGTGCCATTTTAGAGTCAGCACTGCTGTACGCACGATACACCGTTTGCTTCTGCCTCTTTGCTTCTCCTAATATAGGCAACTGATAACCGTCCACCCCAGACAGAGAAGCTCGGAACTGCATCGGTGTGGAGGTCATCAGCAGTTTATGCCGAAGGAATGAGTGGGCCATCCGCCGTTAGCACTTGCCCTGGGCTCGGAATGGTGAAAAAGCAGCCTACCACATACGTTTGCATTCTAGTCATTCGGATTTACCGTACTCTAAGACCTGAAAGAGTGATGTTTTTGGAGGGTAGTAGCTTCTAAGCCAAGTCATACTGGAAATTCCCCAAACCGCATTGAGGAAGTAAATTCATTTGACCTTAAACTATCAGAAACAAATTCGTCACTGTGATTCTATTTTAAGAGAGCAGACAGATTCTTGGTGTAGAATAATCAGGAAATGAATCAAAACATCCTTAGTTTTTTTTTGTTTGTTTTTTTTTAATGGCATTTATTAAGCGCTTACTATGTGCGAAGCACTGTTCTAAGCACTGGGGAGGTTACAAGGTGATCAGGTTGTCCCACGGGGGCTCTCAGTCTTAATCCCCATAGTTCTTATGCAGCGCTGTCTTTGTTGGTGGTCATTTGTGCTTGGCTAGGCTAAATTAGTAATAATAATAATAACTGGTATTTGTTAAGGACATTCTGTGTGCCGAGCAGTTTACTAAGCACGGGGATTGATACAAGATAGGTCGGATAGAGTCCCCGTCTCACATGGGATTCACAGTCTAAGTAGGAGGGAAAACAGGTATATTTACTTCCAGTTTTGCAAATGAGGGAACTGAATTCCCAGGTCCGTGCTCTTTTCACCTAGCCATGTTGCTTCTCAAAAAATAATTGTTCAGGGATTTTTTTAAAATCACTTTTTTACACCTGCACACGTTTGACTCGAAATCGAGCCTACCCCTAGCTGGGTAGCTAGGGAAGGCGTTGTACTGGTCTGAAATGTGGTAGGAAGTAAAGAAGGGAGAGAAACTGTCTCGGCTGTTTGTAGTAGTTGGTGTCAGTCGGACTCGGGGTCTTTGGGAAGGTGAGAGCTGCGAGAGGATGGAGTCTGTTGATGCAGGCCAAGATAAGGCCCGTCGGTGATCTGACGACCTCAGTGTGCCTCGTTCTCACGGCCCTGTTGCACATTAGCATGTTTGTGGGTTCCTGAAAGGCATGCTGCTTCTAGAGCTGGCACTAGACTCTAGATCTGAGAGCTGTCTGGGGATGTTGGCCAGCGGTGCGGCAGTTCCAGGCTCGATTGGGCTAGCGGCTGGTGGAGGTGGCATGGAGCCAGTGGCACGGCGCCGTGGGTCTGTGCAAGACACCTCCAGCTCTGAGTTACTCTATTGTGGTCTGCCTCCCTCGCTCTCTGATCTGTACCGTCTCCCGGCCACGCACCCCTGGGTCTCTGCTGCTGCCGTCAGCTTTCCTTGGCTGCTCAGTGGGTTCTTGAACAGCGACAACAGACCCGGACTGGCACTGGGTTCAGAAGCAGCAGCGTTGGTCTGTGGGGCGGAGGTAGTCCCACGGCTGCCCTGGCCAGCCTCGTACCCACGGCAGTTGCTGGGCTTTCTGCCCCTTTTCCTTGGCCCTGGCAATCAGGGTGAAAGCACAGACCAAAGTAGTCATATGCAAAATGTCAGTTCATTGTTTGGATTTGCAATATAAATTTGATACCATTCACGTTCTCTAAAACGTACTAAATGTTCTCCCATATATTATCTCATTTATCCCTGTAACTCGGGGAAGCAATTACATAAGTGGAAAAGGTGGTAGCACAGACCAAAGTAGTCATATGCAAAATGTCAGTTCATTGTTTGGATCTGCAATATAAATTTGATACCATTCACGTTCTCTAAAACATACTAAATGTTCTCCCATATATTATCTCATTTATCCCTGTAACTCGGGGAAGCAATTACATAAATGGAAAAGGTGGTAGAATAAAAAGCATTTCTCCAAACAATAGTTACATGGTCGTTTTCTCTCTTTGTCTCGTGGGTGTGTGTTTCTCTAAATATGATTTGCTGGAGTTTCTGGGAAACAAGATAGTTTTTTTTTTTTTAATGGATTTTAATTTGAAGGGTGGGTAATCTTGTCACCTGGAAGCCCAGCTCTGTTTTATTTTCCAGGTTCCTTTCTAGTTCCCACTATCTGCCTTTTGATCTTTTTCCCAGTGCTGTTTAGCTGGTTCATCAGAGCGGATAGGGATAGGAAGAGCAGGTGAAACTTAGGAGTCCATAAGGAGGATTGTGGGAATATGAAAATTAGTGGTTTAAATGAGATTTGGGGTTCACCTGTGGATTTGTTCTCAATGCTACTTTTCCATCGTCTCTAGAGTTAGTTTGGCTCCCAGGATGACTCACTGTAAGCCATTTTATGTTCTGGTACCGAGAGTGACCATATTTAAATATTGACTAAGCAGATCCTGACTCATCTGAATTTCCTCTGGGCCATTTTAAGTACTTGCCCCAACATGCCGTAGGGGATTTGACCAGGACTGTGATAGACAACTCAAAGCATCATTTATTCAGGTAATTCCCTCAATCTGGAAGGTTTCTCTCAGGGGAAGTTTTGAACCCAGTTGAGAGGAGGAGCAGAAGAACCAATTGTACTCAGATGGATAACTTGGTGAGGAAGTAAAACAACTTTGTTTCTGATGTCGGGATAGAGATTGGAGCATGTCTGGAGCTGTAATTGTGTAGTGTTTTGTGTTCTCTTTATGTCGTACTAAACTGAGGTCCACGTGGGTGTTGGTCATCTTACCCGAGATGCCTCAGAGTTTAGCAGGTAATGCATTTGCTAGTCACTCAGGAAGGACAAAATATTCCAATTTGGGTTTGTGTAGTCACTTTAATATTCTGATCTTACGTTATGAGGCTTGGGTTTTGGATTCTTTTGTAGCATTTTCTAAATGTCAAAGTAACTTTCTCCTTATTTCAGAGAATCCAATTTTAAAAATTGCTTTTTTGTTTCATTAAACTTTAGACTGTTACTGCATTGCCAATATGACATCATCTTCCACGCCTACCCAGTATCCAGCCTCTGAAAATGCTTGCAGTGTCACATCGGGACAAGTTAATCAGGTAAAAGAAAGAAAAAGTCCATTTTTTAAAAAACTATATTAGAGGAGTAGAAAACTTTGGAGCGTGTGGATTTTATAGGGAGCATGTGTCTGCAAGTATGAATAGTGAAGATTTTTTCAGCATGTTAAGTAGCCATTCTCCTTAGAATGAAATATGAATTAGGGCTCCCAGTCTGAATCGGAGGGACGAGGATTTAATCCCCATTTTATAGATGCGGTACCTGAGGCACAAAACTTGTTGAGGTCAGGAAATGTGTCTACCAACTCTGTCCTCTTGTAGTCTCCCAAGTGCTTAGTACAGGGCTGTGCACACAGTAAATGCTCAATAAATATCATTGATTAAATGACTTGCCCAGGGTCACACAGCAAACCGGTAGCTGCTTCAGAGGGAAGCAGTATGGCCTATTGGAAAGAGCACAGGGCTGGTTCTAATCCCGGCTCTGCTATTTAGCTGCTGTGTTACCTTGGGCAAATCAATTTTCCATGCCCCAGTTCCCTCATTTGCAAAATGGAGATTCAGTACCTGTGCTTCCTCCTACTTAGAATGTGGTCCCCATGTGGGACCTGATTGTCTTGTATCTCCTCTGTGCTTAGTACAGTGCTTGGCAGGTAATAAGTGCTTGATGGAGAAGCAGCGTGGCTCAGTGGAAAAGAGCATGGGCTTTGGAGTCAGAGGTCATGGGTTCAAATGCCGACTCCGCCAACTGTCACCTGGTGTGATTTTGGGCAAGTCACTTCTCTGTGCCTCAGTTACCTCATCTGTAAAGTGAGGATTAAAACTGTGAGCCCCCCACCGTGGGACAATCTGATCACCCTGTAACCTCCCCAGCGCTTAGAACAGTGCTTTGCACATAGTAAGTGTTTAACAAATACCATTATTATTATTGATGAGCACCACAATTAAAGTGGTGGAATTCCTAATCACTTGCCTCTTCACTCTTAAGGACCCAAGGGCAATTTAACCATCTCCTCAGGGTATCTGCTGTCTCTTATCTCAACTACAATGCTTAAACTTCACCAATCCCACCATGACCCTTCCATCCTCTTCCCCCACCCCCCAGTAAACCCATCCCAGTCCTCCCCTCCCACCACTCCTCCCCTGCCTCTTTGGCCACTCCCACCCCTCCTCCCTGCCCCATCCCTATAATCCTGTCCCGACACCTCCCTTCTTCCCCCTCCTCCTTTGTGAGTCAATTTAATCCCATCCAAAACCCTTCCCACCCCTTGCACCGTTCCCTCCCCCCAGAACCGCCCCCACAGCTTCAGCCTAGTGCAGCCTGTGGAACCCCCACTCCATCATGGGAAAACATCCCTTCATCCTTGACCTGTTGCTGACCCAGTCATGGCTTCCTCACCACCACTGAAACCTGGTTCTCTCCAAATGACGTGGCTTCCCCTGTTGCTCTCTCCAGAGGGGGCCTCATCTTCTCCCACTTTCCCAGACTCACTGGGAAAGGAGGAGTTGTTGGCTTTCCCCTCACGCCCCAGTGCCTCTTGCAGCATTCCTTCTCCACCATCCCCTTTTTTCCCCCTTCCCTCAAAGCCCACATCACCTGCCACTCCAGATTCTAGTAACAGTCATCTGCTGCCCACCCAGGTCCCACCTCCAACTTATTTAATCGCTCTGAACCCATTTTCACATTCTTTCTCTCTTTCTCCATGCGTATATTGATCCTTGGAGACTTCAATATCCACACAGATGTTCCTGATGACCCTTCTGCCTCCCGCCTCCTAACGTTCCTCAATTATTCAATTAACTGATTATGGCATTCGTTAAGCACTTTCTATGTGCCAGGCGCTGTGCTAAGCGCTGGGGTAGATATAAGCAGATTGAGTTGGAACAGTCCCTATCCCATGAGGGGCTCACAGTCTCAATCCCCATTTTACAGATGAGGGAACTGAGGCCCAGAGAAGTGAAGTGACTTGCCCAAGGTCACATAGCAAGCAAGTGGCGGAGCCGGGATTAGAACCCTTAACCTTCTGACTCCCAGGCAAATGCTCTATCTACTACGCCTTGCTGCTTCTCCAACTCCTCAGCTCCACTGGCCTCCTGCTCCACCCCACCGTGCCCACTTACCAACTTGGACACACAGTCGTTTTCATCATAATGATGATGGCATTTGTTAAGCGCTTACTATGTGCAAGGCAGTGTTCTAAGCACCGGGCACTGTTAGAAGCGCTGGACTGCATTATATCTACCCTCACCAACTCTGAATTCCCTCTGACCACACTTGCCTTCTCTCCTCCACACCTCCTCCCCATAAATCTGTACTGTTCCCCCCCAGAGACCTCTGATTTTTAAAACCCATCCACTATTCTCAGTTCATCATGCCCCACCATGCTCTATACCCAAACTACCTTCCCTTGATAACCAAATTGATACTCTCAACACCACCCTCTCTACTGAACTCAATTCACTCGCTCCCCTTTGCCTTCGTCAATCTCGTACCACTAACCCGCAGCCCTGGGTCACCTGCACAGCCCTCGTCCTTGCCTACTGTGCAGGAGCCACAGAGCGCTGCTGGCGGAAATCTAAATTTCAGGCTGACTTCATCCCTTCGAGTTTATCTTTGCATGCTTTAATTCTGACCAGGCAAATTATTTGTCCACTCTTATTGACCCCCATGCCCAACGCCCTCGCCAGTTGTTCCAGGCATTTAACTCCCTCCTCAGGCCCCCTATCCCCCTGCCTCCTCCTTCCCGGCTTGCAATGACCTGACTACCTACTTTACTGACACTGTCAGGCTTGATCTTAAAACCTTCCCAGCCCTCTTCGGTTCCTCCCTCCTCCTCCCCCCTCTTCAACATTCCCAGCTTTCCTAGTGGTATCTCTAGAGGAAATCTGCCTCCTCTCAAAATCCACCCTCTCCAAGTGCACCCCATTCATTCACACCTTATTAAAACACTTGCTCCCTCTCTAACAGCCGCCTTCAACTGGCTTCACTGGCTTCTTACTCACTGCTTTCAAACATGCCAATGTTCTTCCGATCCTAAAAAAACCCTCCCTTGACCCCACGGTTCCCTCCAGTTATCGCCCCATGTTCCTCCTACCATTCCTCTCCAAACTCCTTGAGCAAGTTGTCCACATCCACTGTATCAAATTCCTTTCCTCCAGCCCCCTCCAGTCTGGCTTCCATCCTCTTCACTCCACAGAAACCTCCCTCAGAAGTCACCAATCCTCCTTGCAAGTCCTCCTTGCCAAATCCAACAGCCTGTACTCCATCCTAATCCTCATCCACCTCTCAGCTGCCTTTGACACTGTCAACCACCCCCTTCTCCTGGAAACATTATCCGACCTTGGATTCACCGACACCATCCTCTCTTGGTTCTCCTCTTCTCTCTCTGGCACTCATTCTCAGTCTCCTTTGCAGGCTCCTCCGCCTCCCACCCCCTAATTTTGGGGGTCCCTCAAATTCAATTCTGGGTCCCCTTCTATTCTCCATCTATACTCAATCCTTTGAAGAACTCATTCACTCCCATGGCTTCAACTACCACCTCTATGCAGAGGATTCTCAATTCCACATCTTCAGCCCTGATCTCTCTCCCTCTCTGCTGTTTGGTGTTTCCTCTTGCCTTCAAGACATCTCTACTTGGATGTCCTCCCGTCACCTCAAGCTTAACGTGTCCAAAACAGGACTCCTTATCCTGTTTAGAACCCATTCTAAATCCTGTCCTCCGCCTGACTTTCCCATCACTGCAGACAGCACCACCATCCTTCCTGTCTCACAAGCCTGTAACCTTGGTGTTGTCCTTGACTCCTGTCATTCGACCCATATATTCAATCCATTACTAAATCCTGTCTGTCCCACCTTCACAACATCGCTGAAATCTACCCTTTACTCTCCATCCAAACTGCTATCCTCTCCCACCCTGATTACTGTATTTAGCTGTAAAGCACTGATACACTTCATTGAGACCTTGGGAGTGAAGAGAAGGGCATCTGGTCAGTAAACTTTAGTTGCTTTGAGATTGCCAGTTCTTTTACCTCTCTTCCATACTGCTCCCCAACTTTCAACCATTTCTAAGTTCATTTGCTCCTTGTCAGCAGCACTGGCCAAAGAAAAAGGTGAAAAATATTGGCTCAAGTCAGGTTTTTGACATTATTGGCTGCAGAAAGGTTTTTGGATTATCTGTTTGTTATCCCTGCTATTTCTGTTCCCCATAGCTTTGGATAGTCAAGAGTTAGCTGGGTTTATAAAGGGAAGGCTTCATTTTTTGCAGAACCTTCAGAGGCTCAGTATCACACCAGTGCAAAGGCCAAGGAAAATTTTTGAGAATGGAAACAGGCCCCTGGAATGTTATTCTTGAGCTTGGCCTAGTTTAAAAACCTGGTAACAAGGTTCCATGGGTTTTTCTTCAGACCGTTTCATTTGAATGCCAAACGAGTAATAGCTCTCCACAGTCCCTTCTTGTGGATATCATTAGAGAAGCTTTCAATAGCCTTGTCGGTTAACTTTTTTTCTAAAGCTGTCTGAGGCCAGCGTGGCAGTTGAGCAAATTAGCGGACGGAATCTGGAAGGAAAGAATGGAACAGGCACAGCCCTAGCCTTGGCTGTAAGTCAGTGAGAAATAGCTAAAGCATTTTAACCCCGTCTGGAGGAAAAAGCCTGGTGGTGGATAGGAGTCCAAGTTAGGCAATGCCAAAAACTTAGTTCATATCAAGTCCTACACTTTTAAGAGGAAGTCAGAACTTTTATCTCAGCTAATTTTTTAAAATTAAAGATGGCAAGGCGCATTAGGAAACCTCTAACAGGATCCATCAGTAAGTTTATTCGGTTATCCTCGTCTTTAAGAAATAGTCATTCATTCATTCAATCGTATTTATTGAGCGCTTACTGTGTGCAGAGCACTGTACTAAGCGCTTGGGAAGTGCAACTTGGTAGCATATAGAGACGGTACCTACCCAGCAGCGGGCTCACAGTCTAGAAGGGGGAGACAGACAACAAAACAAAACATATTAACAAAATAAAATAAATAGAATAAATATGAGCCCACTGTTGAGTAGGGACCGTCTCTATATGTTGCCAACTTGTACTTCCCAAGCGCTTAGTACAGTGCCCTGCACACAATAAGTGCTCAATAAAGAGAATTGAATGAATGAATGTACAAATAAAATGAGTAAATAGAGTAATAAATACGTACAAACATACATATATACAGGTGCTGTGGGGAGGGGGAGAGGATCACACTGGATCAGTCGGTCAGTCAGTGTTATCTAGTGCTGTGAGCACTGTACTAAGCACTTGGGAGAGTAGAAAATAACAGGGTTGGTAGACCTGTTCCCTGCCTGCAACCAGCTGACAGTCTAGAGGAAGGTCCAAGGAGATTTAACAGTTACATTGAGATTTTCATTAAAGCCAAATTCTTTCTAGGCCAGTAGTGTTCAAGCAGTTTCCTTTAGCCCTCCCCAGAGTTATTTCCTCTTGGTGAGAGGTTTTTCCTTTTTTGGCCATTAACTTCTAGGGGATCTGAGTAACTGTAGGGGTGAGGAGGAGAAGAAAAACAATTTTTCTGGGTAGAAATAAGGAGTAATGGCTTTTATTTGAAAATTGCCCGAGAAGGCACATCAGAGTTTCTGCTTTGCGGCCCATGTATTTCATGAATGTATGTACTCTTATCAGTCAATCCATGGTATTTAGTGAGCACTTAATGTGTTCAGAGCACTGAACTAAGCACTTATGCTGTATACAGTGTTCAGGAAAATCCCGGTGGTAGGCCACTCGGTAGGGTGTAAATCAGGCTTTTCATTTTGAGTCGCAGGGGCTTTCAGGAGGGTCAGGGCTGGGGAAGAAATGGGAGGCAGACACGCAGAAGCACATAAACGAGGGGCAATGGTCAGACAGTCTTATTGTGCTGAGCACTGTACTAAACTCTCGGGAGGGTACAATATAACAATCAACAGACAAATTCCCTTCCCACAACAAACGGGAAACTCACACGTTGGGAGACGCACTGGGAAAGTAGTCGAGGTTGACAGGGTCTGTTCCCTTCTTGAATCTGGCATTGGGAGGGTCCAGAGCCTCCACCCAAACTTGACTGTGGAGACCAGAGGTCTCCCTCCCTCTGTCCCAACCCTTATTGCTGGCCTGAGTTTTGGCCTAAGTAGGGCCCAGAGGATGGAAACAGCGAGAAAGCCACATCCAGGAGCCTTCTGGGTTACTACCTTCCGGCTGGCCTGTGGTTTTAATGATTTAAAATATATTTTTCTTTCCCTTCCGCGTCATCTGAGGAGGTGGGTTTTCTAGTAATAGAGAGGGCTTAAAGGAGAAGCAGGTGCAGCTGCAAGGGCCACCTGCTTGCTCCAACCATTTCTACCCAGTTTCACCGAAACAAATTCCCAATCTTAAAGTGGGCAGAGAGAGAGACGCACAAAGCCAGCAGTGCTTCGGGAGGGAGATGGGGGGAAAATACTAATTATGAATTCCCTATTAAACATAGAAGTCTGTTACATTGTCAAATGACTTTGGTCAGGAATCGACATAACTGTTTTAAGTTGCCTCTGTAATGTCAGGGAAGAAAAGTGTCAAATGACTTTGGTCAGGAGTTGACATAACCCTTTTCAGTTGTCTTTCTGTAATGTCAGGGAAGAAAAGTGTCAAATGACTTTGGTCAGGAGTTGATATACCCCTTTTAAGTTGTCTTTCTGTAATGTCGGGGAAGAAAAGTGTTAAATGACTTTGGTCAGGAATTGACATAGCCCCTTTAAGTTGTCTTTCTGTAATATCAGGGTAGAAAAGTGTCCAGTCAACGTGTCAGTGGAAAAATTCTTGGCTATGAAACCATCTCAAGGGAATTTAGGAGTTAATGTAGTCAAATGAAACTGCTTCAGGCAGTGCCTTTACATGTGGTTCACTAGCCTGGCAGTCATCATTGATTTAATGAGGTGACCCAGATTTGGGGCACTTCCTGATGCCAGAATAAACTGGAAAACACTGAAAAGCAATTAAAGAATTTTCAAAATCATTCAAGCTGGACAGTGAATTAGCATTCACTGTGTCCAGAGCACTATACTAAGTGCTTGGGAGAATACACTGTAAAAGAGTTGTTAGACACTTTTTCTGCTCACAGGGAGCTTGTGGTTTACAGTGGGAGACGGGCATTAAAATTATGGACCTGTACATAAGTGCTGTAGGGTGAAGTGCATGAAAGTACCTGAAGTACTTCTGAAAGAGAAAAATAATAATAATGGTATTTATTAAGCACTTACTATGTGCGAAGCACTGTTCTAAGCGTTTGGGGGGGGGGGATACAAGGTGATCAGGTTGTCCCCTGTGGGGCGGCTCATGGTCTTCATCCCCATTTTACAGATGAGGGAACTGGGGCTCAAAGAAGTTAAGTGACTTGCCCAAAGTCACACAGCTGACAATCGGCCGAGCTGGGATTTGAACCCATGACCTCTGACTCCAAAGCCCGTAGTCTTTCCACTGAGCCACGCTGCTTCTCTGCTGGTTATTTGGGCAACTGGTCAGAAACGCCCAGTTTGTCGGACCCTGGGACAGTCCTGGAGGGCCCCGAATCGTGCTCTTTGATGAGGAAATAATCACTGTGGGGCTTTCACTCAGTGAAGCACCCAGAGCTGGTGTTTATGGTGGACTTAGCATTGTCTCCATAATTATTCCTTTCCAATGAAGTTCTTGGTTCAGCCTAAACAGTGTCTTTGGGGTTTGTGTTCCCTTTAGGTACGGCCAAAATTGCCACTTCTGAAGATTTTGCAGGCAGCTGGAGCACAAGGTGAAATCTTCACAGTGAAGGAGGTAAACCAGAACGTATTATACATTAGTCTGTAGACTGTAAACTCGTTGATAGAAAATGTCTGTTATATTGTAATAATAATAATAATGATGGTACTTGTTAAGCGCTTACTATGTGCAGAGCACTGTACTAAGCGCTTGGGAAGTACAAGTTGGTAACATATAGAGACGGTCCCTACCTAATAGCGGGCTCACAGTCTAGAAGGGGGACACATATTAACAAAATAAAAGAAATAGAATAGTAAATATGTACAACTAACTTACTGTGTGCAGAGCACTGGACACTAAGCGGTTGGGAAGTCCAAGTTGGCAACATATTCATTCATTCATTCATTCGTATTTATTGAGCGCTTACTGTGTGCAGAGCACTGTACTAAGCGCTTGGGAAGTTGGCAACACATAGAGACAGTCCCTACCCAACAGCGGGCTCACAGTCTAGAAGGGGGAGGCAGAGAACAAAACAAAGCATATGAACAAAATAAAATAAGTAGAATAGATATGTACAAGTAAAATAAGTATATAGAGTAATAAATGTGTACAAACATATATACAGGTTAATCAATCAATCATATTTTTTGAGCATTTACTGTGTGCAGAGCATTGTACTAAGCACTTGGGAAGTACAAGTTGGCAACACATAGAGACGGTCCCTACCCAACAGTGGGCTCACAGTCTAGGAGGGGGAGACAGACAACAAAACAGAACATATTAACAAAATAAAATAAATAGAATAGATATATACAAGTAAAATAAGTAAATAAATAGAGTAATAAATACGTACAAACATATATACATATATACAGGTTAATCAATCAATCATATTTATTGAGCACTTACTGTGTGCAGAGCACTGTACTAAGCGCTTGGGAAGTACAAGTTGGCAACACATAGAGATGGTCCCTACCCAACAGTGGGCTCACAGTGTAGGAGGGGGAGACAGACAACAAAACAAAACATATTAACAAAGTAAAATAAATAGAATAGATATGTACAAATCAGTAAATGCAATTGAATGATTGACTCTAGAGTAGAGACAATCAAAACACACACACACACACTCATCGCCAAAAAACTTATAAGAATGCCCTACAGTGGGAAATGGGCAAAGGGATTTTGCTTATGCTTCAACTGCCCTAGCCCAAGGAATCTATTCTGTTCACGCAGTTCTTTTTACCACAGTAGTTTACTATACATCCTGACTGTATTTTCAGGATACCAGTCTGAGGAAAAAAAGGGCTTTTATGAATTACTCTATTCCTGAGACTTTTGAAGCAAAAGCTCTTGCCATACTCTGCCCTTTTTTTTTTAGCTATTATGTATTTTCCCTCAAGTTCCTTTGAAGCATGTTGTCAGCTAAATGTAAGAATCACCCTGAATTTGTTTATCTCAAGATTAAAATGCAAAGTGTGTAGAAGACGAGAAAAAAATGACACAGTCTCTGATTTACAGGGTTATCTTGCTAGCTAGGAATTAAATGCAGTGGTTTTTCATTATCAAGGTGTCAGATTCTCCTGCAAAGTTCTGTGACTTATTTTAAACACATGCATTTAAATAACTTACTTAGGTTCTAAAAGTTTTGGCTGGAACAAAATTGAATACTTAAGAGAAGGTTCAGATTTAGAGCTCTATTCTGTGGTAGTGCCTGCCCTTAAAATAGGAAAGATTGGTTCTCTTCCAGTGACTTGAAGTAATATTGTTAATATCTTTGTCTACATTTATTTCCTTCAGAAGAGCTCATTTTTTGCTAGTCAGAAAGCATTGTTAACTTAATTTGGGGGGACCTTCATAAAACCTTGGCTAGCTCAAGTCCTTTTTGGAGACTATAGAAGCAGTGTGGCTCAATGGAAAGAGCACGGGCTTTGGAGTCAGGTCATGGGTTCAAATCCCGATTCTGCTAATTGTCAGCTGTGAGACTTTGGGCAAGTCACTTAACTTCTCTGGGCCTCAGTTACCTCATCCCTATCAGGGGATACCTCATCAGGGATCCAGTCTAACAGTTGAAGAGGAGGCATCTAGAAGCGTCACTTTGTTAGAGGCAGTGAGAGCAAACTCAGGGAAATCCTCAGTGCAGACATTGAGCATAATAAGATATTTATTGGCATTGTGCTTTAGCCCCACTAAATAATGGGGATTAAGACTGTGAACCCTCTGTGGGACAATCTGATCACCTTGTAACCTCCCCAGCACTTAGAACAGTGTTCTGCACATAGTAAGCGCTTAATAAATGCCATTATTACTATTACTAGTAAAATCTTGCCTGCTTGGGAGCCTGAGATCATTTGCCGAAGGACTTTGAGGGAAGGTCCACGTCTACACCCGGCACTTTGACATCAGAACACTATTATAATAGTGCTGTTGAAGTGCTGACGCTGTCCTAAACATCGGGGCAATCAATCAATCAATCATATTTATTGAGCGCTTACTATGTGCAGAGCACTGTACTAAGCGCTTGGGAAGTACAAATTGGCAACATATAGAGACAGTCCCTACCCAACAGTGGGCTCACAGTCTAAAAGGGGGAGACAGAGGACAAAACCAAACATACTAACAAAATAAAATAAGTAGAATAGATATGTACAAGTAAAATAAATAAATAAATAGAGTAATAAATATGTACAAACATATGTACATATATACAGGTGCTGTGGCGAAGGGAAGGAGGTAAGATGGGGGGGATGGAGCGGGGGATGAGGGGGAGAGGAAGGAAGGGGCTCAGTCTGGGAAGGCCTCCTGGAGGAGGTGAGCTCTCAGCAGGGCCTTGAAGGGAGGAAGAGAGCTAGCTTGGCGGATGGGCAGAGGGAGGGCATTCCAGGCCCGGGGGATGACGTGGGCCGGGGGTCGATGGCAGGACAGGCGAGAATGAGGCACGGTGAGGAGATTAGCGGCGGAGGAGCGGAGGGTGCGGGCTGGGCTGGAGAAGGAGAGAAGGGAGGTGAGGTAGGAGGGGGCGAGGGGATGGACAGCCTTGAAGCTCAGGGTGAGGAGTTTCTGCCTGATGCTCAGATTGATTGGTAGCCACTGGAGATTTTTGAGGAGGGAAGTAATATGCCCAGAGCGTTTCTGGACAAAGATAATCTGGGCAGCAGCATGAAGTATGGATTGAAGTGGAGAGAGACACGAGGATGGGAGATCAGAGAGAAGGCTGATGCAGTAGTCCAGACGGGATAGGATGAGAGCTTGAACGAGCAGGGTAGCGGTTGGGATGGAGAGGAAAGGGCGGATCTTGGCAATGTTGTGGAGCTGAGACCGGCAGGTTTTGGTGACGGCTTGGATGTGATGGGTGAACGAGAGAGCGGAGTCGAGGATGACACCAAGGTTGCGGGCTTGTGAGACGGGAAGGATGGTAGTGCCGTCAACAGAGATGGGAAAGTCAGGGAGAGGGCAAGGTTTGGGAGGGAAGACAAGGAGTTCAGATACAAAATAATCATGTCCTACATGGGGCTGGCTCACAGTCTAAGAAAGAGGGAGAACACGTATCACATCCTCATTTTGTGGATGAGGGAACTGAAGCACAGAGAAACTAAGTGACCTCTCTGAGACCACACAGCTGATCAGTAGGGAAGCTGGGATTAGAACCTAGGACACCTGATCCCCGGGCCCGTGCTCCTGCCACTAGGCCACACTCTTCAACTTCAGACCAGGTCTGGACCTAAAGCCAGGTGGGTTTTCTTTCCTGGAGTGTGACATTTGGGGTGGTGCCTGTAGCATCCCTGGGCCGCCTCCTACATCTTTCAGGGGAATTCCTTTTCCCCCTTCTCTCCTGTTATCTGTCCAGCACCTATTCACTTGTGAAACCTTCCCTGACATACCAGGGATCCAGTCTAACAGTTGAAGAGAGGCATCTAGAAGCGTCACTTTGTTAGAGGCAATGAGAGCAGACTCAGGGAAATCCTCAGTGCAGACATTGAGCATAATAAGATATTTATTGGCATTGTGCTTTAGCCCCACTAAATAAGTTAAATGGCATCTGGGCACAGATGATTCATAGCACCTGCCTTATTCTATTTTTTTGGTTGGGAACTACGATAGAAAGAAAGTTATTACTGATGGGTATCCTAAAAGGGCTAAATTAATGAAGTATCGGTGCTGTTTGTGCTGTGCTTACTCCCTGGGGAAAACTTTAATTTCTAGTTGATCCACTCCATATGAATTGAAAATGAACCCACTGGGCAGAGAAGCTGGGAACTTGGACTTGCGACCAAAGTCATTTACAATGATTTAACTTAAATTGACTTTTCTGACAAGTATTTGAACACAATCTTGGAAATGTATATCAGAATGTTGAATAACATAGGCAAAATTCTGCTCTGCGGAGTGAGACACTACTTTCTATCTGTGCATAGTTCCATCGATTTCCAGTTCCTTAGTTTACTTAAAGGCTGAGCAGAAGCTTCTGGACGGTCACCTTCCAGAGCTGGGTTCATTCTCCTCTGCTTGGAGGGTAACCGGGCTTATTGGCACAGAGCAAGTGCTTTGCAAATATCAGAGTTATAAGAAGCTATATTTTTGCATCATTGAGGCAAATGACTTTCAGCAAACTGGGGACAGTGTGGAGGTTTCTAGGCAAAGGTGCTGCTAGCATCAGGTGTAGAAAGATTATTATTATTATTATTTTTGTAAATCAAAGCATAAAAGCTGATAGTCCTGACCATCGACTTTAAAGAACCAGCCAGCTCTCACCCCCATCATACCTCTGATGGTTTCCTACTACAGTCCAGCCCACACACAACCTATTTCCTGTGCCACAGTCTTGTCTACCTTGCCGCCAATCCCGTGCCCTCACTGTCCCTTTGGCCTGGAATCACCTCTCCGAGATGTCTTCCCCCAACTAAGCCCTCATTTCTCCTGCTCCCTTTCCCATCACCTGTGTACTTGGGTCTGTACCCTTTAAACAGTTATTATTCATCCCATCCCCGGCCCCAGCAACACTTACATGCCTATCCATAATTTATTTTAAAGTCTGTCTTCCCCATAGACGGTAAGCTTCTTGTGGGCAGGGAACATATCTATCAACTCCGTTGTATTGTACTTGCTCAAGAGCCTAGTACTGTGCTCTTCATACAGTAAGTGCTCGATAAATAGCATTGATTGATTGGGGATGAGGTGCTCAGCAACTTTGGCGTAAAATACCTCTCACAGTGCAATGCTATGAGAACACCCAGTGCATACTCCGTGCCAGTTGATGATGGTGATGTTGAATTTGCTTATGACCAACATTACTTGCAGTGGAGAAATATGAATGTAAGCTCTTCAGTGATTCTAAAATCACCCACCCCATAGGCTCTCCCTGTGGTAGAACCTTAAATCCGATGGGCTGCAAATCAAAAATCGATGATGCTAAACACAAATGGTATTCCAGCAGATCCATTCTCTCTGTTGGAGTTCTGTTCTCTTGATAACATCCGAGTGTTTCTGATTCCACTATCTCATTCATCTACAGGTCATGCATTTTCTGGGTCAGTATATAATGGTGAAGCAGCTCTATGATCAGCAGGCCCAACACATGGTGCATTGTGGAGGGGATCTCCTGGGAGAGTTGTTGGGACTTCAGAGTTTCTCCGTGAAAGATCCAAGGTAAGTAGAGTCAGAATGGGTATTTCTTAGACGTGTACCTTTAACTGACCCTGGTCACCTTTGTGGCGTGTTGTTAGCTCTCTCGATTACTGAGGTGTCATCTCTGGCTTTTTTTTTTAAATGACATTTGTTAAATGCATACTCTGCGCTAAGCGCAGCTCTAAGCACTGGGGTGGGTACAAGGTAATCAGGTTGGACACAGTCCATGTCCCACATGGGGCTCACCGTCTTAAACCTCATTTTACAGATGAGGGAACTCAGGCTCAGAGAAGTGACGTGACTTGCCCGCAGTCACCCAGCAGACACTTGAGGCGGATCTGGGATCAGCAGCATGGCTTTGTGGAAAGAACATGGGCGGTGGGAGTCGGAGGACGTGAGGTCTAATCCTGGCTCCACCACTTGACCCTGGGCAAGCCACTTACTTTCTCTGTGCCTCAGTTACCTCATCTGTTAATGGAGATTAAGAGTGTGAGCCCCACGTGGGACAACCTGATTACCTTGTATCTACCCCAGTGCTTAGAGCAGTGCTTGGCACATAGTAAGGACTTAACAAATATTATTATTATTAATTATAAACCAGGTGCTTTTGATTCCCAGGTCTGTGCTGTATCCATTAAACCATACTGCTTATTCTACTGACCAGCTGCAGCATAGAACAGAGATTCGTTCTCTACTCTTGCCCATGTAAAATCTGCCCATTTAGAACTCTGGTCCCTTTTGTTGCATGTTGTGACTTGATCCAGCTAAATATGAAAATTCCAGGAAGAGCTGGTCTCATTCTACCAGGGCATCGTCCTTCCAAGTTGTCTTCAGGCCTTTCATGGAAATGGAAATCATCTGAATTGTTAGAGTATTCCTTGGACTTCCCTAAATAGGAAGTTAAATCGATATTGAGAGGTCTGCATTCGTCTTTCTGAGCTGCGGTTTCTCTACGTGAAGATCACTCCCTCTTACGATTGGTGTGAGGACTTATGAGAGACACATCTCTCTTGTCCCCTCTGGTTTTGAGGAGTCATGCTCAATTTTCTTTCTACTTTGGCTAGCACGGTGGGCAGTTTGGTGTAATCACTGTTTTCCATGATTGTAGAAAACTAGCTGTCATCTCAAATGGGCCAGGCCCTCCAACTCGCTCTCCCCAGGAGTAGAATTGCATTGAGCTTTTCAGTTACTGTATCACTGGTTCACTAGCACTGCGAACTAATGTGTGGACTTATGGTAACTGGAAGCAGCAGCATAGGCTAATGGAAAGACCATGGGATAGGGAGTCTGATGGGGATTTGTTTTGAGGGTGCCTTTATGTCCTCAGTCATTGCAGGGTTCTTGCGAGGGAGCACTATACATTTGACAAGGTTTCACCTGCAGAGAAATTGAGGTGTTACGGCTTTCTTTTCCTCAGTTAGTAATCTTCTTCCCCATCTCCCAACAGCCCTCTTTATGATATGCTGAGGAAAAACCTGGTCTCTGCCACTGTCCCAGGTACGTTGATCATATCTTATCAGCTCATAGTAGTGTTAAGTGAATTTGGGTAAGTAAGTCTGTAGGCAGGATGGAGAATTGTGTCTGAAATGAAATGCTGTATTCTGGGTTGAGGAGTGGGGTGTTCACCTCTGCTGAGAAACATAAAGCTGTCCACATTGCAGTACCAACTCTTGCTTGATGGGTCTTTGCGTCCCGTGCCTCTGTTCTTTAAATATCGCTGACTGGGCATGTCTTGGAATTGGCACCCTTTGGGTTGCGGAAGGGGAAGGACAGAATTCCTGCTGCAGCTGTCAAATCATTCAATCAGTGGTATTGTGTGCAGAGCACTGTACTGAGTGGTTGGGAAAGTACAATACAATAGAGTTTATAGACATGATCCCTGCCCACAAGGAACTAAGTGAAGGAAAAGCTTCAAACCCCTGGTAAAACCCATCGAATGATGCCGTGTGTGTTTTATTAAATCTGCTCTTTCCGCCTCCAAACTTATATATGATGGGTCTGAGCGCCTCTCAAATCGGGCAGCTGGGTAGATCTCCCAAAAGAACTTGAGCTCTCTAGAGGACTCCAGTCCAGCATTGCCAGAGCAAGAACTTTAGCCCTGCCTACAGCCAAAATGAATGCTTGGAAGGTTGACGGTTTCGATTAAAGACTTATCCTGTAGGGGTAATGGAATTGGCATCAGTCAGTCTGTTGGATTTGTCAAGTGCTTACGTGGCTTAGTGGAAAGAGCACGGGCTTGGGAATCAGAGGTCATGGGTTCTAATGTTGGCTCCGCCACTTGATGATGATAATGATGGCAATCAGCGCTTAGAACAGTGCTTTGTACATAGTAAGCGCTTAATAAATGCCATTATTATTATTATTATTTAAATGCTTACTATGTGCCAAGCACTTGTCTGCTATGTGACCTTGGGCAAGCCACTTAACTTCTCTGTGCCTCAGTTACCTCATCTGTAAATGGAGATTAAGACTGTGAGTTCCACGTGGGACAACCCGGTTACCTTGTATCTACCCCAGCGCTTAGAACGGTGCTTGGCACATAGTAAGCACTTAAAAAAAGCATTATTATTATTATTATTATTATGGGAAGAGCACTGTACTAAGCACCTGGGAGAGAACAGTATAACAGAGTTGGTAGATATGTTCTCTGCCCACAAGGAGCCTACAGCCTAGAGGGCATGGACTCTTTGTAGTCAAACAAGTGGATTTTCATTCCATCATACCACAGATGAGTCCAGGGGTCCCATTTGGGGCTTTAAAGAGGTATTGACTCACAGCTCAGGATCTCTATGTTTAACTGTGAATCTCTGCTCAGCAGGGACTTGCTCCTAAAATGGCAGATGGGTCAAAATTCAGTTACCATGCACTGGTAGAACTGTGTAAGGGTATGCCCTTGGGCATTAAAGGGGAATTTAATAAAATTGACTACATTGTTCATCTTTGCAACAGATAATCTGCTCATGTATTAAACCTCATCCCCTAATTGGACTTCACATCCAAAGTGTTGTGTTTTAAAAAAAAATCCCACTTCCTTTGCTGTTTCATTTTCTTTTTGGCCCTTTCTCCGCAGAAGTTAATGTATACTGATTAAGTGATATGGGTGTCTGTTACATCCTTTTTTTCTGGGAATTGAACTTGCCCAAGTGCTTTTATATCCGTGTCCCCAGTTTAATTTGCACCTGTTTTGTGTGAATGCTCAGTGCTGGTGAGATTTCAGTCAACTTTCTGAATTGGAAAGGCCTGGGAGAGTTCCTCCATTTACCCCGTCTTTCATAATTCTTTCAAGGATTTCAGCTATGCTCTGGTTTTTGCTTTGCTCAGTGAAAAGAATGCTGTTTTATTAGAACTGGATCCTTTAAAATCGCAAATGTGTGTGCGTGGCAATTAAAGGGAACAAACTCGGCAGACATGCCCCTTATTTTGTTGCATTGTCCTTTTTTCTTAGTGCTTTAGTTGCTTAGCTCAAGTCATGCCTTTAGATTCTGGCATTACAAGCGCTTGACATTTGGAGTAAACCGACAAAGAATTCTTTCTAGCCTTTTCCGTGCATCTTTGTTAACTTGAGTATTTCTTTGAAGAGCAGTAGGGGTAAGACAAGTTCCCCTCGAGAAAAGCCCCCCCGCCCCGATTCCACAGCTGTTCTTTGTGTGTCTAAATCACCTGTACCAACAAAAAGTCAATTAGGACCATTGCCACTTGGTGTGATAGGTGTTCTAGACTTGAATCTGCTTTCGACTGTTAAAAGAATGGTCCGTTCAGTTCCGTTCGCTAAATCTGTATTCTTCCTCTACTTATCCCTCACTGGATGAGGCCTCCCTAATTTTTTCACCTAGGGGACCGAAGATCGGTAGTGAGACTGAGCCACAATTGGCTGACTCTTTTGTAGTCTGAGTACCTATTTCTGGCAGGCTGAGCGATCCTGGGTTATTAGCTGGGTTTGTAACTCATTTTTTGTTGTTATTGTTGAGCCCACGTCTCCCTTTTCCACCATCAAGGAATCCCAAAGTTCCAGGCAAATAGATTCCTCTCCTATTTGAGACAGTCCTGGGACGTGGCATCCCATAGGCGGGCGGTGTCGACATCCCCTTCTTCCCGTCGGCCTTGAGAATGGCCGGAAGCACTTCCTCCGCTCTCCTGTGCTAACATCGTGACCGAGTTGGGAAAACTTGAATCAGTTTTGTGAGTCCAGAATCAGACCTCCAGATGATGTTGCCTGTCCTGCATTGATGATAGACTACCATCGCCTTGAGGCCTGTAGAGTTGTCTTGGGTCAGGACACTGGCATTGTGGGCGCTGTTGGCATGTGACGACGTGAGGCAGACAGAACAGTTGGCGGTTCAGAGGCTGGTGAGGTTTCAGTGTCGGCATTTGGAAGAAAACACTTTGGGCGGAGGAGGGAAGTTGTGCCCATTCAGGAGACGTGATTTTTCCGACCGCAGACGCACTTGCAAACGTTGGTTTTTCTTCCCCAGAAGAATCCGGCAGCCGGCCGGGAGACGAGAGAAAAATTTCACTTCATTGGAGGATCACTTTTGCGGGAGGGCAGGGAGGGCGGACACCTCGAAGTTAACAGAACCCTATTTAGTTAGTGCGGGTATTTATGAAGCACCTACAGAGTGTCAGACGTTGTCCTAAAGTGCTGGGCCAATCCACGATATTGAGATCCATTTGAACGAAGTTCTTCTTGGCCTTGCTACCCCGTCCACACACCAGAGAACGACGCACCGTATCCATCAAGGGTGACCCTTTCCCCTCCACCCGGGTGGCCAGCTTCGGCTCATTTCGTGTGGAGAGAATGGCTATTACCAGGGAGGGTTTGTTTCTTTTGTTTTACTTGCTATCTAGATGCCGCACAGACTCTCGCACAGGAACAGAGCATGGATATTCCCAGCCAAGACCAACTGAAGGTAAACTCACCGCCTGGTGACTTCTTTTGTTGTACAGAGTGGCCCCTTCTCTGTACCTGTGGATCTTGGACTCCCAAAACATTGTCTGGCCACCACTAGCCTGGTTGGCATTTTTGCCGCAAGTTCTTGGGAGTCCACCGTCCAAGGACAGAGGGACCCTTCTCTGTTCTGCCCATAACAGAGTTCCATTCTCTGAGTCTTTTTTTGGGATGTAGCACTTCTTGCCTTCACTCCCTCAAGTTGGCACTTTTCTCTGGAGTTTGCATGAGTGTGTATGCGTGTGTTGGAGTGAGCAAAACGCTTTTTGGGAACTGCGTCATCTGGTTTTGCCTAGCTGCCTGTCAGGCCGTTTCCTCCAGCTTCCTGAAAACCCCGGAAAAACTCTGTTGTCAGGATCTTATCTGTCTAGACGATTGGGTTAGTTCCCCGAATGATGCCTCTTCGTTTTCGGAACGGAGGAGCCCACGACTGCTACGGCAAAAATGAGCGGTGTTGGACTCCTCTCCCAACCGGACATCTTCCCCAGGCGTAGCGTTCGATGAGTGGTGTGTTCTCCAGCTTTCCCATGTTCCTGTGCTTAACCCATTGTGTTGCACTGCAACTGGTGACCCAGGACGGAATTGCTACATCCCCTGTCCTAGTCATCTTCCCCCCGGCACTGATGGGTGACTTTCTCCTTCCTCCTAGCAGAGTGTGGAGGAAAGCGCCAGCCCCGGGAAAAGGCCAGAAGAAGGTGATGTTGCTGCCACCCTGACTACCTCACAGCGCAAACGCAGAAGCCCCGGAGAAGGCAAGTGTGGATCTGGGGAAGGAGAGGGGTTGAGGAGGTTAAAAAAAAAAGAAAAAGGAATGAAATGCACTTCCCTGAGCCAGAATTTACTGAAGTGAGTTAGCCCCACTAAAGCAGCTGTTTGTGAGTCTCAAAGCACTGTTAATTGATGTGCTCTCTCAGCATTCAGGAGTATGAGATATGTATGTTTGTATGTGACTAGATCCCTATTCTCCTCTCCCCCCGCACCAACCCCATAGGTAGTTTAATTTAGCTTGTAATGAATTGTGTGAAGGTGTCTGGAACCTGTGTTTATTTTAAGATGGATCTTTAAGGAGTCTAGAGTTATAGGACAAGGACTGTGAAGAGCCATCCGATGGAGAGCATCACCTTGGCCAGAGGGAGAAAGGCCAGGAGTCTTTTTCCATCTCAAATACCCAGGCTCCCCACAGTCATGTCTTCCTTCTATGACTGGAACACCTTCCACACAAAGTATGTCTAATCCTCCTTGGTGCTTGCACTTCCCCAGTCATAGACTGGGCAAATTGGAGAGGTGTCTTTTATAGGTGGACTTTTGTTTGATCTGACAATTTTGCGTGGAATGTGTAGAGGGAAATGCTCACTCTTGGGGCCCTGAAGTTCATGGAAGGTGAAGGAGGGGAGGATATGAGGCCTTACCTGCTGGAAGTCTCACGGCGAGCTAAGACTAGGCCCTCGGTCCCCGTGGCGTCAGGTTGGAATGTCCCAGTGAGCTGAGTTAGTAGGTTGTTGGAAGCTCAGTAAAAGCTCCGTTGCGGAAAACAATCTCCCAGAACTGCAGTTTTATGTGCAAAATGTGCAGACTCATAGATCTCCACCGAAAGTATTTTACAGCAAACACGTTTCTCATCCAGGTTCTTGGCCTCATAAATAAAGAAATCCTGGGCGAAAGTGGCAGGTTAAGCCCAAATAGCACATCAATCAAGCAGTGCTGTCAGAAGTTTTTCAGACCTTCCTGGTGTCAGTTTATCAAGTGGGTTGACTTTTTCCCCTTTCCATAGATTACGTAGGAAGGAAACTGAATCAGATCTTAAAAATCCATTCAGGTTGGGGGATATGGCATGTGCAGTCTTAGAATTCTTGTTGTTTTCCACTCCCAGTCTTCTGTAATTAAGAAGCGCACTTTCCCGCGAAGTCTGTCTCCGATGTGAGTCAAGGAGGCCGGCAATGCAGCAGGCAGTTGTAGAGCTGTCTGTTTCCTGCCCCTTCAATCAATCGTATTTATTGAGCGCTTACTGTGTGCAGAGCACTGTACTACCTGTCTGACAGGCAGTGACCAGACATTGAGCCCGTGTGGCGATTAGGAGAGAATGAAGCGGGTTCGTCCACTGAAACTTCTTGCCAGGACTGCAGACTAGTTGGTTCAGCTTGAGCAGATGGGCCTAGGAGATAAAGTACGGCCTTGACTCAGAGAGGGCATGTCACCCGCCGTCTAGTGTGATTGAAGCAAGTAAGATAAAGCGTAGAGTGCTTTCTTCAGGACTCCCGATCCAGTTGGAACCCTCCCTATTACTCAGGATGATGTAGCGCACGTACATAGTCTGATCACTCAGTCGACAGCTTCTTCTGGCATGCCCCCAGGTTTCATAACATCGTACACTGGTTTCCGCCTAAGTGTGGTAAGTAGTTTGGGTGCACCTTACTTTCATCAGAAGCAGCGTGGCTCAGTGGAAAGAGCACGGGCTTGGGAGTCAGAGGTCATGGATTCTAATCCCGGCTCCTCCACATGTCTGCTGTGTGATTTGGGCAAGTCACTTAACTTCTCTGAGCCTCGGTTCCCTCATCTGTAAGATGGAGATGAAGACTGTGAGCCCCACCTGGGGCAACCTCATCACCCTGTATCCCCCAGTGCTTAGAACAGTGCTTTGCACCTAGTAAGCACTTAACAAATATCATTATTATTGTTATTATCAGGGATTCACGTCAGGGCACCATATGGATTCACGAAGGAATAAAGTCCCGAATGATGTTTAGAGAAGTCCGTGGTGGCTACTCGAGAGAGACCTGTTAGCAGTGGTCCGTGGTATGGCCCTCTCCACGAGACTGTGAGCCCACTGTTGGGTAGGGACTGTCTCTATATGTTGCCAATTTGTACTTCCCAAGCGCTTAGTACAGTGCTCTGCACATAGTAAGCGCTCAATAAATACGATTGATGATGATGATGATGATGATGAAGGGGAATGTCTGGGAGGGAAACCATCACGTTGTTTCTCCCACACGTCTCGAAGGTGTCACTGTTGGAAACACAGTACCGGGTTGGATGGTCTCTTAGTCTGACCCGGTATGGCGTTGCCTAGGTTCTTTCTGGAATCCGGTCCTGCAGATAATGGGCGTCCTGTGCAAATGAGCTTTCCCTGAGGAATGAGTAGCCTTCCTGCTGTAGAAACCTCGGACCTCTGACAGCTTTATCAGTTTAACAGAATTAGTCTACGTTGGGCATCCACATAAGCCACAAGCTGCAGAGAAGCAGCGTGGCTTAATGGAAAGGTCATGGGCTTGGGAGTCAGAGGACGTGGGTTCTAATCCTGGCTCCGCCACTTGTCTGCTATGTGACCTTGGGCAAGTCACCCAACTTTTCTGTGTGTCAGTTACTTCATCTGTAAAATGGGGATTAAAAGTGTGAGCCCCATGTGGGACAACTTGATTACCCTGAATCTACCCCAGTGCTTATTATAGTTCTTGGCACTTAGTAAGCACTTAACAAATGCCGTAATTATTATTATTATCAGGCCTTGGCCTAAAGGCCAAAGGTGGCATACTAAGCCATACAGCCACAGAGCCACCAAGGCCGAAAAGTGCTTCACTTCTGGGTTCCCATGCAGTTCACCCAGTCCCTTCTTTTTCCACCTTCCAGCTCCTCTAAAGACTCAGTTTGGAGGGCTGAATTTCTTATGAAAGACAGTTGGTCCGGCTTAATTTCTTATGAAAGACAGTTGGTCCGGCTTATGCTAAATAAAAGCTGGATGGAAGAAGTACCCTGCAAGCTCTGATGGTCTCTTTCTATCACGTTTTACTTTCTCCATCACCCACCCCTGCACACTTGTAGCAGGAATAGAGACAGTTCAAAGATTTCTCAAGAGTCTGTTCCTTGGATATAGGTAGTAAGTTCATCAATGTCATCATCATCATCCTCCCCATCTCCTTCACAAGCATTTGTCAAAGATGTACTCTGACTGCTGTGAGATGATGAAGCTGACAAAGAGTTGGTCCCGGCACCCACCAACTAATGCTTGGGAAGCCTTCCCAAAGAAATAAAAACATTTCTAAAGTTAAAATCCCGAAGATAACAAGCTCCAAACAGTGAACTGGAGCAGGTAACCAATCAATCAATCAATCGTATTTATTGAGCGCTTACTTGGTGCAGAGCACTGTACTAAGCGCTTGGGAAGTACAAGTTGGCAACATATAGAGACAGTCCCTACCCAACGGTGGGCTCACAGTCTAAAAGGGGGAGACAGAGAACAAAACCAAACATACTAACAAAATAAAATAAATAGAATAGATATGTACAAGTAAAATAAATAGAGTAATAAATAAATAGAGTAATAAATAAATAAATAGAGTAATAGTAACAAGAATAAGATATCTGCCAGGACACTTTTCTGGGCCAAGACCCCTCAAACTCAAGATATAAAGGGTGGGTGCCCTCCTACCTCTTCTCTTTGGATGGTGACAAAGATGGGGGAACAGTCTAACCCTCAGTCTGTACCCCGCCACCCCCATACCTTTGACTCCAGTGATGGGGTGACCCAGTCCAATACCAGAATCACTCAGTGGTGTTTGAGTGCTTAAGAGCCATGTACTAAACACTTAATAATTGTGGTGTTCGTTAAGCACTTCCTGGAAGTGTACACTACAGTAGAGTTGTTAGATTTCCTCCCCTCGAGGAGCTTGCAATCTAGTGAGAAGACAGACATTAAAATACAGGTCAAGGAAGCAGCAGAGTATGGAGTTGTATATATCATTGCCGTGGGACTGGGGGTGGGGTGAGTGTCACAGTGCCAAGTGCGTAGACGACACAGGCTGGCAAAAGGGAGGGGCTCCAGCTTTCAGTGTTCAGTGGGAATAGAGGTGAGTGTCTAAAGATGGGGGAAATGGAGGCGGAGGAAAGGAGTCTAGTTCTCAGGACCTCAAAGGCACTGCTACTCTTCTCATGCTCTCATGGCAGAGCAGGGCAAAGCTTTTGGAAGATCTTCCCATCTTCTTCCTTCTTTGGCTTCTGCAGATGAAGATTTAATAGAAAATGTACCACAAAGCAAGCAACAAAAACTGGACCTGGTATTTGAGGAGTGGGATGTAGCCGGGCTCCCTTGGTGGTTCTTAGGAAATCTGAGAAACAATTACATGCCTAGAAGTAATGGCTCCACTGACTTGCAGACAAACCAGGTAAGTGAATAAAAAGTTTGGGCTGGGTCTTTGCCCTTTCCAGGGTTCAGGGAAGTTTGTGGGAATCTTGTTTTTAGCAATTCAGCCACCTGGTATTGTTTGGGTTCTGTGTTCACTTTTGGCTGGTATCCTCACAAGTGCGTAGTGCAGTGCTCTTCTCACAGTAATTGCCCAATAAATACTGATGCTTGATTGATAGCATTGTGTGCTGTATGTCCACTAAGTAACCTCTGGAATATCCCTCTCAAGGCCATGTTGAAGGGATAGGAGAGAGAATAGTAGCAAGAGAATGAAGAAGAATGTTCGTAATGAAGAGCTGGACTTTGAATTTGGCAGGTGCAGGTAGACTCCCGGGGAGCCAATTTTCTTGATTGATTGATTGATTGATGTTTTTAAGTCTTGAGAAGGTGGTACAGCGGAGTGAAGGAAGGGTTCAGGTTCCTGGCATATTTCCTGATAATCATGTCTGCGTGAATGGATTTAAAATGTTGTCATCAAACAGACTAGCTTTCAGGTGGAGTCCTGTACAGGCAGTGGATTCCTCCAAATCGGCCAATCATTCAGTGGAATTTATTGTACTCCTGTTGTGTGCACAGCACTGTACGAAGCACTTGGGAGAGTACAATATAACTGAGTTGGTAGGCATCTTCCCTGTCCACAATGAGCTTACGGTCCAAAGGGAGAGACATTACTACAAATAGTATATTTAATATATATTTAGCATAACCTCTTAATTCACATTCTATAACCATTATATATTATTACATCATGTTTTATACTGTACAATACAATTATACTTTATATATACAATTTTGAGGCATTTGGTATTCACCCCACCCTCAGCCCCACAGCATTCATGTACATATATATGGGTGTGTGTGTATGTATGATTTGTGTATGTGTTTGTGTGTATGTACATATGTACATACATACACACTTAACGTGCCTTGGACTGAGGGTGGGGTGAATACCAAATGCCCACAATACCGTCTTGAGGGAGGAGAGTGAAGAGAATTTTTGTCAAGTAGTGCAACTCCAGTTTGCCCTTCCTGACTTTTTTTTAGCTCTTTGAAATTGCTTCTGACAGTTTTCAACTGCTGATCTTGTTACCTTTTTACTCTGTTTTCTGTGCAGCAGCGCTTTTATTTTCCTAAAGTGCCTTCACATCAATGATCTCATTTTCTCCTCACACAATCCCTGTGAGGTAGGGAGAAGCAAGTAGTATTGTCAGTTCACAGATAAGGAAGTGGAGACTCAGGGACTAAGTAACTTGGTGAAGGACACACAGCAGGGCAGAGCCAGAAATAAAACCCAGATTTCTTGACTTCCAGTCCCAGTTTCCATGAATTAGGTCACAGTATCCCCCAGCGATCAGGCTGACTTCACTGAAGACCTGTTTTGAAAAATTATGCTATTCAAGTTAGCGAGCTCCAGCAATTGGGGAGCTTCACCAGTCTTTTTGTATCCTGAGGGAGGGTGTGTTGCACTTCAACCCAGCATCTATGAAGGGACCGCAAAGAAAGGCCGTGGGGAAGAAGTTGAGCAGTGGCCCTAGTGATCTTACCTTTTCGGGGCGTGTGTGAGCCACTGATCTCTGAGCAATTTTACTCCTTTTTTAATTCCACCAGGATATAGATACTGCCATTGTTTCAGACACTACAGATGACTTGTGGTTCTTGAACGAATCGGGATCAGAGCCGTTAAATGTGGGAAAAGTCGAAGCTGACGACCATCCCGATCAAACTTGTGAAGAAGGAGCGGGGAAAGAGAATGACAAAAAGGTAAGTCCGGGGAAACTGGATCTAGGATGCAGCCAGAAGGCTGCTCGTGCTAGTTTACATGCACAAACTTGCAAGTACACTATTAACTAGTCATGAAGACAAGCACCTGCTGGGCCTCTTGGAAAATTGGCAGTGTGGAGAAGTGAAAATCAGACACTGGGCAAAAAAAGGTTTCACATACTCGGCTTTCTCTTTCGGTTCTCTCTGGTTTTCGGAGTGTCTAGGGGTGGTGAATTTTGGGTGGGTTTACTCTAGGCAAGCACATGTGTTTGCTCAGCTATTGGGGAGCAAGCAGTAGGATGACAGCAAGGTTCATCGGAATCCCAGGTAAGGCTGCAGCCAAATAGAATCTTTGTGGGCTGGATAATTTTGGAAAATAGTAGTAGCATTGTAAACCCCGCTTCCCATTCCCCTGGTGTCCGCCTGCCTGGACTGTAAACTTCAGCTTTTAGTTAAAAATGTTTAATAGGTGCTTCCATTTTCCCCTTGATAATATTGCGCTGGCTCATGAGATCCTGTTTTTCGGAAAGGCTCACTTGACACATTCTTCAAAGTCAAAAGAAAACTAAGCAGAATATGATTTATCTGGATCCCACCCACTGAATTTCTTGTGAACACTCCCTTCAGTGCACAGATACAGCTGCTCATTTCTTCCTTTAATCAACAAGTCCTATTTTTCTGTATTCCTAGTGGGGAAGGCTTCGGTGGCTACCTCGGGGAAGTCAGTCACAGGGGAAGTCTGTCCATCCAGTTGGGCTTGGGTCCCATGCCTCTGTGTGGACCAGCTGGCAGAGGAGCAGCTCTAGCAAGTCACTTCTAGATCCACCTTCCGCCCAACTTCCCATTTTTGTCAGGCTAGCCAAGCCACTTAACTTCTCAGTGCCTCAGTTACCTCATCCATAAAATTGGTGATTCAGTACCTGTTCTTATTAATTATGATAGCGTTTAAGTGCTTACTGTGTGCAAAGCACTGTTCTAAGCCCTGGGGAAGTTACAAGGTGATCAGGTTGTCCCACGGGGGGCTCACAGTCTTAATCCCCATCTTACAGATGAGGTAACTGAGGCACAGAGAAGTTAAGTGACTTGCCCAAAGTCACACAGCTGGCAGTTGGCGGAGCTGGAATTTGAACCCATGACCTGTGACTCCAAAGCCCATGCTCTTTCCACTGAGCCACGCTGCTTCTCCCTTCTGTTCTCCCTTCTACTTAGATTGCAGCCTGTGACTGACCTGATGGTTCTTTATCTTCCCCAGCGCTCAGAACAGTACTTGACACACAGAAAGGGCTTGACACATACCACAGTTGCTATTATCATTAGCCACAGAGGCCACAGAAGTTGAAATCCAAACCAGAAATCCTTCCATTCCAGGCTGGACACATGATATCCCATGTGTCATCCTTGTCAACTGTACTCATGAGTGTTCTTTGCCTTCGCAGGTGATTGAAGTTAAGATATATGATGACCTTGAGGACTCCCAATGCCTAAGCGATGACACTGATACAGAGGTTGCCTCTGAGGTATGCATCCATTTCAAACATATGCAGGCCGCGGCTCTCCATCCACCACCAGATGCCGTTTCAGCAGTTGGCTTGGGTGGGAGAGTTTATATTTTTTTTCTCTGACTCCGTACCGAATGCCCTTTGAGAGCAGCTGAGGAGTACTCTTCGTGGCTTTCCAATCCACTTCTGGAGGTTTGTATTGGATATTTTGCGAGTGAGTAAATAGGCGCGATTTAGTTCAGCCTTTATTCATCTTCAATGTTGAATGCTTACTGTGTGTGCAGAGCACTGTACTAAGTGCTTGGGAGAGCACAATACTTTACTCACCCTCTTCCCGACACCGTCTTGACCCGTCAAGACGAGTTCCGCTGTGATTGGGCCATGGTGCCCAAATCTGCCACTCCTTCAGTCAGTGAATTGATCAATAGTATTTATTGAGCGCTAATGGAGTGTTGAGCAGTGTACTGAGCACTTGGGAGACTACAATACAACAGAGTAGGTAAAACCCTTAACCCCTTGAGGATGATTAAGAATAATATGGTCTCTTCTGGTTCTCTTCCTCTCATTATCTGTGTGCCCCTGAAAATCCCCGGCACTGGCCTCGTATCATTCAAATCCCTTGTTCTTACCCTATAACAAAAGTTACTTATAACTTCAAATGCGCTTTCTGTGGTGTAGGAAGAAAAGATGTCCATATTGCCCTGCAGATTCAGAGTGGAGAATAAAGCATTTGGGGCTGGGGTTGTCTCTTGGCTTGATGTACCAGGCCCCCCTTCTCTTTCCTGTTTCTCTCACCTGCTTATCTTTTAGCGAGGTCCTTCCTTCTTAGCACCTCTGTTAAATAAGTTGTAAGTTAGATGGGAAGAATGAGGGGGATGTGAAGTTCCCAAAAGGCAGTGTGGCTCCCCTGCCCCCGAGTAGCCATTTAAAGATAAGCGGGAGTGGAAGTAAAGTCCATGGTTAAAGAGAACTGGGAAGTAATCTGTGGATTTCAGTTACCCACCTTGCGCCTTCCAGACGTGAAAACAAATTGTCAGGAGGTGACCTGACAATTCCACCTTGTCCAATATGAGGTCACCCTTATTTTTCCTGGTTGCTCGTTCTCAAATCACCCATTAAACCAGTGGTTTCCAGGTTCTTAAATGAAAAGATTGTTTGCACCGTGTACTGGTCTCTTTGAGCCGGGGGCACATCATGCTTCTCTTCCTTTCAGTTTCTAAACTGTGTCCAGATGTCTCGCAGATGTTTCACAGTTGGTTATAGTGCCCAGATTTTATAAACTGACAGAACCTAAATGTTTTGAGCTTCATTTTTGAGGCATCGTCCTCGGCTGAGAAATGGGATTGGCCATGCCTGTGGACAACTGAGTTATGTTTCTAAACTTGAGGGGTTGGCCTTGGTCTAGGGGTAGTCATGGAAGCCTTCATCAAATTGTAGACCCTTCCAATGCAAGGTAATTTCCCACATTAAGTACCACTGATTTGGCACCAGCTAACAGCCCTTGAATTAAGGAAAGTGCATACAGTTCAGTGAGCTGCTTGCTGTTGTATAAGGGAGTGGGAGCCATACCCTTAACTATAGATTCTTTGAGGTACTCAAGGTGGGAAAGGGGTTGCTGGAAATGAAGTAAATCCATAAACGGCCTTCCCGTTTTAGGCTTTCCATTCAAAACCCTCTCATCAAACCTCACACGAGCTGTCAATACCCAACATTCCTCCAGTCTTTGTTACCTGTGTGGTGGAAGTGCTAGTGATCAGTAAAGTGGCCAAAATCAGGCTGCAGGAGAAACAAAGAATCCAGACTAACCACAGTTTAGACGGCAGATCCTGAAGTAATCCATAAATGATTTTTGTGTTGAAGTTTGCTAGGAGTTTTAATTTAACTGGCCAGTTACAATTGTCTCAGTCCATCAGTCAGTCGTATTTATTGAGCACTTATTGTGTGCAGAGCACTGTACTAAGTGCTTGGGAGAGTACAACATAGCAGACACATTCCCTGCCCACATCGAGCTTACAGTCTAGAGGGGGAGACACGCATTAATATAAATAAATAATTGTATTAAGTGCTTTGGGACTGGGAGGGGAGGTGAGTAAAGGGAACGTGTCAGGCCACAGAAAGGAGTTGAAGGAAAGGAAAGGAGGGCTCTTGGGGTGCGGTGCCTTCAGTAAGACTTTGAAGTAATTGTCTGTCAGATATGAGGAGGGAGGGAGTTCCAGGCCAGAGGCAGGTCGTGGGCAAGAGATTGGCAGCGCCATAGGCAAGATTGAAGTTCATAAAGAAGGTAAGCATTAGAGAGTGAAGCCTGTGTCTCGGATGTAGTAGGAGAGTAGCGAGGTGAGGCATGAGGGGGCAAGGTGACTGAATGCTTTAAAGCCAGTGGTGAGGAGTTTCTGTTTGATGTGGAGGTGGATGGGCAACCACTGGAGGTTCTCGAGGAGTGGGGAAACAGGGACTGAATGTGTCTGTAGGAAAATGATCCGGGCAGTAGCGTGAAGTATGGACTGGAGTGGGGAGCGACAGGTGGCCGATACAGTAATCAAGGTGGGATGGGATGAATGATTGGATTAACTTGATAGTAGAGGAAAGGGTGGATTTTAGCAATGTTTTGAAGATTATGCCTCCAGTTTTACCTTCAAATGATCTTGCAAAGATTTCTGAGAGCCCTTGGGTTCTCTAGGCTCCGAAGTCTCCCTGCCTTTTTTTTCTTTTTGAAGGGTAATTGTTAAGTACTTACTTTTGAACGCTTTCTTTGTGCAGAGCACTGTACAAAGCACTTGGGAGAGTATGGTATAACAATGTGCCAAGCACTGTACTAAGGGCTGAATTAGATACGATAGCCAGGTTGGACAGAGTCTCTGTCCTACACAGGGCTCACAGTCAATCAATCAATCAATCGTATTTATTGAGCGCTTACTGTGTGCAGAGCACTGTACTAAGCCTTGGGAAGTACAAGTTGGCAACATCCAGAGACGGTCCCTACCCAACAGTGGGCTCACAGTCTAAATAGGAGGGAGTGGGATTTAATTTCCAGTTAACAGATGAGGAAACCGAGGCCTAGAGAAGTTGTGACTTGCCCACAGTCACACAGCAGACAAGTGATGGAGCCAGGATTAGAGCCCAAGGCTTCTGATTCCCAGCCCCGGGCTCTTTCCACTAGGCTATGATGCTGCTTGTTTGTAGAAGACTGATGGAGGGGAGCAGTAACAGTGGGAGAGTGAGCCGAAGTCAAAATCTGGAGCAAGATAGCTGTAGGGAGTGGCAATAACCTTTTAACATATTACCCAATCTATGCAGAGAAACTCATGGCCTCCCTTACAATATCGTACCCTGGTTGGGTTTGTTCTGAAGCATCCTCCCGGGTCAGCAAGTGGGAATGTCAGGCAAATCTTCCCAAGCGTTTTTGACACTGTCCCTTGAGGGGGAAAAATGAGGGGAAACCACTCAGCTCCAATATATCGGCAGTACCAGCAGAGTAAAGGCAGCTAGTTCTCTCCCTCCTATCCCCCTCCAACAGCAGAACTGGGTGTTTCAGAAAGCCGATGACTAATTCACCCCACTTTGTGGGCTCTTTCCTTGGTCCTGTAGGATGGGTGGCAATGTAGCAAGTGCAAGAAATTCAACTCTCCAAGCAAAAAGTACTGTTTCCGGTGCTGGGCCCTGAGGAAGAATTGGTATTCAGACTGCCCCAGGCTCTCTCATTCCTTCTCCATGTCAGACATCACCGCCATCCCCCGAAAGAGGGAAGATGAAGGAATTGACGTGCCCGACTGTCGAAGAACTATCTCGGCCCCGGTTGTCCGAGCCAGAGACCCCTACGCCGTGCAAGACAAACCCAAACCAGATCCCTGCGGCTCGGTGGAGTTCTTGGATTTGGCCGAGGGCTCAGAGAGCCAGGAGACCGTCTCGAGCCTGGGAGAACAGTCCGACCACCTCTGCGACCAGAAGGCAGACGGGGCATCCCTGGAGGATTCCCAGAACTTGCTGGAGCTCTGCAGCCTGTGTGAAAAGAGGCTGCGGGATGGGAACATTGTCCACGGGAGGACAGCTCATCTCGTTGCCTGTTTTCGCTGTGCCAAAAAATTGAAGAAGGGTGGAGCTCCCTGCCCCGTCTGTAAGAAGGACATCCAGATGGTGATCAAGACCTTCGTGGTATAGTCGAGGCGCTGAACTGCAGAGAAATGGTAACCGGTCAGGGAAGTGCTGCCCGCACTGGAATGAGCAGAAACCGAACCCCAATCCCTCTCCCCCTCCCCCCCGTGACTCATCTTACCCCCTCCCGCCCCGCCTTGTGGTTGTTGACTTCTCAACTCAGTTGGGATTCCGCAAACGGAAAGGCTTCAGGAACCATCTCCGCTCTGAGGGGGTCTAAACCTGCAAGCAATCCCAGTAATTCAGGCCGAACGTGCTGTTTGGCTTCAGTTATCTGGATGTTTCAGGCCAGAAGCCAAAAAAATACTTAGACTTAAAGTACCAAGTCACATAATGGAAATCAGCTGGTGTGATTCTCGTTCAGTGTTTCCCCTTGAACACCATTTGCCCTCTGATACATCTCAACAGGAGGAATCTCTTTATCCTCTTTCTACCTCTGTCCCAACAGCTGTATACAGTGCTTCCCTCTCCCTCTCCCTCTCCCTCTCCCTCTCCCTCTCCCTCTCCCTCTCCCTCTCCCTCTCCCTCTCCCTCTCCCTCTCCCTCTCCCTCTCCCTCTCTTTCCTTAAAAAAAATTTCAGGCATAGATTTCAGGACATCACTATAACAAAGTAACCTGAATAACTTAGGCCCCATGGTACAGCTGGGCCCCGGCTGTTCAGGTATTCCGGGAAAAGTGATACTGTTGAAGGGAACTGTGCCGATAATTTGCTAGTGTAGCCGTGATGCCAGGCAAGCCTGTCAGTTCAGGTCCACCATGTTACGTTTACAAGCCCAACTCCATGAGATCCTGTAGCCAGCCCTGCTCCCTCGCTTCAGTAAGGAAATTTGGGCTTCGACTGGTTTCATCTGTGTTGCTTAGGTCCTGTAGCTATGGAACCAGTAGAAGCCATTCTCCTGTTGCCTTACGAATCCACTTCCCCTTTGTTCCGTAGCCACTTTTGTTCTAGTACTTGACTCGGGTGGTATTTCCCCTGAATGGGGAAAGAATGATTAGACCAACTTGGAGAAATGTATTCCTGTGGCAGGCTGCAGTGCCCTGAAATTGCTTTGAGTTCACATAAGCCAGGGTCTATGAGACAGTTAATGGAGTGGAGCTCTTGAATAGGAAGTGGCTTGTTTTACCATTTCCTGGGTGGTTCCTAACAGCAAGTTCTGGTGTGTACCGGGTTGTAGATGCAGTCGTGTAACTGGGGCCCTGGAGTCCTTCCCTTTTCTAGCCCGGCGAAGCTGTTCTAAAGCGTATTTTCTGACTCCCCACTCCCCCTTCAGCAGATGACAGCCCAAAAGTGTTCCCATGGGAATTGTGACCCAGCAGCCTACTGTGCGAACCCAAAATCACTCTTGAATTTGGTCCCTACCACTTCAGGCAGTTGGCTTTCTTTTGGAGGAGCCCTGAGATCAGGAGCTGTGTTCAAATGGAAGAACATTAATTCCCCCGCTCTCCTCCCCTGGAATGTGCTCTCCTCTGTGGGGTTTTTGCTTTGTATGCTCCTTGGGAGTTTCCCAAGGAGGCCAAGATAGGGGGACCCGGGAGTCGCACTTGAGCTAAGTGTTCCGCCTCTATAAAGTCACAGATATCCAAAGGAATTCAGAATATATGTGTCTACTGAGCTAGCTCTAAGGTACGTCCTGATGCCTCTGTTGGTCTTTGCTTGGTTCAGTCTTAGCTTTGAAAAATGGGGCTGGAGTTTCTTGCATTGCCCCTGGTCCCCTGACTTCTTTCATGGGTTCCTGGGGGGGAATGGTGCCCATCAAAGCAGTTCCCACTGCCTCTCTCTAGTTCATCTTGAGATGTTTACAGGAGAAAGCTGATTATCTTAACTAATTGGGACTGAAGCTAGTCCGGATAATTGAAAGGATAAACAGACCCGGATTTGATTTTTCTCAGACCAGTGTGCGCTCAACCTTGTCTAGTTGTCCAAACATTTTTTGTCCTTTCCCAGTTTTCCAGGCTAACCTCGATGTCGGTGACCGATGAATTTAGATAGCTGTCATTTGGGTAGCCGTGGCCTGAACTTGGGGTTGTGAGTTTCTGTTTTTCTATGTTCTGTCAAAAGTGGTTCTTTTAAATTGTCCCTTTCCCCTTTAGCTACTTGAACTTAAGTGCGAAAGACCATCTGATTTCCCTAGTTCCCTTCTTAAAGTAACTGATTTATTTCCTCAAAGGTCAAATGGAACCTACCTGCATTATAATTTCTCTGCACTGGATTTAGGGAGTTTTAAGTGCTATAAAATCAGACCTATCACTGCCAGTGACTGAGTAACCACTGCAAAGTTTGCAGCTGTGTATTTAATGTATATTTGTGTTGTACGTCTGAGTCGTGTGGGATGGAGCCGAACGGTGATTTGAGCAATCATTTGTTTCTCTGGGTCAAACCAGCATGATTACCAAATAGCTCTGATTTCCCTTGATGCCGAGCCACATTCACATCAACCACTCATTGTCAAGAAAGTAGTGGTGCTGACGAATGTAAAGCAGGTGTACCCTAGACCCTGGATTGAACAGAAGAAAAAGTATTTCAGCGGTGACTTCCATGTTCCATATAAGTTCTTTCCTTTCATTCATTGTCGTATTTATTGAGCGCTTACTGTTGGCAGAGCACTGTACTTACTAAGTGCGTGGGATGTACCCCCACGTTGTATGCCGGAAAATTCACTATGTGTGTACAAGTCTGAAAGCACTTGTTTGGATACTGTGAATCTTGTTATCGCCAGTCCATTTCTGAAAGCCCAGGTGTTTCAGGTGTTTAGAAATTATTCTTTTCGGTCCCTGTTAAGAGGAATTGTGTTAATAAGCTAAATCAGTTAGTCACTCATTTACTGAGCGCTTGGTGTGTGCAGTGATCTGTATTAAACGGCTTAAGTGTCATCACAACTTCCCTGGCCAAAACTATAAAACTGGAAATCAGAAATGGGTCACGCTCAGATTCTCTTTCCAGGTTATGGACGTGGGAAGTCTGAAGAAAGACTTTGCCAAAGGAAAGATACAATTAGAAATGTTTCAGAGATTTGTTTTGTTTCTCTGCCAATGGAAATGCTAGGTGTACGTTCTTTGGTCACGCTTCCCAGAAAGTCTTGTGATTGGAGGGACGTGAACCAACCTCAAAAAGAAGCAAGAGACACAGGAAGAGCCTATAGTTAGATACTTTTGAACTGTGTGGGGTTGGGATGATTTTCAGAGCAAGTACCTGCAAGGTAAGTCTTGTCCTGGTGTATGACCATCTCACTGTTGCCATTTTGAAATGGTCACAGTAACCTTGACCTGTACAGCTGTCCTATTTTGGTAGGAGGGAGGGTGTTCTTTAGCTGATGATGTACCATGCTCTCCGATCCTGTTTTGAGCAAGAGACTTAAAGGAAACCACCCCCCTCCCCACCAATAAGTTGTGTGAACCATGAACTGAACTTCAAGAGGATTTACTCTGTCCTGAGCAAGCAGCTGTTGAGGGCAAGAGGGTAATTTGTAGTGTTTGCTGATGAGTTAAAGAAACCTAAGGTGCAATATCTATAATTTTAGGCAGCAAGTTGGCTGGTCTTAACTTTTCTGATCAAGGGTTTGTCCAGTGTCTCCAGGGTGTACACTAAGACCAGTATTTTTCCCCTTTCTTGAAAGAGTACAAACAGGCTGAAGAGCACAAATACAGCCCTTCCATTCCCAGAGCGGCTACTGCCTCAGTGTGACGTAATCCTGTTAAAAAATCACTTTCCTCCCGTCAGGGTAGCTGTGCCGCTAAGACGCCTCTTCTCCATTTCTTCTTCCACTTAGCCCACTGTTGCATTCTCACTGTTTTCGGGGTACAGCTTTACTCCTGTTCCCCATTGCAAGAATTCAGATATGAACTTTAATCATATCTCTCAGCAATTATGACCCACTCCCAAAGGTCTGTTTCAGTCCCAGGCTTCCAGTGAGGCGTCTCTGTCCTGAGACGATTCGCCTCTCCCAGGTAGTGGAGTGTTAAAGTCCAATATAATGAAGTTGTATAGTCCAAGGTAGTGAAGTTGGCTGATTTGGGGCTTAGGGAAGCCCTGTCTCAAGGCAATAGGACTCTTCAGCAAGTAAGCTGGGTTTCGCTTTGGCCATTACCGACCGTCCTCCCGCAATCAACAGGCAGGTACTGTACAAGGAAATTCAAATAAAGCACTGCAGCCGTCGGGACGTCTCACGGTGTCCCCGGAGATTCTCCGTAGGCCTCTTCCTATCTTTTTGAAATCTCTCCGGTCTTCACAGTGGTGGAAGGTAACAGTCTGCTTCTCCCACCAAAGGAAGAGGAGAGAACAGGTAGGATTCAGGGGATACACTTTTCCTTATCCCATTGGGACTAAACTGATGTTCTGAATACTTCACTGTGGAAACAGTATTGCAGGCTCGTACATCTGCGTCTGTGAAAGAGAACTAATTTCTCCAGCTACGTGGTGTCTTTCAATTAGCCAAGGTCACCATCACCAGACACCTCTCACTGATGTACAGATTGCCAGGGGGGAAAATAGAAAATTTTTGTTCAACAGTAGCATGACCTCTTGAGAGAAAGGCAAAGTGAGAGGTAATGGAAAAGCCGATTCTGTTGGTGGTCGTCACACCCTAAATTGAATTTTCCTTAGAGATCTGCGTCCTTCCCTCTAATTCTGGGCAATAGAGTATTGAGCAGAAAAGATAAAACCATTACAGTGATAAATATTACGTCTTTTCCAGTGTTTGAAATGTATTACCACAGTTTTAAAGTTTAAAAAAGGAAAATTCTTAATATGTAAACCCTGTGCAATTGTTGGAAGTATATGCTCCGACTTCTGTTTTCAGCTCTGCAAAAAGTAAGAAACAATATAAAAGTAAGTTTATATTCTTGCTCTCATCAGTTTTCCATTGAATTTCTTCAAGTCACTATCTTATTTGCACTATTTAAATAATGCTTTGAATAGGTGCCGATTCTTTCAGTCTTTGTGGATTAAACAGATTTTTAATTTTGCCATGATTTGTGATGTCCTGTGTCGGGGGGGGTTGTCTTTTGGGTGTCAGGTCGTGTGGCATCTCGGCTTGTGGGAATTTTCTTTGGAGTATCTCTTGGGGGTGATGGAGTTGGAGAGAGTGAGTGAATTTTTCTGTAGGAGCCACCCATCTCCGGAGCGTCTTGGCCATTGTCTCCAATGACCCCAGGGGCTTCCGCAATAGTTTGGATTAGGAAACCTTCCAAACACAGATTTGACAACTTTCCGGCAAGGGCTGAGCCGGGGAGAAGGTAACCCCTCCAATACTTAACTGATCGTTTTGTTTCGCTCCAGAGGTGGCTCCTGAAGGAGGTTATGGGATCAATCGATGGTATTTATCACATGCAGAGCATTGGGGAAGGTAAAATACAACAGAGTCCCCGCTCACAACCACCTTTCCTGGATGTCTCCAATAATCAGTCGGTTAATTATACTTTCTGTGTGTAGAGTACTGTACCAAGCACTTGGGAGAGTACAGTATAACAGAGGTAGTAGATATGTTCTCTTGCCCACGGCACGCCTACCTTCTAGAGTGGGAGACAGACGTTAATATAAATTAAATTACGGATCTGTAAATAAGTGCTGTGGGGCTGAGGGAGGGGTGAATAGAGGATGCAGACTAAGGTCCAGATGGTCATTTACTTAGAAGAAGTTAGGCCAAGCTTGGAAGTCATGTGATTCTCCACTCCTGCTGACCTGTAGGACTCAATTCAACTGAATGGTTTCCTCCTACATCCCTTATCAAGCAGGAGAGGATAATTATGACAACCTATATAAATAAATATATATCTCTCTCTATATTTATATATATATATAGAGAGAGAGAGGTTGTCATAATTATATGTATTTGTTAACTGCGTGTTAAGTGCCAGGCACTGTACTAAACACGGAGGTAGATACAAGGTGATTGGGTTGGACACAGTCCCTGTCCCACATAGGGCCTCAGTCTTAACCCCCATTTTACAGATGAAGTAACTGAGGCATAGAGAAGTTAAATGACGTACCCCAGGTCACACAGCAGATAAGTGGCAGAGATGGAATCAGATCCCAGGTCCTTCCGACTCCTAGGCCCGTGGCCTATCCCCTAGGCCACGCTGTTTGTCTTATTTATCGAGTACCCCTAGTACAAAGCCAGGCATCAGAGAAGACAGAAATACAGGTTTATCCCGGGCTATGGCTGCACAGTGCAAGGATTTGTCTGCTATTATTCATCGCTGTACCCCAGGGTCAAATCAACCCAAGCTACCGTCACCCCGAGGGTTTTATATTCACCTTGAGACTGATGCTTCTCTTTTGTGTAAGCCTGTCTATCCTGATGTTTTTCATGCAGGTAAACTCCCTCTCCACCTGGTCTGAGTTTTAACTGTCAACATTGAATGTTGGAGGAAGCTCTGCCCATGGAATAGCTCATATTTTTAAGGTACAGAGCAGAAAACTTTGGAGCGGCACCATCATTTAGAAATGGTTAATGCCTATGTCTCTGTAGTCACTATATCTCATGCCTGCTGTGAGCCTTGGGTAAGTCACTTAACTCCTCTGGGCCTCAGTTACCTCACCTGTAAATTGAGGATTGAAACTGTGAGCTTCACTTGGGACAGGGACTGGGTCCAACTCGATTTGCTTGTATCCACCCCAACACTTAGTACAGTACCTGGCACATAGTAAGCTCCTATAAACTACCACGCTTATCTCCTTCAGAGGCGTCAGCTACCAACTTCTATCACCCAGTGCAGCGCTGTAAGGTGGCGAAACAGATGGTTATGCTCTCTGTCAGCTAGCATTTTGGATTAAAACATCTTGCAGCATTTAAAGAAAGCAGATGAATTAACAAAAATGATTGAAGTAGATCATAATAGAAGAGTCCCAAGATGTCCAGGGGTGTTTGCAAGGTACCAGCTTGCTACAGGGTACTTCATGAAATTCTTCACTACCACAGTCAACAAGACAAATTTCAACCGCTGCGTGTTTCTACCGCCGCAGCCTCCTGCAGAGACTCATAATCCTAACCCAGCTCCTTTAGTTTATATATTGCAATGTTGCACTTTGAGCAATTTACAAAGATTAAACCAGCGCGTAGCACATGAAGGCATTTCTTATTGTTTTTCCAGAGGTTCTGGAACAGATCCCAATATATAGCCTAGAAGTCTCACATTCATGATTCAGCCTTGTTAGGGAATATATCTCCATTGCATTGTAAGATGTTCAGTCCCTGCAATCACAATGCCATTTTTAGATCACCTCTGTCAACTCTCCTGCAGAGTGTGAGAGAATGTGGAGCCAAAGGCATTGGCAACAACTTCAGTTCATCAATTAATAAAAAGTATACTGAGGGCCTACACTAAGAAGAACACTACGAAGCATGTGGGAGAGTACAGAATTCACTCGCCCTTAAAGAGTACAATTTCAAGGGGAAGATGGACACTAAATATTTAGAGGAAGAAGGAAAGTGGGCATTAAGCAACAGTTGAGAAGGAGTGTAAAATAGAGTAAGGGCCCGGCATCAGAGGGACCTGGGTTCTAATTCAAATTCTGCCACTTGTCTGCTGTGTGACCTTGGGCAAGTCACGTAACTTCTCTGTGCCTTAGCTCCCTCATCTGTAAAATGAGGATTAAGATAATGATCCCCATGAGGGACATGGGCTGTGTCCAACTTGATTACCTTATCTACCCCAGGACTTGGAACGGTGCTTGGCACATAGTAAACACTTAGCACCATGCCATAAAAAAAAGTAGCGAGGACATAGAAACATAATTGGCACAAAGTACTTGAGTGGGAGTTGGGATAAAGCTGGAGGAATGGAGAAATTTAATCAGAGAAGAGGAGTTGCAGTTTCAGCTGGGCTTTGCAGTTGGAGATAACAGTGGTCTGGTGAATGGGAAAGGAAAGGGAATTCCAGGCTGGAAAACAGCACGAGGAAGGGATTGGAGGAAGGAGAGATGAGAATGAGGTACAGTGAATAGGTTATCTTGGCATCTGCAGGGTCAAGCTGGTATGGAAAGGATCTTGGATAGATAAGCAGTGCTTTGAACAGTGCTTTGCACGTAGTAAGCGCTTAATAAATACCATCAATAATAATAAGCAGTGGGGAAACAACTGAGTGTCTTAAAGCCAGGGGTGGGGAGATTCTGCTGGATGCAGAGAGAATTCATTCATTCAATCGTATTTATTGAGCTCTTACAGTGTGCAGAGCACTGTACTAAGCGCTGGGGAAGTACAAGTTGGCAACATATGGAGACGGTCCCTACCCAACAGCGGGCTCACAGTCTAGAAATGGGTAGAGAGAATGGGTAGCCATTGAAGGCTTTGGAGTGTGTATGTGGTTTATGGTGTAGAATGATGTTTTAAGAAAATAAGGGCAGCAGAGTGAATTATGGATCGGAGAGAAGAGGGTCTGAGGCAAGGAAGTCCTGTGAGGAAGCTGATGGGTTTAGGTTCATTCATTCATTCAATCGTATTTATTGAGCGACATGTATTTATTGAGCGTATGTATTGAGGTTGTGTCAAGCTCCTGGACTAGGATGGTCGTCATTTGGTGAAAGAGGAAATGGTGCGTCCTGGAAACGTGGAGGAAAAATAGCATTTATTGGCAGACAACACAGGAGTTGAAAGGGAAAGTGATGTCAAGGATGATGCCAAAGTTACAGGTTCGAGAGGATGGTTGGTGGTGGGGTCAACAGTGGTGGTAGTTTTTGTAGAGGATTTGGGAAGGAAGATGAGGACTTTTATTTTAGGCATGCTGAGTTTAAGGTGGGGGCAGGGCATCTATAATAATAATTATGGTATTTGTTAAGCAGTTACTATGTGCCAGGCACTGTACCAAGCGCTGGGGTGGAAACAAGCGAATCAGGCTGGACTCGATCTCTGTCCCAGGCAGGGCTCACGGTTCCAATCCCCATTTTACAGATGAGGTAACTGAGGCCCAGAGAAGTGAAGTGACCTGCCTAAGGTCACACAGCAGCAAGTGGCAGAGCCAGGATTAGAAACCCTGATTTGACTCCCAGGGCCATGCTTATCCACTTCGCCATGCTGCTTCCATCTATGTAGTGATGTCCCAGAGGCAAGAGGAAATACAAGACTAATGGGGGTAAGAGACTTGGAGTCATCTGCAGGGAGCCCAGTGCTTGGCACATAGTAAGCACTTAATAAATGCCATTATTATTATTATGAAGTGGAAGGTAAAGGATCTGCCCATAGTTCAAGAAAGCCCTATTAATCTTTTGCAAAACTGTAAAGCAGGGAAGCAGCGTGGCTCAGTGGAAAGAGCACGGGCTTTGGAGTCAGAGGTCATGTGTTCGAATCCCAGCTCCGCCACATGTCTGCTGTGTGACCTTGGGCAAGCCACTTCACTTCCCTGAGCCTCAGTTCCCTCATCTGTAAAATGGGGATTAAGACTGTGAGCCCCACATGGGACAATCTCATCACTTTGTATCCCCCCCAGCGCTTAGAACAGTGCTTTGCACATAGTAAGCGCTTAACAAATACCATCATTATTAAAGGTCTGGCTGCGAATCTTACAGACCACCGGCCTGGCCCAGGCAATTGGAGGCAAACTCCTCCCAGAGGGCCCCAGGGGCTTTTGAGATGTAGCCACACATTTCCTTTTCCACAATTCTCTTGCTCCCCGCCAACAGAAGATCCGATTTGGTTATTTTAAAATCACAAAGTTCTTCCACACAAGATGGAAGAACTCTCCCCCTGGTCCCTTCCTCTCCCCCTCATCCCCCTCTCCATCCTCCCCCTTTTAGACTGTGAGCCCACTGTTGGGTAGGGGCTGTCTCTATATGTTGCCAATTTGTACTTCCCAAGCACTTAGTACAGTGCTCTGCACATAGTAAGCGCTCAATAAATACGATTGATGATGATGATGATCTTGCCTCCTTCCCTTCCCCACAGCACCTGTATATATGTATCATCAATCGTATTTATTGAGCGCCTACTGTGTGCCGAGCACTGTACTAAGCGCTTGGAAAGTACAAGAAGTACAATTATGTATATATGTTTGTACATATTTATTACTCTTTATTTTACTTGTACATATCTATTCTATTTATTTGATTTTGTTAGTATGTATGGTTTTGTTCTCTGTCTCCCCCTTTTAGACTGTGAGCCCACTGTTGGGTAGGGACTGTCTCTCTATGTTGCCAACTTGGACTTCCCAAGCGCTCAGTACAGTGCTCTGCACACAGTAAGCGCTCAATAAATACGATTGATTGATTGATTGATTGATGGAGCGGTAGTCCAGTCCATAACAGTCCAACACCGAGGCGGTAGAAACGTAAAGATCATCGAATGCCGAGCGAGAGCAGAGGAACTGGATGGAGTGGATGGTAGAAAGACCAAAATACCCTCTGCGATCATTCCGGACAGCCCACCTCTGTCTGGCATAGCGGCGATTTGATGTCGGGGCCTGCCAGAAAGACAGAAAGCCACGTCAACCACGCCATCGTCGGATTGTGAGTCCCCCCAAAAGATCCTACCGGTGTGTATTCTCTCAGCGCTCAACACTGTGCACTGCACTAAGTAGAGACTTCTTTAAAAAATGGTATTTAAGCACTATGTGCCAGGCACTACACGGATTGTGAGTCCCCGCCCAAAGATCCTACCTGTGTATATTCTCTCAGCGCTCAGCACTGTGCGCTGCACTAAGTAGAGACTTTTTTAAAAAAATGGTATTTAAACACTTACTACGTGCCAGGCACTATACTAAGCACCAGGGTGGACACAGCCTACATTATGAGAAGCAGCGTGGCTCAATCAATCAATCAGTCGTATTTATTGAGCGCTTACTGTGTGCAGAGCACTGTACTAAGCGCTTGGGAAGTACAAGCTGGCAACATATAGAGACGGTCCCTACCCAAGAGTGGGCTCACAGTCTAGAAGGGGGAGACAGAGAACAAAACAAAACATTAACAAAACATTGAGAAGCAGTGTGGTTCAGTGGAAAGAGCACGGGCTTCGGAGTCAGAGGGCATGGGTTCGAATCCTGACCGCCACATGTCTCTCCCCCTTTAGACTGTGAGCCCACTGTTGGGTAGGGACTGTCTCTATATGTTGCCAGTTTGTACTTCCCAAGCGCTTAGTACAGTGCTCTGCACATAGTAAGCGCTCAATAAATACGATTGATGATGTTGATGTCTGCTGTGTGACCTTGGGCAAGTCACTTAACTTCTCTGAGCCTCAGTTACCTCATCTGTAAAATGGGGATTAAGACTGTGAGCCCCAACGTGGGACAACTTGATCATCTTGTATCCCCCCCCAGCGCTTAGAACAGTGCTCTGCACATAGTAAGCGCTTAATAAATGCCATTATTATTATTATTATCAACAAAATAAAATAAATAGAATATGTACAAGTAAAATAAATAGAGTAATAAATACGAACAAGCATATATACATATATACAGGTGCTGTGGGGAAGGGAAGGAGGTAAGGAGGAGGGGGAGAGGAAGGAGGGCGCTCAGTCTGGGAAGGCCTCCTGGAGGAGGTGAGCTCTCAGTAGGGCTGGTTACTGAGGTATGGGGAAGTGAAGTGACTTGACCAAGGTCACCCAGCAGACAAATGGTGGAGCCAGGATTCCTTCTGATTCCCAGGCCCCCACTTGGCCATGCTGCTTCCGTGGCCTAGTGGATAGGAAGTGAGCCAGGAATTGATCCAGGGAGCAATAGAAAGTGAGCAAGGTCAGGGGAGACATCAGGAAGTGAGCCAGGAAACAGCAGGAAAGTGATCCAAGAGCAACAGGAAAGTGGAAAGAGCACGGGCTTGGGAGTCAGAGGTCGTGGGTTCTGACTCCGGCTCCGCCACATGTCAGCTGTGACTTTGGGCAAGTCACTTAACTTCTCTCTGCCTCAGTGACCTCACCTGTAAAATGGGGATTAAGACTGTGAGCCCCCCGTGGGACAACGTGATAACCTTGTATCTACCCCAGGACTCAGAACAGAGCTTGGCACGTAGTAAGCTATTAACAAATGCCATCGTTATTGGAGAAGCAGCGAGGCTCAGCGTCAAGAGCCCGGGCTTTAGAGTCAGAGGTCATGGGTTCAAATCCCGGCTCCAGCAACTGTCAGCTGTGTGACTTTGGGCAAGTCACTTAACTTCTCCGTGCTTCAATTCCCTCATCTGTAAAATGGGGATTAAGACTGTGAGGTTCCCCCCCCGTGGGACAACCTGATCACCTTGTAACTTCCCCAGCGTCTAGAACAGTGCTTTGCACATAGTAAGCGCTTAACAAATACCATTATTATTATCAACAGCACTTAGAACAGTGCTTAGCACATAGTAAGTGCTTAACAAACCTGTCTACGTGTTTTGTTGTCTTCTCCCCCTTTTAGACTGTGAGCCCGTTGCTGGGTAGGGACCGTCTCTATATGTTGCCGACTTGTTCTTCCCAAGCGCTTAGTACAGTGCTGTGCACACACTAAGCGCTCAATAAATGCAATTGAATGAATGAACAAATGCCATCATTATTGTATAAGCTTGGATGCAGTCCATGTCCCACATGGAATTTAAAGTCTTAATGCCCATTTTGCAGATGAGATAACTGAGGCACAGAGAAGTTGTGACTTGCCCAAGGTCACACAACTGACAGTTTGAGTAATTACTATTGCTACTTTAGAGAAGCAGCATGGCTCAGTGGCAAGAGCCTGGGCTTTGGAGTCGGAGGTCATGGGTTCAAATCCTGACTCTGCCAATTGTCAGTTGTGTGACTTTGGGCAAGTCACTTCACTTCTCTGTGCCTCAGTGACCTCATCTGTAAAATGGGGATTAAAACTGTGAGCCCCCCCGTGGGACAGCCTGATCACCTTGTAAGCTCCCCAGCGCCTAGAACAGTGCTTTGCACATAGTAAGCACTTAATAAATGCCATCATCATTATTATTATTACCATCAGTGGAAAAGAGCCTGGGCTTTGGATTCAGAGGTCATAGGTTCAAATCCCAGCTCCACCTTTGGGCAAGTCACTTCACTTCTCTGTGCCTCAGTTCCCTCACCTGTAAAATGGGGATTAAGACTGTGACCCCCGTGGGACAACCTGATCACCTTGTAACCTCCCCAGCGCTTACAGCAGTGCTTTGCACATAGTAAGCGCTTAACAAATGCCATCATCATCGTCATCATCACTTAGCTGCGTGACTTTGGGCAAGTCACTTCACTTCTCTGTGCCTCAGTTCCCTCACCTGTAAAATGGGGGTGAAGACTGTGAGCCCCCCGTGGGACAGCCTGATCACCTTGTAACCTCCCCAGCGCTTAGAACAGTGCTTTGCACATAGTAAGCGCTTAATAAATGCCATCATTATTATTATTACCAGAAACTTGGTTTCTCGTTCTGTTTCTGCCCTTCCCAAACTGGAATCAACGGATTTTTTTCCAGCAGAGGGCAGCCATAGCTCATCACTCAACCCAGATTTCTCAGAAAATCAAAAAAGGGGTTTTTAGTCCATTGAACGGTAAAGTGGAATCCGCTGGGCTCTTTGAAGATTCACCATCCTCCTCCCATTCTACTTTATAGGCAAACATTGGGATTCCCTGAAATCTTGGGAGCAAGGTCCGTGGTGGAGAACCTCAGGAAGATGCGGAGTCGTGGGTCAACTGAATTAATAATAATAATGGCATTTGTTAAGCGCTTACTATCATCATCATCATCAATCGTATTTATTGAGCGCTTACTATGTGCAGAGCACTGTACTAAGCGCTTGGGAAGTACAAGTTGGCAACATATAGAGACAGTCCCTACCCAACAGTGGGCTCACAGTCTAAAAGGGGGGAGACAGAGAACAAAACCAAACATACTAACAAAATAAAATAAATAGAATAGATATGTACAAATAAAATAAGTAAATAAATAGAGTAATAAATATGTACAAACATATATACAGGTGCTGTGGGGAAGGGAAGGAGGTAAGATGGGGGGATGGAGGGGGGACGAGGGGGAGAGGGGGAGAGGAAGGAAGGGGCTCAGTCTGGGAAGGCCTCCTGGTGGAGGTGAGCTCTCAGCAGGGCCTTGAAGGGAGGAGCAGGGCCTTGAAGGGAGGAAGTGCTTACTATGTGCAGAGCACTGTTCTAAGCGCTGGGGGTGGATACAAGGTGATCAGGTTGTCCCACGTGGGGCTCACAGTCTTAATCCCCATTTTACAGATGAGGTAACTGAGGCTCAGAGAAGTTAAGTGACTTGCCCAAGGTCACCCAGCAGACATGTGGCGGAGCCTGGATTCGAACCCATGACCTCCGACTCCAAAGCCCAGGCTCTCTTCCACGGAGCCACGCTGCTTCTCCATCCTGGGGTTATCCTGGGGTTTATTTTCCTGGGGTTACCCTTGTCAGCATGGCCTAGCGACAAGAGCACAGGCCTGAGTTCTAATCCTAGCTCTGCACTGGCCTGCTGTGTGGCCTTGGACGAGTCACTTAGATTCTCTGTGCCTCAGTTCCCTCTTTGGCGAACTGGGGATTCAGTACCTGGTTTCCCTCCTTAGACTGAGGGCCCCATGTGGATCTGATTATCTTGTATCTGTGACAGACTGAGCCCCCTCCTTCCTCTCCCCCTCCTCCCCGTCCTCCCGCCTTACCTCCTTCCCCTCCCCATAGCACCTGTATATATGTATATCTGTTTGTACAAATTTAATACTCTATTCATTTTACATGTACATATTTATTCTAATTTGTTAATATGTTTTGTTTTGTTGTCTGTCTACCCCTTCTAGACTGTAAGCCCGCTGTTGGGTAGGGACCGTCTCTATATGTTGCCAACTTGTACTTCCCAAGGGCTTAGTACAGTGCTCTCTCACTCGGATGGACTGAACACTTATAATAATAATAATAATAATAATGGCATTTATTAAGCGCTTACTATGTGCAAAGATTGAGCCCAGACCCTCCTTCCTCTCCCCCTTCCCCCGTCTTACCCCCTTCCCCTCCCCACAGCACCTGTATATATGTTTGTGCGTATTTGCAAGTCACTTAACTTCTCTGGGCCTCAGTTCCCTCATCTGCAAAATGGGGATGAAGACTGGGAGCCCCCCGTGGGACAACCTCATCACCTTGTAACCTCCCCAGCGCTTAGAACAGTGCTTTGCACATAGTAAGAGCTTAATAAATGCCATCATTATTAGTAGTAGTAGTAGTAAGTGCTCAATAAATACAATTGAATGAATGAATGGCAGTGGTTGGCATATAGTAAACATTTAACAAATACCACAATTATTAAGGATTAGTAATAATATTGCTAGTTCAGATTTGGGAAAGTCCAGTTCTCTCCTGCGTTAAAGCCACCTACTCTCTGTCTTTCTGGAGCCAGCTAGCCCTTTTCCCTGAGATACTAAGCGCTTAGTACAGTGCTCTGCACATAGTAAGCGCTCAATAAATACGATTGATTGATTGATTCAGTAGTCCTTTCTCCTGATTTGACTTAGGTGCTCCCCCCTTGGTCTCCACCCCTATGCTGTAGACTCCTTCTCAGCTTTTCTGGGAATTGGCAGGAGAATCTGGATCCTTTACCTTGCCTCCTTTTCGGTCAGACCCATGCTGAAGGGAAACCTACTTCCCCTGTGCAAGAGGGACTGTGTCTAACTTGATTATGTTGTGTAATAAAAAATAACGGTATTTAAGTGCTTACCACGTGTCAAGCCCTGTTCTAAGCACCGGGGAGATACAAGCTAATCAGGTTGCACACAGTCCCTGTCTCATGTGGGGCTCACAGTCTTCATCCCCATTTTACAGATGAGGTATATCATCATCATCATCAATCGTATTTATTGAGCGCTTACTATGTGCAGAGCACTGTACTAAGCGCTTGGGAAGTACAAATTGGCAACATATAGAGACAGTCCCTACCCAACAGTGGGCTCACAGTCTAAAAGGGGGTATATGAGCCCCACATGGGCAGGGACTGTGTGCAACCTGATTAGCTTGTATCTCCCTGGTGCTTAGAACGGGGCTTGACACACAGTCTTCATCCCCATTTTACAGATAATAATAATAATAATGGCATTTATTAAGCGCTTACTATGTGCAAAGCACTGTTCTAAGCGCTGGGGAGGTTACAAGGTGATCAGGTTGTCCCACGGGGGGCTCACAGTCTTCATCCCCATTTTACAGGTGAGGGAACTGAGGCACAGAGAAGTGAAGGGACTTGCCCAAAGTCACACAGCTAAGTGATGATGACGATGATGATGGCATTTGTTAAGCGCTTACTATGTGCAAAGCACTGCTGTAAGCGCTGGGGAGGTTACAAGGTGATCAGATTGTCCCACGGGGGTCACAGTCTTAATCCCCATTTTACAGGTGAGGGAACTGAGGCCCAGAGAAGTGAAGTGACTGGCCCAAAGGTGGAGCCGGGATTTGAACCTATGAGGTATATGAGGCACAAAGTGACTTGCCCAAAGTCACGCAACAGACAAGTCGCGGAGCCAGGATTAGAACCCAGATCCTTCTGACATCCAGATCTGTGCTCTGTCCACTAGGCCATGCTGCTTCCTGGGGTCATACCTACCCCAGAGCCTAGTACAATGCTTGGCTCGAAAGTGTGGTCTTAACAAATGCCATTATTATTATTATTAATATTATTTTTATTATTATGAGTGATTCCAAAGCCTCCTTGAAGACTGTACATACTCTACCTGAGCCCCACCAGCCCTGATGAGAACTGTCTCATTAGCCAACTAACTTAAGGGAAGATTTAGTTGTGGTCAAGTCCTTGCTGCATTCCAGCAGCGGAGGGCTCAGAAAGTTGAATTTAATGGGTGCAGATGAGGACTTTTTTCTTTCTTTCCATGAGGCTGAAACAATGGTCAAAATGGTTCCAGAATCCCTCCCGTTGGACCTCTGTAGCCCCTCGGCTGGGGCTATTGTCAGCTGGGCATGTTTTTTCTACCTCCAACTTCTACCAGCCTGCTTGGATCCAGGGGGACCCCTCTGAAGAATGGAAAAACCCAAAATGCAACTTGTCAGGCAACAAACACACCAAAAAACCCCCCTTAAAACAGGGTTAAGGTTCCCTCAGGAGAAATTTGAGATTGGGCTAGTGATGTGAACTTCAAAAACGGTTGTCCTCAGTCCGGCAATTCCCGCTGATATTCCATTGTTCCTGAACAGGTTTGGATAAAAACCCAGGTTTTTCTAGTGGAAAATGAGTTTCTAACAGCAGTAATCCCCTGGGCACCCACCGTTCTCTTCATCAACCTGAGGCAATGAGAGCGTGGCGCTATCCGCTCACAGGCTGCCACAAGTAGATTGCTTTTATCTCTTTTAATGGAGAATGGGCCTAATTTTCATTTCATTCCTTTTGTGCTTTAGGATCCTGAGTAGGGAAGGAAAGCCGGTCCAGATCAGCTTTTTAATTCATTCATTCGATCGTATTTATTGAGCGCTCACTGTGTGCAGAGCACTGTACTAAGCACTTAATCTCTACCTTGGGGTGGTTTGCCCAGGTGAAAGGAATAAGCTCTCATCTTTCTAGCTGTCAATCCCCCCTTCCCTCCCTCCTGGAATTCCCTTCCCCTTCTCACCCAACAGACTGCTGATTTTCCCATCTCCAAACTCTTCCTAGAATCCGATCTCAATCGATGGTATTTATTGAGTGCTTACTATGTACAGAGCACTGTGTTCGGGAGAGTCCAAACAACAGAATTAACGCACAAGCTCCCTGCCCATAGCAACTTTACAGTCTAAAGGGGGAGACAGACATTAAAATAATTTATAATATATAATTTAAAGATATGTACGTAAGTGCTGTGGGGCAAATATCAAGTGTTCAAAGGTCGCAGATCCAAATGCATAGACAATGTAGGGGGGAGAGGGAGCTAGGGAAAAGAGGGCTTAATTGGTGAAGGCCTCTTGGAGGAGGTGTGACCTTAGTAATGCTTTGAATGGTGGTCTGGTGTATATGGAAGGGAGTTCCAGGCTAGGGGGAGGATGAGGGAAATAATAATAATAAAGATGGTATTTGTTAATGGCTTACTATGTGCCAAGCACTGTTCTAAGTGCTAGAGTAGATAAAGGTTATCAGGTTGTCCCACACGGGGCTCACACTCTTAATCCTCATTTTACAGATGAGGGAACTGAGGCACAGAGAAGTGAAGTGACTTGCCCAAAGTCACACACCTGACAAGCGGCGGAGCCGGGATTAGAACCCACGACTTCTGACTCCCAAGCCGTGCTCTTTCTATTAAGCCACGCTAAAGGGGTCAGTGGCAAGATAGATGAGATTGGGGTACAGTGAGTAAACTAATAATAATTAATAATAATTGTGGTATTTAAGTGCTTACTATGTGCCAGGCACTGTACTGAGTGCTGGGCTGGGTACAAGCAAATTGGGTTGGACACAGTCCTTGTCCCACGTGGGGCTCACAGTCTTAATCCCACTTTACAGGTAAGGAAACTGAGGCACAAGGAAGTTAAAAGACTTGCCCAAACTCACAGAGCGGACAAGTGGTGGAGCTGGGATTAGAACCCAGGTCCTTCTGACTCCCAGGTGAGCGAATAAACTCCATTTTTAATACACTTAATTTGTAATGCTCAACAATTGAATCTCTCCCATGTGCATAACTTCCCCCTTATCACAGACTCTTTCAGATTCACGGCTGACAAAATTTCTCGGGCTTATCCTATTTTAGTTAACTCTTAATAGCCATTATAAGAAGAAAACTCCAGATTCAATTATGACTCCAGATTTTCCCCTTCCAATCTTAGTATTCATTCATTCATTCGATCGTATTTATTGAGCGCTTACTGTGTGCAGAGCACTGTACTAAGCGCTTGGGAAGTACAAGTTGGCAACATGTAGAGACGGTCCCTACCCAACAGCGGGCTCACAGTCTAGAAGGCGGGCTCACCCTATACAACATTGCTTTACTCCAAATTTCAATATTCCAGTTTATCCAAAATTATCCAAAAAAGGGTCCGGTACCTCTTTTACCAATGTAGCAAAATCTAATGCAGTAGAATTTGAAAAATAGGGATTAAATCGCCACCCCTACAGGCAGTTCTAGCCTGGGACAGCAATGGCAAATTCTCACCCAATTACCTTCTTTGCGGTTTCACATTAAACCATTTGATTGAGGGAGGAGCCTTCCTTTTAATCATCTAAATTGATAGCTCTAGCTCCCTAGGGTTTTCTTATTTCCAATAAGGCCCAGAAGGAAAGTTGGTTAGGATTCCTAATAATAATAATAATAATAATTGTGGTATTTGTTAAGCACTTATTATATGCCGGGTACTGTACTAAGCGCTGAGGTGGATATAAGCAAGTTGTGTTGGACACAGTCCCTGTCCCTTGTGGGGCTCACAGTCTCAATCCCCATTTTACAGGTGAGGTAACTGAGTTGCAGAGAAATGACGTGACTTGCCCAAGGTCACACAGCAGGCAAACTGGGGTTAGAACCCATCACCTTCTGACCCCCAATCAATCAATCAATCAATCGTATTTATTGAGCGCTTACTGTGTGCAGAGCACTGTAAGCCAGTGCTCTACCCACCGTGCCATGCTGTTTTTCCTTTCCTACCCCCATGCCTCAGTTGCAGATTCCCTGCAACTAACTGGGCAATTTCAACAATGTTCATTTAAACACAACCCACTCTATACACAGACACCCTTTTACGAACAGGGGTGTGGGGGTTAGGGGGATGTTCCCAGTCTGAACACATGCACACAACCTTTTCAACACTTGGAACAATCTACACACCCACACTATTATACAAAAATAAGGGTGCACCCAATCCCAACACATTCACACAGTCTTCTGTACTTAAAACAGAATGGTGATATTCCCAGGCCAACAGCAGGCATCTTTCTTCATCAGGGGCGAAAGTAGCAGGTTACAGAACGTAAGGTCTATCTCAGACCCTGATCTCTCATGGGAGGCTGGTTTGGTAACTTGATTAGTGTTGGTTTGTTGTCTGTCTCCCCCTTCTAGACTGGCGAGCCCGTTGTTGGGTAGGGACTGTCTCTATATGTTGCTGACTTGTATTTCCCAAGCGCTTAGTACAGTGCTCTGCAGACAGTAAGCGCTCAATAAATATGATTGAATGAATGAATGGTTTAAACATATACTTCCCAGACTGAGCCCCTTCCTTCCTCTCCCCCTTGTCCCCCTCTCCATCCCCTCATCTTACCTCCTCCTCTTCCCCACAGCACCTGTATATATGTATATATGTTTGTACATATTTATTACTCTATTTATTTTACTTGTACATATCTATTCTATTTTATTCTGTAGCATGTTTGGTTTTGTCTCCCCCTTTTAGACTGTGAGCCCACAGTTGGGTAGGGACTGTCTCTATATGTTGCCAATCTGTACTTCCCAAGCGCTTAGTACAGTGCTCTGCACACAGTAAGCGCTCAATAAATACGATTGATGATGATGATGATATACTTCAATCTCAGAAGAACCCCGGATGAGATCCCATTTTACAGCTTTCATTACTCGCACTCTGGGAGGACTGGAGTCCTGGGGAAATATCAGGGAAAGTCCTCAGTGAGCTTGGTCACTACTTGCCCACAGGGCATACAAACCACTATACATGAATCGTGTGTTGTCCTTCCGCTCACTAACAGCCTCCTTAGCTGCCCCGGGCAATAACTTAGCTCCAACAGGGCCACCTGAAGGAGCGTGGCATAGTAGAAAGAGCAGCGGACTGGGAATCAGAAGGTTATGGGTTCTAATCCTGACTCCGCCACTTGTCTGCTGTGTGACTTTGGGGAGATCCCTTCACTTCCTTGGGCCTCAGTTACCTCATCTGGAAAATGGAGATTAGGACTGTGAGCCCCATGTGGGACCACCCGATTACCTCGTATACACCCCAGCACTTGGAACCCAAGGATTAGAACCCATGACCTCTGACTCCCAAGCCCGTGCTCTTTCCAATAATAATAATAATGTTGGTATTTGTTAAGCGCTTACTATGTGCCAAGCACTGTTCTAAGCACCAGGGGGAACACAAGGCAATCAAGATTGTCCCATGTGAGGCTCACAGTCTTCATCCCCATTTTACAGATGAGGTAACTGAGGCCCAGAGAAGTGAAGTGACTTGCCCAAAGTCCCAAAGCTGACAGTTGGTGGTCGGGATTAGAACCCATGACCTCTGACTCCCAAGCCCAGGTGCTTGCCAGTGAGCCACACTGCTTCTCTGTAATACACTGTAGTAGAGTGGCTGGCACCTTGTTAAGCGCTTACCACACAATAGCACCCTAATTATAATTGTTGTTATTGTCGTGCTGAGGCAGGGATGGACGAGGGCACAAGGTGGGCTCAGCCTTTGCCTTCACCAGCCACACTCCCACGTTATGGTAGCAGATGGGGCGTTCTGGAGAGGGGGTATCCGTGGAGTCACCAAGGATCAGAAATGCTTCGACAGCATTGGCACATAGTAAATGCTTAACAAATACCATTTTTGTTATTATTATTATTTTGTCTCATCTACTGCCTGCAACATGATGCGTTTTGTCTCACACTCCGATAGTTTTGCTTCAAGGTCTCACTTCTCTTCAGCCACCCCGTCTCGGTCCCCTTCTTAGTTCAGCCTGTGAGGCCTGTCCCTTTACCTATCTATTCTATTCATTTTATTTTGTTAGTATGTTTGGTTTTGTTCTCTGTCTCCCCCTTCTAGACTGTGAGCCCACTGTTGGGTAGGGACTGTCTCTATATGTTGCCAGCTTGTACATCCCAAGCGCTTAGTACAGTGCTCTGCACACAGTAAGCGCTCAATAAATACGATTGATTGATTGATTGACCTGGGGGCCCTCCTGTCAATCACAGAATCCTCTGACAAGTTGGCACTAGAGGACTGGGCCGTAGTAGATCAGTGAGGAGAGATAGGATGGGGCGAGCTGATTGAGGGCTTTAAAGCCAACGGTAAGACATTTCTGACATTTCTGTTCTCTGTCTCCCCCTTTTAGACTGTGAGCCCACTGTTGGGTAGGGACTGTCTCTGTATGTTGCCAACTTGTACTTCCCAAGCGCTTAGTACAGTTCTCTGCACACAGTAAGCGCTCAATAAATACGATTGATTGTTTGATGTGGAGGTGGATGGGCAGCCATCGGAAGGTGTGAGTGGGGAGACATCTCCTCCAAGAAGTCTTCCATGACCTCTTTTTTTCCTCACCCTCCTCTCCCACCCTTCTGTGTTGCCTATGAACTTGGATCTGTACCCCATAAGTACTTAGATACTCATCCACTCCCCTCCCCTACAGCATACGTGTACATATCCTTACATTCTGATACTTCAATCTATCAATCATATTTATTGAGCGCTTACTGTGTGCAGAGCACTGTACTAAGCGCTTGGGAAGTACAAGTCGGCAGCATATAGAGACGGTCCCTACCCAATAGTGGGCTCACAGTCTAGAAGGGGGAGGCAGAGAACAAAACCAAACATATTAGCAAAATAAAATAAATAGAATAGATATGTACAAGTAAAATAGAGTAATAAATACGTACACACATATATACATATATACAGGTTAATCAATCCTATTTATTGAGCGCTTACTGTGTGCACTGTACTAAGCGCTTGAGAAGTCCAAGTTGGCAAAACATAGAGACGGTCCCTACCCAACAACGGGCTCAGTCTAGAAGACTCTCCTGCGTGCTTGATACAGTGCTCTGCACATTTATTTTCACATTTGCTCCCTCACTAGACTGTAAGCTTTTTTGAGGACATGGACTGTGTCCATCATCTCTATTGTAATGTACTCCCCCAAGTGCTGGGGCAGATGCAGGCCAGTCAGGTCGGGCACAGTCCGTGTCCCACATGGGACTCACAGTCTTAATCCCCATTTTGCAGATGAGGTAACTGAGGCACAAAGAAGTTAAGTGACTTGTCCAAGATCACACAGCAGTAAGTGGCTCTATCTACTAGGCCACACTGCTTCATGCTGCTGCTTGTGGGCAGGGAATGGATCTACTTGTTCTCTTCCAAGCGCTTAATACAGTGCTGTGCACACAGTAAATGCTCAATAAATACCATTGAATGATTAATTATGTGCAAAATGATCGGGTAGATAGAAGATAATCAGGTCTGACAGTCTGTGTCCCACATGGGGCTTAAAGTCTAGAGGAGAGGGAGAACAGATATTCACCCCCATTGGACACATGAAGAAACCGAGGCCCAAAGAAGTAATTTGACCGAGGTCACTAAGCAGACAAGTGGTAGACCTAGGAGCTTGTCCACATCTTTCATTATTCTGTGGGCTTCTGTTGTATTTCCCTTAAACTTCCCTTCCTATTCTTGACCAGAAGTGTCCCCCATCCCTCCAACATTTTGGTTTCACTTCTTTGTTCTCTTTTTAGCTCAGTTATTTGCTTCCTAATATGTTGTATTGTTTCTCCTATGAATTGACGCCTTATCATCAGCATCATCATCATCAATCGTATTTATTGAGCGCTTACTATGTGCAGAGCACTGTATTAAGCGCTTGGGAAGTACAAATTGGCAACATATAGAGACAGTCCCTACCCAACAGTGGGCTCACAATCTAAAAGGGGGAGACAGAGAACAAAACCAAACATACTAACAAAATAAAATAAATAGAATAGATATGTACAAGTAAAATAAATAAATAAATAGAGTAATAAATATGTACAAACATATATACATATATACAGGTGCTGTGGGGACGGGAAGGAGGTAAGATGGGGGGATGGAGAGGGGGACAAGGGGGAGAGGAAGGAAGGAGCTCAGTCTGGGAAGGCCTCCTGGAGGAGGTGAGCTCTCAGCAGGGCCTTGAAGGGAGGAAGAGAGCTAGCTTGGCAGATGGGCAGAGGGAGGGCATTCCAGGCCCGGGGGATGACGTGGGCCGGGGGTCGATGGTGGGACAGGCGAGAGCGAGGTACAGTGAGGAGATTAGTGGTGGAGGAGCGGAGGGTGCGGGCTGGGCTGGAGAAGGAGAGAAGGGAGGTGAGGTAGGAGGGGGCGAGGTGATGGATGGACAGCCTTGAAGCCCAGTGTGAGGAGTTTCTGCCTGATGCGCAGGTTGATTGGTAGCCACTGGAGATTTTTGAGGGGGGGAGTAATATGCCCAGAGCATTTCTGGACAAAGATAATCCGGGCAGCAGCATGAAGTATGGATTGAAGTGGAGAGAGACACGAGGATGGGAGATCAGAGAGAAGGCTGATGCAGTAGTCCAGACGGGATAGGATGAGAGCTTGAATGAGCAGGGCAGGAGAGTTTATGTACGCTGATGAAGCTTAGAGCTATGCCATATAGGGTTACCCAGAATGGAAAAGTCTAAGTCGAAGCATCAGACGAAGTTGATTCAACCGTGCTGGGCAGCAACGGTGTGAGGAAGAGTCAAAGGCGGATGATAAAGTGATCAAAATGTTGATCAAAGACAACGGCAGAGATGCAAGTGTTTTACTGCATGGAAGAAGGCAATGGTAAATCACTTCCGTATCTTTACCAAGAATAATCTATGGATACATATACCAGAATAATAATAATAATAATGTTGGTACTTGTTAAGCGCTTACTATGTGCCAAGCACTGTTCTAAGCGCTGGGGGGATACAAGGTAATCAAGGTTGTCCCACGGGGGGCTCACAGACTTAATCCCCATCTTCCAGATGAGGTAACTGAGGCCCAGAGAAGTGAAGCGACTTGCCCAAAGTCCCGCAGCTAACAAGTGGCGGAGCTGGGATTAGAACCCGTGACCTCTGACAACCAAGCCCGTGCTCTTTCCAATAATAATAATAATGTTGGTATTTGTTAAATGCTTACAAGCACTGTTCTAGGCACCGGGGGTGGGGGGTGGGGTGGGGGGGGGGGGACAAGGCACGTGAGGCTCACAGTCTTCATCCCCATTTTACAGATGAGGTAACTGAGGCCCAGAGAAGTGAAACGACTTGCCCAAAGTCCCACAGCTGACAGTTGGTGGAGTCGGAATTAGAACCCATGACCTCTGACTCCGAAGCCCAGGCACTTGCCAGTGAGCCACACTGCTTCTCTGTAGTATACTGTAGTAGAGTGTCTGGCACCTTGTTAAGTGCTTACCACACGATAGCACCCTAATTATAATTGTTATTATTATCGTGCTGAGGCAGGGACTGGGTGATGGATGAGGGCACAAGGTGGGCTCGGCCTTTACCTTCACCAGCCACACTCCCACGTTATGGTAGCAGATGGGGCATTCTGGAGAGGGGGTATCTGTGGAGTCACCGAGGATCAGAAATGCTTCGATGGCATTTGAAGAAGATGATGTTGTATTGTAATAATAATAATAATAATAATGGCATTTATTAAGCACTTACTATGTGCAAAGCACTGTTCTAAGCTCTGGGGAGGTTACAAGGAGATCAGGTTGTCCCACGGGGGGCTCACAGTCTTAATCCCCATTTAAAGATGAGGGAACTGAAGCACAGAGAAGTTAAGTGACTTGCCCAAAGTCACACAGCTAACAATTGGCAGAGCTAGGATTCGAACCCATGACCCCTGACTCCAAAGCCCGTGCTCTTTCCACTGAGCCACGCTGCATACAATCCCACGCTGTTACTACAGTGCTTGCACAGAGTAAATGCTCAAAAAATACCACCGATGATGATGATAACAAAAACCCCATGCCGTCTGGGTAAGGGGCTTAAATATTGAGTTTTCTGGTTCCCTCTAATTTGTTTTAGTTTCTCCATTCCTGTTCCCACTGAAGGGCTTCTCAGCAGAGCAGGATCAGATGAAGAACTGCTTTTCACTGGGTGAGGTAGGGTAGGATGAGGGGCAGGAATCCTCTTGAGTGGCAGCACTGGTTGGGGTGGGGAAAGATTGAAGCACCCCGATGTATAACTTCAGTTCAGGCAACCCAGGGGCTTCCAGAAAGAGGAGGAGATAATAATAATAATAACAGTATTTGTTGAGCACTATGTGCCAAGCACTGTTCTAAGCTCTGAGGTAAATACAAGCAAATCAGGTTGGGCAGTCCCTGTCCCACATGGGGCTCACAGTCTTAACCCCCGTTTTACAGATGAGGTAACAGGCACAGAGAAGCGACTTGCCCAAGGTCACACAGCGGACAAATGGCGAGCCGGGTGTCTCTCTCCACTCTGTAGGGTGGGGAACAGAGGTGGGGAAGGGGACTTAGCAGTGGGAAACAGAGTCTGTAACCAAGCTGATTATCCTGCATTTTCCCCTGCGCTTAGTACACAATCCGTGCATAACAAATACCACCATTATCGTAATTGGAGCTGGGACTCAGGAATGGAACTCAGTAATGTCAGTGTCTGATACTCTCCAATAGGTGTGTCACGAACAGCCACCTCCGTCATTTGTCTGGTGTAGCATTCACCCTATGAAGAGAGGGAAGAGAAAGCCCTCCAAAAAGCCCGCTCTCTCCAACTCCCTCACCTTGCTTCTAGTGGCCTACAGTGACCAAACTGCTTCTGTTTCCTTCCCTTTAGACTATAAACTCGTTTTGGGCAGGGAATGTGTCTGTTATGTTGTTGGATTGTATCCTCCCAAGTACTTAGTACAGTGTTCTGCACAGAATAAGGACTCAATAAGTATGATTGGACTCAACATGTCCAAGACTGAATGCCTTGTCTTCCCTCCCAAACTCTGCCCTCTCCCTGACCTTCCCATCTCTGTTGATGGCACTACCATCTTTCCCGTCTCACAAGCCCGCAACCTTGGTGTCATCCTCGACTCCGCTCTCATTCACCCCTCACATCTAAGCCGTCACCAAAGCCTGCCGGTCTCAGCTCCGCAACATTGCCAAGATCCGCCCTTTCCTCTCCATCCATACCGCTACCCTGCTCGTTCAAGCTCTCATCCTATCCCGTCTGGACTACTGTATCAGCATTCTCTCTGATCTCCCATCCTCGTGTCTCTCCCCGCTTCAATCCATACTTCACGCCGCTGTCCGGATTGTCTTTGTCCAGAAACGCTCTGGGCATGTTACTCCCCTCCTCAAAAATCTCCAGTGGCTACCAATCAACTTACGCATCAGGCAGGAACTCCTCACCCTGGGCGTCAAGGCTGTCCATCCCCTCGCCCCCTCCTACCTCACCTCCCTTGTCTCCTTCTCCAGCCCAGCCCGCACCCTCCGCTCCTCTGCCGCTAATCTCACCGTGCCTCGTTCTCGCTTGTCCCACCATCGACCCCCGGCCCACATCATCCCCCGGGCCTGGAATGCCCTCCCACTGCCCATCCGCCAAGCACGCTCTCTTCCTCCCTTCAGAGCCCTACTGAGAGCTCACCTCCTCCAGGAGGCCTTCCCAGACTGAGCCCCTTCCTTCCTCTCCCCCTCTTCCCCCTCTCCATCCCCCCATCTTACCTCCTTCCCTTCCCCACAGCACCTGTATATATGTATATATGTTTGTACATATTTATTACTCTATTTATTTATTTATTTTACTTGTACATATCTATTCTATTTATTTTATTTTGTTAGTATTTTTGGTTTTGTTCTCTGTCTCCCCCTTTTAGACTGTGAGCCCACTGTTGTGTAGGGACTGTCTCTATATGTTGCCAACTTGTACTTCCCAAGCTCTTAGTACAGTGCTCTCCACACAGTAAGCGCTCAATAAATACGATTGATTGATTGATTGACTATCTGACTTCTGGCCATAACGGCTGTGCTAAACAACTCCTTTTCCAAGCCAGCTGCTCAGCCACACTATGACTTCAGGCTCTTTGTGGGAAGGGAACGTGTCTGCTAACCCTGTTGTAGTGTACTCTTCCTAAGTGCCTAGTACAGTTCTCTGCACATAGTAAGCACTCAAATACCATTGGTTGACAGATTGATAGCCTACCTTCTTCCTGAGATTTCCTCCCTTCCCCTCCTTGCTCTTCTCTTTACTCCCAGTCAAAGCCAGGTCCCATGGGGAAGCAGAGACCACGTGGAGCTCCCTGTCTGCCCCTGTGCCTCGATCTCCTCTTCCCTTGGCTTTCCCGAAGAGAGTGCCCTGCAGGTCCTGGTGAGTCCCATCCCGTTTTGGCCACCTAACCGATTTGTTTCCTCTGGGGTTCAGTTTCCCAGTACTTCCACCCACTCCATCGCTCTCTCTCTTTTCCTCACCTGTTGAGGGGAACACTTCGCTTCCTCTAATGCCAACATACTCACTGTACCTCGATCTCATCTATCTGGGCCACCGACCTCTGGCCTGAAATGCCCTCCCTCTTCTTATCTGACAGATGATCACTCTCACCTACCTTCAGAATCTTATTGAAGGCACAATCTCCTCCAAAAGGCCTTCCCTGACTAAGCCCTCGTTTTCTCTTCTTTCACTCCATTCTGCATTGCCTTGCACTTATTATCATTATTATTATAGTATTTGTTAAGTGCCTACTATGTGCCAGGCACTGTTCTAAGGGCTGGGGTGAATACAAGCAAATCAGGTTGGACACAGTCCCTGTCCCACGTGGGGCTCACTAATTTCATTTTACAGGGTGAGGTAACTGGGGCACGGGGAAGTGAAGTGAGTTGCCCAAAGTCACACAGCAGACAAGTGGCAAAGCTGGGATTAGAACCCACTTGTATTTGCTCTCTTTTTTTCATCCCTCCTTCAGCCCCCATAGCACTTATGTACATAGTCTTTAATTTATTTGTATTAGACTGTCAGCTCACTGTGAGCAGGAAATGCATCTATCAACTCTGTTATACTGTATTCTCTACAGTGCTGTGCACACATTTAAGCACTCAATATATATAATTGATCGATTCAATCAATCGATTTTAAAATGTTGCGACTTTCATTGTGTTCCTGGGATGGGCTGAGGTTTTGTCAAGTGCGGGAGGAGGTGGACTGGGGGTTGGGCACTCTGGTTTTGGACGTAAGGAGCGGAAAAATTGCTGGCAAATGTTAATATTTAGCATGCCAGGAAGGGTGGAGTAAAGGAGGCAGCCTAGAGCAGACAAGCCTGATATCCTGCTGCTCTCTTTCATGCTTATCATTCTTGTTTTTTGATTTTGGTATTTTTTGTTTGTAGTTCTGTGTCTGTCGCCAACCTCCTCCCCCTCTTATTCTTAGCTAGTGAGCCCCTTTGCAGCCAGGGCTGTGTCTATAGGCTCATCCATGTAATTCTTTTCCAGGGTTTGTTACAGTGCTTGGCACATAGGTACGTGACTTAAGAAATGCTATTACTGCTCTCGACTACTACTGCAAGTGTAGTCTCTGGTCAACTCATAAACTTAGAGGCCTGTCTTTCTTTTTTTCTCTGTTTAATGGGCTAGAACCCAGGTCCTTCTGACTCCCATGCCTGAGCTTTATAAACTAGGCCACTCATCTTCCACCTTCACTCAGACCTTACTCACAAGGATCTGCATGGGCCTATCTGAGTGTCTTCTCCGCTCCTCATTCTCACTGATCTCCTAGGGGGGAGAGAGAAATAAATGAGTATGGTCAGGGGCCCAAAATTTGGGATGGGAAGGAGGGAGGAGAAAAGGGGAGGGATGAGAAATCAACAGGCTAATGAATGAGCTCCTGGGAATTGTCAAGGTTACTTACTTAAGTATTGAGGGTGAAAAGCACCATGTTCTAGTGGCTAGACCACAGGACTGGGAGTCAGGAGAACTTGGGTTTTAATTCTGGCTCTGCCGCTTGTCTGCTGTTGTGACCTTGGGCCAGTTGCTTAACTTCTCTGGGACTAAGCTACCTTATCTGTAAAATGGGGATTAGGACTGTGAGCCCCATGTGGGACATGGGACTGTGTCCAACCTGCTTAGCTGTGTATCTACCCCCAGCACTTAGTACAGTGCTTGGCACATAGTAAGTGCTTAAAAAAATACCATTATAAAAAAAAATTCTTCCTCCATGCGGTCACTTTACCTAGGCAGCGTTGGCTGACCAGAATGAGTGGAATAGCAAACCAGGTTTCAACGGGGAGGAGGTAGCTGTAAATCGACATGTAGGGGCAAAATAAGTTAACCGGTGTAAATCGGCCGCAGGGTTCGAGAACCCAAGGTAGGTAGGAAAAAATGACTTGAAGAGTCAGTAGAAGTAGGAAAGCTGACTGCTCGCCCGTTCACCTCCCGAGACGTCGAGTTGACGAACAGCCCCGACCCAGCCTCTTCTTTCCCTTTTATTTGGTTCCCCATCCGAGCAAGCACAAAGGATTCCAAGCACAGCGAAACTTCTGCACCCTGTTATCAGAAAGTTGTTATCAGGAGACATCCCCACACGGGATGGGGTCGTCTCAAGACTGAACTTTGGATCAGTGTCATCCCTCTTCGATTACAAGATCTTCCGCCAGCCGGTGCCTATTCCTCACACATCCTGAGTTTTAAGCCCTGCATAAAATGGCGTCGGTTACGCTAAGCCTTTAGGGAAAATGCGGCCAATGCCGCTTCTGCATACTGGAGTATGCGGCTAGGGGTGGACAACAGTAGGAAACCCGAACACTCCCTCCGCGGTAGGGGAGGCCAGAGAGAATGCATGAACTTGGAAAACGAGGGCCTAATATGGGCGCCGGAGTCCTCAAGGAGCCACCTTGGAGAAGCCAAGCCCACAGAATGGACCGTCCAGGCCTGGGTGGGACTGGCCAGAGCAAGAGATTGGGCCATTGAGCTGAGTGGGTCTCTAGAAGGCGACCCGCTTCCAGCCTCGGTTCAAACATTTTATTCCCAGATTCCTGACCCTTGCTTTTATAACGCCCTCAAGATACCCTTTGTTCTCACTTAGGACCAAGTCACCTCATATATATTTTTTTTTTTGGTATTTGTTAAATGCTTACTGTGTACTAAAGAGCTGGGGATAGATGCAAGGCCGTCAAGTCAGACGTATTCCCCTGTCCCTCACGGGGCTCATAGTCTGAAAGGACGAAGTTCCGTGATTCAGGCAACCTCTCTGATCCTGCTGCTACTCTGAACCCCGAGACTCTAATCACCCTTCTCCTTTGCCCTCGGCAGGTGCTCTCTCTTCAAGCCTTCTTTAATAAGGCAGATTTGATCCTTGTTGTCTGCACAGCCCTGGGGAGTCAAAGGACCTCGGGGTTCTAATCCGGCTCCACCTCCTTATCTGCTGGTGTGACCTTGGACAAGTCACGTCACTTCTCCGTGCCTCACTTCCCTCATCTGCAAAATAGGGATTCATTGCCTGTTTTCCCTCCTACACTAGAATATGAGGCCCCACGTGGCACCTGATGATCCAGTATTTGTGGCAGTTTGTTAAGCTCTTACTATTGGCCCAAGTGCTGGGGTATATTTACTACAGATATGCTGGATCCTCCCTTTCCTCTTCATCCAAACTGCATCCATCGTTAATACGATCACTCAGTCAATCACCGCCTGGATTAACTACATCAGCTTCCTTGCTGACCTCCCAGCCTTCTGTCTCTCCCCACTTCAGTCCATGCTTCACTCTGCTGCCCGCAACCATTTTTTTTTATGAAAAACATTCAGGATATTTGATATTTCAAATATTTGCCGCCAAGGGCAGTCCCTACATGCGCCCCCACTGATTGGCGCTTCCTTTAATTAAAGATTTATGGGGTGGTTGGTGCAGCGATTTATGGGCTGGTTGGCCCAGCAAAAAAAACCCTCCAGTGGTTGCCCATCCATCTCTGCAACAAACAAATACTCCTCACCATTGGTTTTTAAGCACTATACTCACCTTGCCCCTTCTCACCTCACCTCACTACTCTCCTTTTACAGCCAGCCTGCACACTTTACTTCTCTAGTGCTAACCTTCTCACTGTGCTTTATCTCACCTATCTTGCTGCTGACCCCTAGCCTTCCTCCTGCCTCTGGCCTGGAACGCTCTCTCCCTTCTCAGATCTGGTGGACAATTACTCTCCCTTCTCAGGATCTGATGGACAATTACTCTCCCTCCCTTCAAAGCCTTATTGAAAGCACATCTCCTCCTAGAGACCTTCCCGGACTAAAGCTCCATCCCTCCTTTCCTCATCTCTCACTCCCCTCTGGGGTCACCCTGACTTGCCCCCTTTGTTCCTCCCCCCTCGCAGCCTCACAACACTTATGTACATATCTGTAATATATTTATTTGTATTAATGTCTGTCTCCTCCAGCCCCCCCTAGACTATAAGCTCATTGTGGGCAGGGAATGTGTCTGTTTATTGTTGTATTGTCCTCTCCCAAGCACTTATTACAGTTCTCTGCACATAGTAAGCACTCAGTAAATATGATTGAATGAATTGGACCTAGTCCCTGCCCCACACAGAGCCACAGGATGCTCTGCACACAGTAAGTGCTCAATAAATGATTGAATGAATTGAATGAATGAGATGATTCTGTTGTCAGGGGAGAAGAGAGAGAGAGGTCAGAGGTCAGCCACTCTTCCAGACCCTCCACCCAAACCTGCCCCCAACTCTATTCTTGGTAATCCCATTCTGCCAAATGTCTTCCCTGGGCTGATGGTTCCATTTAGCTCGCTCTTGGCATCGCAGGAATTCTAGCTCTATTGGGTAATTTAATTAGTTTTGGCTCTCTTGTTGGGCACCATTCAAATATTTGCCACCAGGTAGTCCCTACGTGCCCCCACTGATTGGCGGCTTCCTTTAATTAAAGATTTATGGGGTGGATGGTTTAGCGATTTACTGGCTGGTTGGCCCAGGCAACTGGAAGTGAACTAGGGAAATGTGTCACTTATGGGTGCTGGGGTTGGGGTGTGTTTTCTCTTGTCACCACCGCTGCTCTAAGTATTTTAAGTCTCTCCCAAGCGGGGCAAGAAAAACACTTTGGTCTGCCCCATCACTCATGGAGGGTTTCTGTTCAAAGCTTGGAAGCAAGAAAAGCTGATACCAGCCCCCCACCCCCTCCCCACTCAGAGGCTTCCCCAGACATTTCGGAGGACAGGGGGCAAGAGGGAAATGTGTCTTGGGGGGACAGCAGTTAAGGATCTTGGCAATGAGACATTATATTTCTATAGTACCTTCGGTGCCAAAGTGCTTTCGCATCTGCTTCCTTCTTCTTTATCTCCACATCTCTGGGAGACAGGGATGGTTGAGGGGATTCCTCTCATTCCACAGAAAGAGAAGACATAATAATAATAATGGCATTTGTTTAAGCACTTACTATGTGCAAAGCACTGTTCTAAGCACTGGGGAGGCTACAAGGTAATCAGGTTGTCCCGCGTGGGGCTCACCATTCTTAATCCCCATTTTACAGCTGAGGTAACCGAGGCACAGAGAAGTTAAGTGACTTGCCCAAAGTCACACAGCTGACAAGCAGCGGAGCCGGGATTAGAACCCATGACCTTTGATTCCCAAGCCCGGGCTCTTTCCACTGAGCCACGCTGATGCCCAGAAGAGGCGAGGGTGAACTACCCCAAGGTCTCAGCAGAACCCAAATCTCTCCCCCTCCCAGCTCAGGACTCTCCCCCCACTAAATTCAGTGGACATAGAGATATGAGACTCAAGTCACACAGGAAGCAGCGTGGCCTATGGGAAAGAGCCTGGACTTGGGCCTGCAGTGTGAACTTGGGCAAGTCACTTCTCTCCTCCGTGCCTCAGTTCCCTCATCTGCGAAATGGGGGTTCAATACCAATTTTTCCTCCTACTTAGATTGGGAGCCCCATGCTGGACCTGATGATCTTGTATCTACCCCAGTGCTTAGAACAGCGGTTGGCTCGTAGTAGAGCGCTTCACAAATACCACAGTTAAGTGGGGTTAGGTGGAAACTTTGGGGTTCTCGGGGTTGTGAGGTATCTGATATGGGCGGAATGGCTCTTGGGGGTAACCGGCTTGACGGAGTTCCCCGTCTCGTTGGCCCCGCCTCAGGAATGTCCGGACGGTGGCTCTGCCTCCTAGGGTTCGATGAACCGTTGCTAAAGGAACACCACAAAGCTTCTGTCCCTAGTTAGCAGTGTGGCCTAGTGGATAGAGCACAGACCCTGAGAGTCAGAAGGATCTGGGTTCTAATCCTGATCCACCGCTTGTCTGCTCTTGGGCAAGTCATTTCACTTCTCTGTGCCTCAGTTACCTCATCTGTAACCTCCTCCAGGAGGCCTTCCCAAACTGAGCCCCCTCCTTCCTCTCCCCCTCGTCCCCCTCTCCATGCCCCCTGTCCTACCTCCTTCCCTTCCCCACAGCACCTGTATATATGTATATATGTTTGCATATATTTATTCCTCTATTTATCTATTTATTTACTTATTTACTTATTTATTTATTCATTCATTTATTCATTCATTTATTCACTTTATGTATATATTCTGTATTATGTAATATATATTATATTATGTATTATATTATGTATTTATGTATTCATTTTATGTATTCATGTATATATGTTTGTGCATGTTTATTCCTCTATTTATTATTTATTTATTTATTTATTTATTTATTTATTTATTTATTTTACTTGTACATTTCTATTCTATTTTATTTTGTTAAGATGTTTGGTTTTGTGGTCTGTCTCCCCCCTCTAGACTGTGAGCCCACTGTTGGGTAGGGACTGTCTCTATATGTTGCCAACTTGTACTTCCCAAGCGCTTAGTACAGTGCTCTGCACACAGTAAGCGCTCAATAAATATGATTGATTGACTGTAAAATGGAGATTAAGACAGTGATGCCCATATGGGACAGGGACTGTGTCCAACCTGACTAGCTTGTATCTGCCCCAGTGCTTAGTACAGTACCTGGCACATAGTAGACACTTAACAAATACCTTTTAAAAAAAATACTGCCTATTCCCCTGTTAGTGCTCTGAGTTGGTTCCATGATGACAGATTCCAGCAAACCAAGCATTGCGCAGCAGAAAGAAATCGGGGCTGGGAGTCAGCTGCTGTGTAACCTGCTGTGTTGGCCTGCTCTGTAATTTTCGCAGGTCACTTAACTTCTTGGGCTCTCAGTTATCACATCTGTAAAATGGGGATTCAATATCTGTTCCCCCTCCTTACTTAGACTGTGAGCACCCTGAGAGACTGGGACTTGGTCTGGTTTGATTGTATTTTACCTACTCCAGGGTTTAGTGAAGTGCTTGGCACATATGGCTTAAATACCACAATTATTATCATTAGTTTCCCAGAGGAAATAATGTAAAATGCATTGATGCATTCTCAAGATCAAAAAGTAATAATAATGATAATTGCAGTAGTTGTTAAGCATCTACTATATGTCAAGTACTGTACTAAGTGCTGGGTTGGATACAGGATAATCAGGTTGGCCCCAGTTACTGTCCTAAATGGGGCTCCCCATCAAAGTAGGCTCCCCATCAAAGTAGTAGTATATGTATATATACATATATACAGGCACCTGTATATATGTATATATGTTTGTACATATTTATTACTCTATTTTATTTTACTTTGTACATATCTATTCTATTTATTTTATTTTGTTAGTATGTTTGGTTTTGTTCTCTGTCTCCCCCTTTTAGACTGTGAGCCCACTGTTGGGTAGGGACTGTCTCTATATGTTGCCAACTTGTACTTCCCAAGCGCTTAGTACAGTGCTCTGCACACAGTAAGCACTCAATAAATACGATTGATGATGATGATGAATCCCCATTTTACAGATAAGGACACTGAGGCACTGAGAAGTGAAGTGACTTACCCAAGGTCACACAGCAGGCAAGTGGTAGAGCCATGATTAAAGCCCATGCCCTGTGACTCTCAGGCCTGTGCTCCTTCCCTCATCTTAATATAAAATATAATATAAATATAAATATTTCAAAAACATTGTATTTGTAGCCTCACCTTCAAATAGTCATGTGAATATGTACCAATAATGAAATATTTTGAATTAAATTTGTTTGGTGTGCAGATGTAAATACTAAGCAGTTCATCCTTGGATCTATCAATTGATAAATAGCATTTATTGAGCTCTTATGCTGTGCAGAGTATCGTACTAAGTCCTTGGAAGAGTACAATGCAACAGAGTTGGTAGGCGCATTCCCTGACCAAATGAAGCTTACAGTCTAGAGGAGACTGTAATTGTTTAGCTGTTGTATTGTACTCTCCCAAGTGCTTAGTACAGTGCTTTGTACACTAAGTGCTCAATAAATATGAATGAATGAGTGGTTTCTGAAAAACAGTGCTTGGCACATAGTAAGCACTTAATAAGTACCATTATTGTGTCATCAAAATGTAAATTGGAACCAATTTTCACATTTGACCAGTATTATAAATGGGGGGAATGGTTTCTGGCCCAAGTTCAGTTATCTTATTTTTAATACTAATAATAATAATGATAATAGTAATAATGGCATTTGTTAAGCGCTTACTATGTGCAAAGCACTGTTCTAAGTGCTGGGGAGGATACAAGGTGATCAAATTGCCCCACGTGGGGCTCACAGTCTTCATCTCCATTTTATAGATGAGGTAACTGAGGCACAGAGAAGTTAAGTGACTTGCCCAAAGTCACACAGCTGACAAGTGGTGGAGCTGGAATTTGAACCCGTGACCTCTGACTCACAAGTCTGTGCTCTTTCCATTGAGCCTTGCTGCTTCTCTAATTTACCAAAATTACCCAGAATTATGTACTCAAACAATCATAGATGAGTAATACCACTACATTAATGTGTTTATATCTGAGTCATAGAGGTTTCACAATAGGGTGGCCTATTTTTGCTTAATCAGAATTAAAAGTGATGTGGTGACCCTCTCTGGAGGATCCATCTAGCTTCTTTTTGTCTCCTTCTCCACCCCCACTGTAGCTTTTAAAGATGCTTGCCCATTTTCCTGCAGCTCCTTTGTGTTCTTCTTCCCCACATTGCCCATACCACTGGATCCAGGACCATATAGGAGATTAGTGTGGTAGAGTGGAAACCAAAATGTTGTAAAGCAGCCTGGCTCTGGTTGACTGAACTTGAAAGGTCTTAAGTCCAGAATTACAGATACTGCATTCATTCTTTCAATCATATTTATTGAGCACTTTCTGTGTGCAGAGCACTGTACTAACCTCTGAGAAAGTACAGTACAACAATAAACAGACGTATTCCCTGTCCACAATGAGTTTACAGTCTTGGAGGGAGGTGGGGGACAGATATCAATGCAAATAAATTACAGATATGTTATGTTAGTGCTATGGGGCTGGCGGGGGGAAGAATGAAGGGAGCAAGTCAGGGCAACGCAGAAGGGAATGGAAGAAGAGAAAAGGGGGGGCCTAGTTTCGGAAGGCCTCATGGAGGAGATTGTCTTCACTAGGGCTTTGAAGCAGAATGGAGGAATTGTCTATCGGGTTTGAGGAAGGGGTGCATTCCAGGCCAGAGGTAGGACATGGTACAGGGATCAGTGGTGAAACAGGCGAGACCAAAGCACAGTGAGAAGGTTAGCATTACAGGAGCAAAGTATGTGGGCTGGGTTGTAGAAGGAGAGAAGCAAGGTGAAGTAGAAAGGGACAAGGTGGTGGAGTGCTTTAAAACCGATAGTGAAGAGTTCTTGTTGGAGGCAGATAGGCAACAACTGGAGTTTTTTTGAGGAGTGGGGGTGACATGTCCTGAATGTTTTCGTAGAAAAATGATCTGGGCAGCAGAGTGAAGTATGGACTGGAGTGGAGAGAGGACAGAGGCTGGGGAGGTCCACAAGGAGGCTGATGCACTAATCCAGGTGGGATAGGGATGAGTGACTGTATTAATGTGGTAACAGTTTGGATGGAGGAAGAAAAGGCGGATTTTAGCGATGTTGTGAAGGGACCAACAGGATTTAGTGATAGATTGAATATGTGGGTTGAATGAGAGAGCAGAGTCAAGGATAACACTAAAGTTACGGGGCTTGTGAGACAGGAAGAATGGGGGGTGCCTTCTGCAGTGATCATCATCATCATCATCAATCATATTTATTGAGCGCTTACTATGTGCAGAGCACTGTACTAAGCGCTTGGGAAGTACAATTGGGCAACACATAGAGACAGTCCCTACCCAACAGTGGGCTCACAGTCTAAAAGGGGGGGAGACAGAGAACAAAACCAAAACATACTAAACAAAATAAAATAGAATAGATATGTACAAATAAATTAAGTAAATAGAGTAAAAAAATACGTACAAACTTATATACATATATACAGGTGGCTGTGGGGAAGGGAGGGAGGTAAGAATGGGGGGATTGGAGAGGGGGTCGAGGGGGGGAGAGGAAGGAATGGGGCTCAGTCTGGGAAGTGATGGGAAAAGTCACGGGGAGGGACAGGGTTCAGTGTTATTTTTCACACTCTATTTAGTGAAATGGCACATTGTGCTAGGCGGTTCTGTCATTACCTCTGCCAATAGGTGTGTTATCATTAATGCTAAATTTTAAATGGGTCATTCATACTGTCAAGTCGTGGAGCGTACTTGAATGGTAGGGGGAGAATCCTGAAGGCAAGATAAACTTGAGATCAAGGAAAGAGAACACTGTATGGAAATGAAATTCAGTAGTGCTGTCCTGAAAGGGGAGGTTTCAAGAAAAAATGTTTTGTTTTACTTTTTCACGGTATTAAATGCCAGGCACCGCACTAAGTAAGCACTGGGGTAGATACTAACTAATCAGGTTGGACACAGTTTATGTCCTACTTGAGGCTCACAGTAGTTTGGACACAGTTTAATGTCCTACTTGAGGCTCACAGTCTTAATCCTCCATTTTACAGAGGAGGTAACTGAGGCACAGAGAAGTTAAGTGATTTGTCACCCCCTTCTAACAGGAGGTGGGCGTAATGTGCAGGCAGGAATATTGGCACCCTAGACCTTCCTTTCCCAAGTTGTGTCCCAGGGTTGTGACAGTCCCACCAGTAGATGGTAAATTTGGAAAACTTCTGGAATGAGGAAACTGCTCAGCCCCCAGGAACCCTCTCCCAGTGGGAAAGATAGTTGGCATGAAGTTTCAGTCATTCAACTTGGTTCATTTCATTCATTGTCCGTATTTATGAGCGGATTACTGTGCGCAGAGCACTGTACTAAGCGCTTGGGAAGTACAAGTTGGCAACATATAGAGATGGTCCCTCCCCAACACAGGCTTACACTGATCAATCAATCGTATTTATTGAGCGCTTACTGTGTGCAGAGCACTGTACTAAGTGCTTGGGAAGTACAAGTTGGCAACATATAGAGACAGCCCCTACCCAACAGTGGGCTCACAGTCTAAAAGTCTGATGTCACACTGAGGACATCAGCTGGAGCACAGCCAGTGCCAGGGTAAGAAGCAGCGTGGCCTAATGGATAAAGCACAACCCTGGGAGCCAGTAGAACCTGGGTTCTAATCTTATCTTATCTTCCCCACAGCACCTGTATATATGTATATATGGTTGTACATATTTATTACTCTATTTATTTATTTATTTATTTATTTATTTATTTTACTTGTACATTTCTATCCTATTTATTTTATTTTTGTTGTATGTTTGGTTCTGTTCTCTGTCTCCCACTTTTAGACTGTGAGCCCACTTTTGGGTAGGGTACTGTCTCTATGTGTTGCCAATTTGTACTTCCCAAGCGCTTAGTACAGTGCTCTGCACATAGTAAGCGCTCAATAAATACGATTGATTGATTGATTGATTGATTGATTGATTCTAATCCTGATTCTGCCACTTGTCTGCTGTGTGACCTTGGGCAAGTCACTTAAACTTCTAGGTCTAATTTTCCTGCCTACCCATTACAACCACTCCTATTAGAAGGGTGACAAATCACTCCTCTGGGCCTCAGTTACCTCATCTGTAAAATGGTGATGAAGACTGTGAGCACCATGTGGCGCATGGACTATGTCCAACCTGAATAGCTTGGATCTACCCCAGGGCTTAATACAGTGCCTAGCGTGTAGTAAGTACTTAACAAATACCATACAAAAAAAAGAACAAAGAGAAGGGACCAAGTCAGTCATATATTGAACGCTTACAGTGTGCAGAGCACTGTGCTAATAATAATAATGGCATTTATTAAGCGCTTACTATGTGCAAAGCACTGTTCTAAGCCCTGGGGAGGTTACAAGGTGAGCAGGTTGTCCCACAGGGGGACAGTGAGACTCTGCCCTGAAACAGGGTCTGAAAAAGAGTGTGTCCCTGCTCTCAGGACCGAAAAAGGGACCAATGTCCGGGTTGATCTGTGAGCCCACTGTTGGGTAGGGACTGTCTCTATATGTTGCCAACTTGTACTTCCCAAGCGCTTAGTACAGTGCTCTGCACACAGTAAGTGCTCAGTAAATGCGATTGATTGATCTCAGGGGAGCTATTGAGGAAAGCAGAGCAATGTTTCAGGGTTTTGGGGAGCCTGGACTTGAGCTAAGAATGAGCCCCAAATCAAGGACTGTGCATCTATTCCCAGATCTGGGTTGAGTTGCTGTTATGCAATTACTGTCGCCGTTGACATCTCAGTTCCACGCAATAAATAGATGGGTGTAAAGTGTACTCAGAAGTGTGACAGTGCATGAATGCAAGTGCTTAGGGGAGCTGTCAGCAGGCCCTGTCCTTAGAGGCGGAGTGGAACTGGGGACTGTCTCCTGGAGGAGGTGGAATTTCAGGAGGACTTGGAAGATGATGAGGAGAGCTGGGTTCTGGCGGACTTGGGGTCGTGAGGAGAGGGTAAGAATTTCCAAGCAGGAGGAAAGACGCTGAGAAACAGGGGCCTGGGGCTCAGAGGACCTGAGTTCTAATTCGGACACTGTCCGATTGCTTGCTGTGTAACCTGGACAAGTCATTTCGCTTCTCTGTACCTTCAGTTTCCTCATCTGTAAAATGAAGATTGAATGCCTGTTCTCCCTCCTAGACTGTGAGCCCCATGCAGGATAGGGACTGTGTCCAACCTATATTAACCTTTTACCTACTCCAGTGCTTAGAAAAGTGTTTGACACACAGCCCTAAACAAATACTATTCGAAAAAAGTAAGAGGTCAGAGGCAGGAGACTTGAAAATGAGGCACAGTGAGAAGAGGAACAAGGGCTGGACTGGGGAGAAGAGAGCCGGAAAATAAGGAGGAGGAGAGCTGTCCGAAGGCCATGTTTCTGCTCGTTGTGGAGAGAAATGAGGGCAAGCTCTGGAGGTTTTGGAGAAGTGGAGAAATGTGGGCAGAACTATGTCTTAGAAACATGATCCGTCTGTCAAGTGAAGGTAGGGCGCTGGATGGGGAGAGGCTGGAAACAAAGAGAGAGTGAGGAGGCTGTGAAATATGACAGGCATTCATACCTTGGAGGAAATTGGTTGAAAGAGCTTTGTTTGGGGGAAAATACTGGTGTGAACAAGTATTATTATCAGTCATCACCCAAATATATTTATTAGATATCTTGGTGTGGCCCAAGTTAGGTAAATGCAGGTTAGTCTCTTGGAACAGACAATCAATCAATCAATGGTTATTTATTGAGCGCTATGTGCAGAACACCATTCTAAGCCCTTGGGAGAGTACAATACAACAGAATTAGTAGACACCTTCCCTGCCGTTATAACGAGATTACAGTCTTGAGAACTTTTTAAAGAAACTATTACATATATAGCAGAGACTAATTGACAATTTTTACCCCACTTTCTGAGCCTTCAAGAGGACCGGGGAGGCTAAAATCTGAACGGTTCCAGGCACTGAGAACAGTAAACATGGTAGGACAGAGGCCAGAGTTTGTGGGCTCAGTGTGAACAGGCTTTTGAGCCACACCCTCACTCCCAACTAAAGTTCACCATCAAGTGGCATCATCTCTGCAAAGGCAGAGAGTGTGCGTGTGTATGTGTATACTCTCTCTCTCTCGGCAAGCCTATAATCAGCAAAAAGCTGTGGGCTGTCTACATCGGAATGATATGCAGACTTCAGCCACCCCCAGGTGTATAAAACTGACCCGAGACGGCCGTTACAGAGTCTGAGGGTTTGCAAGCCCATAAAGATATTTTATGTGGGAAATAAGATGTCCTTCTGGCTCATAAAGCAGGCACAGAGCTGGGTATTGGGAAGTGGCAGGCCAGACGACCTCCACGCCCATCCCAGCCCAACCTCTTCAGCAGAGTTGGTTGGGCCAGCCATATAAAGAGAAGCCTCAGGCAGAGGACTCTGGGCCCGTGGTCCCCAGTGGTCTCTGACTGGAGCAGAGACACAAGAGGGTGGCTTCTTGTAAGGTAATAATATTAATAATGGTATTTGTTAAGCGTTTACTATATGCCAAGCACTTGTTCTATAGCACTGGGATAGATACAAGGTTATCAGATTGTTCCACATGGGGCTCACAATCTTAATCCCTGTTTTACAGATGAGGTAACTGAGGCCCAGAGAATAATAATAATAATAATGATGATGGCATTTGTTAAGCGCTTACTATGTGCAAAGCACTGTTCTTAGCACCGGGGAGGTTACAAGGTGATCAGGTTGTCCCACGGGGGCTCACAGTCTTCATCCCCATTTTACAGATGAGGGAACTGAGGCCCAGAGAAGTGAAGTGACTTGCCCAAAGTCACACAGCTGACAAGTGGCAGAGCCGGGATTAGAACCCACGACCTCTGACTCCCAAGCCCGGGCTCTTTCCACTAAGCCTCGCTGCTTCTCTAAGGTGGGAGGTTTCCATGATGGATTGGCTCATTTTGCACTACAAATGGTTATCCAGCCGAAATCCTTCAAGACGGTCCCATAAAGGGACGGCTTTTAGCACCTCTTGCTTTGGTGTCTGCCTGCTTTTAATTTATGAAGTCGCCAGTCCTGCTAAGCAGGGCCGGCGCCGGGAGGAGAGGAAAGCGGGACTTTCCTTGGGAGCCGATGCCCGTGGCAGGGGCAGGAGGGACCCCCAGTCTGGGCCGCCGCAGCAGGAACTCTCCCGCCCGGCCATGGATAACTGCCACCAACACTGCCAATGCCACTCTCAGGACGGTGGGAAGGGATGGGGAGCAGGGTTGGGGCTCTTCTGGCCAGGCATGGAAAGCTACCGCTGCTTGCTGTGCGCAGGGAATGTCTGTTTATTGTTGTGTTGTTCTCTCCACAGCACTTAGTACAGTGGTTCGGCACACAGTAAAGTGCTCAACAAATATGACTGACGTGCTGCCACCACCGCAACTGTCCTGTTCGGAACCTGTGGGAGGGATGGGAGTCAGGGTACATACAGGGGGATGGGCACCAGACAAGCGTGATGTTGTTACAGGGACTGGGCAGGGGCAGGCCATGCCATGTTTGGTCATTGTTCAAATCCTTTCGCCTCAGGGTTGGTAGAACTGACAGGATGCCCCAGACAAAATTTTGTAAGTCCCATAAAATGCCTTATTTTTCAAACTGTATGCCTGTTCAAGGGCCCGGTTGAAGGTGCAGAGCCTTTGGCCTTGAGGTAGGAAGCTCTAGTTGAAGGGGAAGGGGGTGAGTTGAGGGAAAGGAGAGGGTGGCCTAATTTGGAACTCCTCCGACGCTCTCTGTAGCCCTGGAAGTCCCACCTCCCTCACCTTAGGGAAGTTATTCTCCATGTAATCAGACATAAATTGTGGTATTTTTAGAGCCAACTGTGGTAGATACCAGATCATCAGCTCAGACCTACTCCGTGTCCCTTATGGGGCTCACAGTCTAAGGAGGAGGGAGATGCAAGTAATGACATCCCATTTTATAGATGAGGAAACTGAGGCACAGGAGAAGTTAGGTGACTTACCCGTGTCACACAGCAGGCAAGGGGCCGAGTCAGGTTAGATGTCTTATGAGCATCCCTTCTGAGGCATTGGTAGCTCATTTCTTCTCCTCCTGGCTTCAGCGGGAGATGGCGAGCAGCCGACCTCTGCCCTCGGTATATTAGCAAGTGGAGGCCTGAAGATGGTGACAGTTTCTCTCCTTTGCAATGGAATGAGTCACCAGGAAAAAGACGGCCGGGGCTGAGAGGGGAGAAGAGGTGAGATATGCTAAAGGTCAGTCCAGACTCCATTCACCGTACTCTCTCAGCATGGCTCAGTGGAAAGAGCAGGGGCTTTGGAGTCAGAGGTCATGGGTTCAATTCCCGGCTCCGCCAATTGTCAGCTGAGTGACTTTGGGAAAGCCACTTAACTTCTTTGTGCCTCAGTTACCTCATCAATAAAATGGGGATTAAGACTGTGAGCCCCCTGTGGGACAAATTGGTCACCTTGTAACTTCCCCAGCACTTAGAACAGTGCTTTGCACATAGTAAGCGCTTAAGAAATGTCATCATCATCATCACTGAGAGAAGGGATTGGAAGCAGAATTCCACCTTAAGGTTTTCCCGTCCTCCTCATCCTCACATCATAGCTGGGGGGGTGGGAGGGGTGGGTCTTTGTGTCTGCTCCCCATCTGCTCCTGGCCCCAGATATCCTAGGAAGTGTCCATCTGGCTGCCAGTGAGGGACAGTGGCCGGGGAGCTGGGGCAGGTGACCAATCCATGGGGCCTGTCCGGGATGAGTGGCCAGGCTGGCCATCATCAAAGACCTCCGTGGGTTCCTGGGCTTCATTTGACTTGGCCCAGACCACCCATGCTTGATCTTTGCACACTCTGTGGCTCGCTAATTCTCAGCAAACGACTTTACAGTATTTCCTTGGAGTTCTCTCTCTCTTACTAATGAGCAGCGGCATCCCGCCAATAAGCATAACCCATTTATGAACTCAGCGACGAATTCTCTGGCAAGCTGGTGGGAGGTCGCCTGGCCCGGCTACTGCTTACCCCTGTGGCACTGGGTTCTTCTTTATCGTTATCTGCTTGGTGATCTCTGGAACTGGAACCTGAGGCTTCATGTCCCTGCTGGTCTTCTGGGCCCTTTCATTCGTCCGTCTGTCCACCTGCGATCTCCTGAATCGGGGGCCAGGCCGCCAGGGAACCACATCCATAATTCAGGGCCAGGGGAGGTCCTTAAATGTTCCAGCATATCCTTATCCTGTGGTCTGTGCGCTGAACATTTTAAAGTTGCAGCTCCATTTAAACTCCACTTAGGTAATACTAAAATACTTTTCTTCCCTAACTGACAAAGCTTCTGGTCTTGAAAGCTGGGAATCCAAAACAATTTGTGATGTTGTTTTTATCCCTCTGGCCAGATCCTCTTTTGTCCTTCCTTTATCCCCTGCCTGGGCCAGCATTTCTCATGCTGCCCTTATCTCTTTCCCCTTTTTCGTCATCCAATTTCACACTCTAAATCTAGGTGGAAAGAGACCCCAGAATCACTGTAGGAGCTCCTGGACCCTAGCCAGCCTCCAGTGGGTCTTAAAGACCTCCGCACTACTCATTCTTTCACCACAGGTTTTGGGGCACCCTACTCCCTGTTCCCCAAATCCCTGCACCCCTCTTGCTGCCACCACTCTAAGGCTGAATGTTTCTCCCTGAGTTGTAGAGGTCATCGGGGACTAGCATATCACCCCCTTCCCGGGACCAGCTCCAGGAAGCCTGTGTACAAAGTGCTCTTTCTTGTGTCTCCCCAGATCAAATGTCTCCCTGAAACCCAGAGTTTCTCCCTGAGCCCCCACCGCAGGCAAATGCCAAGATTTGGAATCTGTACAATGTTAAAAATATTCTTAATAAGGTAACAGCCATAACAAATCTAGGTTTAATAGCCTTTCCCTGTATTAAATCCAGGGATTTAATACTGTTCCCACCAAGATCCTCTGTATTTCGCTGTAGGAGTCCTGGGGCTCATGTTTCTTCTCCTGCTTAGGGGCAGGAGCCTCGTTTCTCCAAAGTCCTGGCTGCTGGGCTTCGAACCTCCAGGGATCCTCTCCAATCCCTCCCTGTGTCCAGTGTCCATCCAGGGTCCACTACATGAGTTCTCCCAGGCCTCGAGGTGGCTGAGGTTCTCCTCCTTCTTCCCAATGTCCCCCTCCCCAATCCTTTTCTGTGCTTAGTATGGCTTACGCTTCAAGGAAGGGAATCAAGGAGTGACTCTCCTGGCTTCCTCCTCTAAGTGCGGGGACCAGGGGAACTAGTTGCCACACTTCTCCATGGCCCTAGGGAGATCCTAAGGGCCCTCAGATTGACTATGTCCCCCAAAGAGAACCCACTCTTCTCCAGGGTTCTCAGAACTGAAGGCTGCCTGAACTAGCCCATATCCTCCTCTGGAACCCTTGTTCGTCCCCTTCATGAATCCAAGAGACTCACTAGGCTCTGTCTAGACCTGACACCACATCCCTACTCTGGCCTTCTGGCCGGGCAGTCTCCCTGGGAAGAAGATTCCACCATTTCCCAAATCTCCCTGCAGTTCCCAGCCCCCTTAAATCTCTGGGTTAGTCCCAGGATGAATCCCATAGTAAGGATTTATACACGGAGGAGTGATAAACATCGAGTGGGGAAGTCTCAGGAAATGGCCTGCTGCCTCCCACTTTTCTTTCACGATCTGTAAATAAAAGCTAGTATGGGGACGCCTCAATCCCAAATCCACTCCCACCCCCATCCCCTGTCCCCTGTCTCGGATGGTCCCTGCTGTCCTATCAGCTAAGGCATGGCTGTCCATCAGGCCTCTGCATTATTTATCTTCACTGTAACGGTTCCTGGGATCCAACGGATCTTCTCTTTAATCCCTTCAGATCCGTTGCTGTAGCAATTTTAAATATTTATCCATGCTGTTGGTTTCTGCACAGCTCGGGTGGCAGGTTTCTTGTAATTAAAGATTTACAAGACATGATTCAAGATTTAGGGAGGCTTGGCCGAGATCAAAAGCGTGGAATGGTCTGTTATGGAAACTGGGTAGTCTGGGCCCCCAAGAGAAGGTGGAGATGATGGCGGGAGAGTTGGGTTTGATTTGATTTCCATTCTTTTCCTTCCTTTTCACCTTTATTTATTCTCTTTACCAAACCTTGTTGCTCTCCTTCTTCAAAACGCCCCATAACCAATCTATCAATGGTATTTATCGAGCACCTATCATGTGCGGAGCACCTGTAGTAGGCTTTTGGGAAAGTATAATTCTATTAACACCTGTCTCTCACTCCAGACTGTAAGTTCATTGTGAGCAGCGATCGTGTCTACCAACTCTGTGTTATCGAACTCTCCCAAGCACTTAGTATAGTACTCTGCACACAGTAAGCGCTCAGTAAATATAATTTATTGATTGATACAAAAGAGTAAGTAGACACAATTCCTGAGGGCTTCCTAGATGAATCCTAACTTACTCTCGCCCCTCATCCTCTCCAACCTTCTCTCCTGGCCCCCAATCAATATGCCATATATTTCCACAAATGCATCTTTACATTTCTATCATTTGTTTTTGCTTTTGTCTGCTTGTACATTTGAATGCCTCTGTGCTGCTTCTTCCATTAGATCACTGGACTATTTTCTCCTTCCTCTGTTGTTCCCCACAGCCTCAGGCACCGAGCTCTGCCCGCTGAGCTCTTTCAGTTCAACTGACTAACTCCCCGATGAGCCTCAAAGTTAACACGGGATGGAAATAAAATCAGGAGGTTTATAAGGCAGAGACGTAAGGAGATGGGTTAAGGGAGGCCTAGAACACCCCGGGCTGGGAGCAGGGGAGAAGTTGGGAGAAGAGATTTGGTCTGCAGATAGTCCATGCTTAACCTCTGAATCTCAGGCAGGTGGGGAAAAGTCTGCCTAGAGGATCAGGTTTCAGTCCTCTCCTGTGGCTTCAGATCTGCCCCTGCTTCTTTTGTCCCAGGCCTCTGGGCCAGGTGAAGCAGGAGCCCGTTGTTGGGTAGGGACAGTCTCTATATGTTGCCAACTTGTACTTCCCAAGCGCTTAGTACAGTGCTTTGCACACAGTAAGTGCTCACTAAATATGAATGAATGAATGAATTGTGGGAGGATGGGATTGCCTTGGAGTAGATTTCCTGGACCCTGCAGCTCAGAAGCTTAAAAGCCAAGGGGTGGTGAGATGCCACAGTTCATACCAATCGGTGGGGGGTGGGCTGTTACAGTGGGTATCAATCAAGGCGGGTGAGATGCTGCAATAGGAACCAATTAGGGGTAGTGGGATACTGGATACTAAGGGGTGGTGGGATATTGCAGTAGATACCAATGAAGGGTGGAGGGATGCCATGGTGGGTACCAATCAGGGTTAGTAGAATGCCACTGTGGGTACTAATCGGGGTGATGGGTTGCCGCTGTGGTTACAAGAGGTGGTGGGATGCCATTGTGGACACTGCGCAGGGGTTGTGGGATGACACTATGGGTACCAATCAGAGGTGGTGGGATGCCACCACCCAGAGAAGTAGCAGATAAAGCAAGGGCCCGGGAGTCAGAAGGACCTAGGTTCTAATTCTGGCTCTGCCACATGTCTGTTGTGTGACCTTGGCAAGTCACTTCTCTGAGCCTCACTTCCCTCATCTGTAAAACGGGGATTGAGACTGAACCCCATGTGGGACAGGAACTGTGTTAACCCGATTAGCTTGTATCCACCTCAGTGCTTAGTACAGTGCCTGGCACATAGCGCTTAACAAATACCGCAATTATATTATTATTATGTACCATTATTATTATTGGTATTAGAATTAGTATTATAATAATAATAATGATGGCATATATTAAGCACTTGCTATGTGAAAAGCACTGTTCTAAGCACTGGGGAGATTACAAAGTGATCAGGTTGTCCCACGGGGGGGCTCACAGTCTAAATCCCCATTTTACAGATGAGGTAACTGAGGCACAGAGAAATGAAGTGACTTGCCCAAAGTCACATTATGCCACTGGGGGTACCAATTAGCTGTGCAATGATGTCTGTCATCACTCAGTTTCTCCTGGGGCCACTTAAAATATAGGAAGGCTCAAGTATCCTAAATTCTTTTGGGAGTTTACTTCTCCCCAGCCACAACTCCCTCCATCCTCTTGGCCCCAGCTTGCAAAATGCAATAGGGTGAAGGGAGATGGAGCATAAGCTGTGATTGTGTGGTGGGCCTCAGAGTCTGTCTCAAAGAAAAGCTTAGAACAGTGCTTGGCACATAGTAAGCGCTTAACAAATACCATTTAAAAAAAAAAAAAGCTAACCTAAACTCCAGAAAACACACCCACCCATCCAAGTGAATTCTCCTTTCCCCAGCCAGCACGTTCACTCACCCTAAGAGCTTTCCTTAGGGAGTTTTATTTTTTTATGCCATTTGTTAAGTGCTTACTATGCGCCAGGCACTATACTAAGGGCTGGGGTAGATACAAGCTAGTCAGGTTGGACACAATCCTTGTCTGGCATAGGATTTACAGACGAAGTAAATGAGGCACAGAGAAGTGAAGTGACTTGTCCAAGGTCACTCAGCAGACAAGTGGTGGAGCTGGGATTAGAACCCAGATCCTTCCGATTCCCAGACCTGTGGTCTATCCACTAGGCCATGCTGCTTTTTAAGTTGAGGCTGGAAAATGAGCAAACCCAACTAATCTGCAAAGATAGCACGCCTTCCCCCCCAGCCCAGCCCGCAGTGCTTACGACCCAGCTGCCTGGTCATGGGGACTTTATTATTATTATTATTATTATTATTATTATTATGCACTTACTATGTGCCAAGCACTGTACTAAGCACTAGGGTAAATACCAGTTATTCATGTAGGACAAAGTCCCTGTCCCACTTGGGGTTCTCAGTCTAAGTAGGAGGGAGAACACATATCGAACCCTAATTTTTTACAGCTGAGGAAACTGAGGCCGAGAGAAGTTAAGGGACTTGCCCAATGTCACAAAGCAAGCAATTGGCAGAGTCGGTATTAGAACCCAGGTCCTCTGACTCCCATTGCTCTTTCCACTAGGCCACACTGTTTCTTGGGGGAAGAGCTAGTTTGCTGTGGTGTCCCGTTCTCCATCTGATTGCTGTTCTCCCCAACTAAACTGGAAGCTCCTCCTCTAGAAAAGCTCCTTGTAGGCAGGGAATGTGCCTACCAACTCTCCAAAGTGCTTAGTACAGTGCTCTGAACAGAGTAAGCACTCAGTAAATACCACTGATCAATGGATTGTTTGATAGGTGCCATAGACATAAACTCTTGTCACTAAGCACCCAGTAAATACCACTGATTGATGGATTGTTTGATAGGTGCCATATCTCTTGTCACTCATGAGAAGCAGCAGGTCCTAGTGAATAGAGCACGGGCTTGGGAGTCAGAAGGCCACAGCTTCTAATCTCCACTTCCCCACCTGTCTGCTGTGTGACCTTGGGCAAGTAACTTCACTTCTCCATGCCTCAGTTCCCTCAGCTGTAAAATGGGAATTAAGACTGTGAGCCCCACACAGGACAGGGATTGTGTACAAACTGATTAGCTTATATCCACCCTAAAACTTAGTACAGTGCCTGGCATATAGTAAGTGCTTAACAAATGCCATTGTTATTATTATTATTATTATTATTATTATTATTATATGTTTCCACTGCAGAAGAGATGTCAGGGAGATGTTGGAATTTCCCACCAGACAAAATTGCAGGAGCGGCGGTTGTGTGAGTGAGTGGGCTGTGAAGTCTCTTTCTCTGGAGACAGTTGAGAAACTTTATTGGACAGAGGCAGGGGACTGGACAAGATGAACCGTCATTGTCACTTTCTGATTTAGAATCCTATGATTCTCGGAGAGAGCCAAGGGGCAGAGCCATTCTTTCCAAATGATAGCTCTCTAGCCTGCCCCCAACCCCCTCCATGGGGACTGAGGTTTGGGCCCAATTCATAAGAGAAGAGAGTTGGGAATGGACCTGCCTTGCTGTTCAGGGGATGGGGAAAGCAGAGAGAGCCTCAAACTGTTGGCTTCCAGGTCCCTGCTTATCTTACCACGTTTTTCCTTCCAGCTGAGGGCAGGGGGACTGTCCTTGGCCCCACCCATCTCCTTTCTGGCAGGCCAGTGAGGGTCAGGACACCGGAGGCTTTATTCCAAAACCTTTTTATTAGGAGCTTAAAATAGAATCTGGCACACAAGGTTCTGAGTTGGAGATCGGGAAGCAGAGTTGCCCCTGAAATTCACAATGCTGTTTACACAGGGGAAGAAGGGAAGAGGAGACAGAGAGGGGAGGGGAGAAGAAAGAGAGGAAGAAGAGGGGAAAAAAGGATTCCGGGACCTGTTAAGAGCTTGGAGTCGGAAGGGGTGGCCTCATGTGAGGAGTGGGGGGCAGAGCACTGATGGAACCTGGGCTGGTGGGCACACTGCGGGGGCCCGTTGGCATTTAAGACCGCCGGAAGGAGCTAGTTTTTCTGGAGCAGGCTCCACCCTGACCAGTAATCCACCTCACAGTGGGCTGCCCCCTCTGAAGCTCTCAGTGCTTGTTGCAAAAAGGGTCATCCCAGATCCTCCCCCAGCTCCTGGGAAGATGCAAGGGGAGCAGGGTAGACAGACAGAGCAGGGCTACAGGATCGCCATTAGTCCCTTTTCTAGTAACCAACCCCTTTGCCCTCCTCCTTCGCTCCCCCACCTTCCTCCCAGCTCCTATCCTACTCCATCCTCTGGGCTACAAGGAGGTTCCAGCCAAGGGGCAGAACAATTCTTCCAAAATGGCAGCCCTCTAGCTGAGAGAAGCAGTGTGGCTCAGTGGAAAGAGCATGGGCTTTGGAGTCAGAGGTCATGGGTTCCAATCCCGGCTCCACCGTCAGCTGTGTGACTTTGGGCAAATCACTTCACTTCTCTGGGCCTCAGTTACCTCATCTGGAAAATGGGGATTAAGACTGTGAGCCCCCCATGGGACAACCTGATCACCTTGTAACCTCCCCATCATCATCATCATTATTATTATTAGTCTGCTCCCAGCCCCTGCTATGAGCCCTGAGGTTTGGGCCATGTCATAATTCAAAAGGGGAGGTTCACCTGGGGTTCCCTCTTGCCTTGAAACAGGGAGAGGGATGCAAGGATGGCAATCAGTCTCCAGGTTGTAATCCCAGTTGAGCTTTTTTGGAGCTTACACAGAGTAGCATCTGGTTTAGTCCGGGGTCAGACGTCACTGAGGTGAAGGGAACAGGCTTGTGAAATGTGGGCTCCTTGTAGAACATTGAGCGGCAGCTCTGGGCACACTGGGAAGTGCTCATCCTCATTGGGCTTTGTATACAGTAAGCACTCAATAAATATGATTGAACGAATCATATTTTTCGACCTTTTAGACTGTGAGCCCACTGCTGGGTAGGGACCGTCTCTATATGTTGCCAACTTGTACTTCCCAAGGGCTTAGTACAGTGCTCTGCACACAGTAAGTGCTCAATAAATACGATTGATGATGATGACGATTGATGATGAATGAATCTCTAGATCCCTGCCACAGGGGATTTTTATTCACCTTGTAACCTCCCCAATGCTTAGTACAGTGCTTTGCACATAGTAAGCGCTTAATAAATGCCATCATTATTATTATTATTTGTATGCTACTACCCGCAATGCTCTGCTCCAGAAAGCTCTCTCCTTCCCCCCCAGCACTGTTGCCTGCTGATGTTGATCTGCCCTCGCCCCCAGCCCCTCCTGGGCTCTCTCCCTATGAGCTGAGACCAGCCAGTGGAGTGGAGCCGGGTGAGAATTGCGATGGGGAAAGGCTGGGGTGAACAAGCTGGGTGGCACCGCTCCTGCTGTACGTGCCACCAAAGCTCCATCACTCCTCTTCTCTCTGGTTCCTCTTGGCTCCACCCCCAGTGAGATCTGCTGAGAAGCAGCATGGCTCAGTGGAAAGAGCCGGGGCTTTGGAGTCAAAGGTCACGGGTTCAAATCCTGGCTCTGCCGATTGTCAGCTGTGTGACTTTGGACAAGTCACTTCTCTGTGCCTCAGCGACCTCATCTGTAAAATGGGGATTAAGACTGTGAGCCCCCCGTGGGACAACCTGATCACCTTGTAACCTCCCCGGCGCTTAGAACGGTGCTTTGCACATAGTAAGCGCTTAATAAACGCCACCATGATGATGATGATCTGCAGGGACCCAGAGCTTGCTAGGTTCTGGCTGGGCTGCAGGAGACCAGGGCCTTTCCGAAGAGAATCTTCCTAGAGAAAACTCTTGGGCCCAAATCCACCCCTGGGATAAACTTAACACGAAGCTGTGAAATTGTCAGGGTCGGGGGTAGGGGGGTGAATTATGTCAAGCACATAACAAGCTTTGTTCCCACCTCCCAGCCTGGCCAGGGAACCACCACATCAGCCTCACTGCCTGGCTGATGGAAAAGTCTAGACTGAAAAACCCCGGTAAAAAGTTCTTCTACCTGGCTAGTGAAGGAGTCAGGTAGCATTATTCTGATAAGGGGGGATCCCTGGTTAGACAAAGTCTAACTGTGAGCCCGTTGTTGGGTAGGGACCGTCTCTATATGTTGCCAATTTGTACTTCCCAAGCGCTTAGTACAATGCTCTGCATACAGTAAGTGCTCAATAAATACGATAGAATGAATGAATCCATGACCATATCACCAAGTGCCCTCCCCACTTGCCCTGGTTACCTGTCCAAGTTTCCCTGCCTTCCTTTACAATGGTTGGCATTTTAATTATTATTATTTCATTATTATATTAAGTGTTTCCTATGTATCAAACACTGAAGTAGATACAAGTTGATCAGGTTGGGCACAGTTCCTGTCTCACATGGGGCTGACAGTTTAGGTGGGGGAGAACAGGCATTGACTCCCCATTTTACAGATGAGGAAACTGAGGCCCAGAGAAGTTAAGTGACTTGTGCAAGGTCACACAGCAAATACTTGGCAGAGCCGATTTTAAAACCCAGGTCCTCTCACTCTCGGGCCTGTGTTCTTTCCATTAAGCCACACTGCTGCTTTATTCTCCTGCCTGTAATTTATTTTAGTGCCCCTCTCCCCAACTAGATTCAAAACTACTTGAGGGCAAGTATCCTGCCTACTAATGCTACTCTACAATCCCTCCTTTTACTTAGTATAGGGCTCTGCACAAAGAGTACAAGGGTTTGTTCTCCAAGGATGGGAGAGATCTAGTCTATTGGCAAGCAAGGAAAAGAGACGCTAATCCCAAGGCAGATCAGCCGGCTGGGGAATTTGACAGCATGATGACCGGTAATAATAACAATGATAATAGCAATAATAATTGTGGTATTTGTTAAACGCTTACTCTGTGTCAAGCACTGTTCTAAGCACTGGGGTAGATACAAGCCAATCAGGTTGGGCACAGTCCCTGTCCCACGTGGGGTTCACAGTCTTCATCCCCAGATGAGGTAACTGAGGCACAGAGAAGTTAAGTGACTTGCCCACTCGACATGTGGCAGAGTCAGGATTTGAACCCATGTTCTCTGACTCCCAGTCCTGACAAGAAGACTGGCAGTGCCATCGGCCTTCGGACCCCATGTGGGGGCACGGTGGGCGGCAGCAGGAGCCATCTTCAGAGCAGTGACGCCCGTTTCCCTGAATCTCCTGGAAGACTCAGGAAGTTACATCTAGGAGACCCCCTCAATGGCCACCCCAAAACAATGTCCAGCGCTTAGACCGGTGCTCAGCGCTTAGAACAGTGCTTTGCACATAGTAAGCGCTTAACAAATGCCAATTATTATTATTATTATTATGTCCAGTTTGTGTGTTTCTTGGCTGGACAACAGATCAAATAGGCTTGGGGAAGGAGAGCATGTGGGGAGAGCCCAGGACCAGGAGAAGGTCAGCTCAACGACTGCAGCCGCCTCCACTGCTACCCAACAGCCCAATTCCCGGCACCTTCCCAGGCTCCCTGGATTCAATCCACCAAGCACTTAGTACAGTGCTCTGCACACAGTAAGTGCTCAATAAATACGATTGAATGAATTCTAAGCCCATGACTCCCCTTATGTCCCCCATGATGTGTGACAGGGACTGGGCCCGACCTGATTATCTCATCTCTAGCCCAGCACTTAGCGCATTATCAGTGGTATGTTCACCGTGTACTAAGCACTTGAGAGAGTACAACAGAGTTGGCAGACGCGTTCCCTGCCCAAAGTACTTAATAAATATCACAATTATTATTATTGTTATTATCATTATTAGGAGTTCTGCATTCCACTGGTGAGGATCAGGGGAGGATTTCCCACTTTTAGACTGTGAGCCCACTATTGGGTAGGGACTGTCTCTATATGTTGCCAACTTGTACTTCCCAAGCGCTTAGTCCAGTGCTCTGCACACAGTAAGCGCTCAATAAATACGATTGATGATGATGATGATGATTTGCCAGCCGGGCGAAAGGATTCCCAGGACATCCAGCCAGGACAAGGCGAGGCTGGGCATAAGAGGGCAGTGCCCAGCCAAACCTGAACTGAATTCAGCTCTCTGCACATAGTAAGCACTCAATAAATACGATTGATGATGATGATGATTCAGCTAATTCTATTGCATTGTGCTCTCCCAAACACTTAGTACAGTGCTCTGCACATAGTAAGTGCTCAATAAGTATCATACCTCCTTCCCTTCCCCACAGCACCTGTATATATGTATATATGTTTGTACATATTTATTACTCTATTTATTTTACTTGTGCATATCTATTCTATTTATTTTATTTTGTTAGTATGTTTGGTTTTGTTCTCTGTCTCCCCCTTTTAGACTGTGAGCCCACTGTTGGGTAGGGACTGTCTCTATATGCTGCCAACTTGTACTTCCCAAGCGCTTAGTACAGTGCTCTGCACACAATAAGCGCTTGATAAATACGATTGATGATGATGATTGATTGATTGATTGCCATCAGAGCCATCAGTTGCCTGGCAATGGGGGCAATGTGGCAAATCCTTCCACGGCCTGCTCCTGGGCACGTGGCCTGATGGTAAAACAACAGCCTCTCAGCCTCAGCATGCCGGGTTGTCCCACCTCGGAGGGAGGGAGAAGCCCAAGCTTTCTGGAAGTGTGCAACCGGCAAGCAGAGTGACCCAGCTGAGAAGGCCACCCTCTCTGTTGGCTTGGCTGCCTTGGGCCTGGGCCACCTGTGCCCACCTTTTCATCCTCTTCTTGGGCATCTTCTGTCCCTCTGTCCTGCCCTCTAGAAGTGGCAGCTGGCGAGTCTCGCAGTCTGGGGAAGGACTGCGGGTCATTCACATGCCCCGGCCTCTGGGACAGCCTGGATTGTACCGAAGAAAGCCCAACGACCCTGCCACACAACCAGCCAGGATAAGGCAAGACTGGGCATAAGAGGGGAGTGCCCAGCCTGACCTGACCTGAATTCTGCTTCTGGAGAAAGGGGGAATGTCCCAGTGGATGGGTGTTAACAAAGACGGCTGATCAGACACCCCCATTTGGAGGGGGCAGGTGATGGGGGGACAGCCATTTTTCAGATGTCAAAAGGCACATTGGGGCTGCAAGGGTGGATTGAATCCAGGGAGCCTGGGAAGGTGCCGGGAATTGGGATGGAATTAGGAGGTCGGGAGGGAGCTGTAAGGCAAAAATCCTACCCATCTCCAGCCCTCACAGTTCATTATGGGTAGGGCATGTTTCTGCTAATTCTGTTGTTCTCTTCCAAGCACTTAGAACAGTGCTCTGCACATAGTAAGCACTCAATAAATACAATTAATTGATTGATTAGCATGTTTAAGAGAAGGCAAGAGTGGGACTGGCTGTTTGGGTTTGGATCTGAGCCTTCAGGTCCTCTGGGCCCTGGTCCTGCTTGAGGTGGCTTTTTGGCCTGCCCCCTCCCCCTTTCCAGTGAGCGGCAGAACTGTGAGACCCAACTGTTGGCAGCTCTGCCACTTGTCTTCTATGTGACCTTGGACAAGTCACTTCACTTCTCTGTGCCTCAGTTACCTCATCTGTAAAATGGGGATTGAGACCGTGAGCCCCACGTGGGACAGGGAAGGTGTCCAACCCAATTTGCTCGTATCCACCCCAGTGCTTAGTACAGCGCTTGGCATGTAGTAAGCACTTAACAAAACCCATTATTATTATAATTAATAAATAAAGCTTGGAAGACTGTAAGCTCATCATGGGCGGGGAATGTTTCTGCCAATTCTGCTTTATTATACGCTCCCAAGGGCTTAGTACAGTGTTCTGCACACAGTAAGTGCTCCATAAATACAATTGATTTATTGATTGACTAAGGGGGCAACCAAAGCTTGAAGAGGGGCCGTGTGAGTTTCTGGAAGTGGGGTTGGGGGCGGGGGTTCAGGGGAGGATGTGTGAGCAACACATCCCTGAAAATCAGGAGGAGGCAGAACTGGATGGAGCCTTAAATTCCGTGATGAGCCCCAGAGTCAAATGCTGCCTCATCCCATGGGATGCCAAGTTTTGCCCTCTGTTCTCCCAGCTCTCTCTTCAAATGGGGTCTTGTGTTACCCTCCTTTGGAAGAAAATGGTTTTTAAACAGAAGTCGCTGTTGGCATTGGGTCCTAAGAAATCATTCCAATAAATTAAAAAAAAAATCTACCAATAATGAAAATGGAGCAGAAACCTAAACTCAATTGTCTCTTTCACCTCAACAGCTACGCCCAGCCCTGGGAACGGGGATGAGCCGAGGTGTTTCTCCATTCAGCAGATTTGCAATTCTCCGCATGGCTCTGGCCCTCCGTTGGTTTAATTAGAAATAGGCTGGGAAGTGATTGCTCTGCACTGGTATGTTGCATTTGCAATTTTAATTGCTAATCAGAGAAGGAGAAGGGATGACAGTGTTTGAGAAAGGAAATTTCCTCTCTCCACCCCTCTCTGTTTCTCTCTCCACCTCTCTCCGGCTCTGAAATCTCCTAGGACATTTCCAGTGGTTCGGTTGGAGATTGCGGAGGTGCTTCGAGTGCCAGATTTCAGAAACTAAAGAGAAGGGCCTGCATGCCCCAAACGTCTCTACTTCCCCATTCTCTCTCTCCCCTCTCCCTCTCTCTCTTTTCCCCCTTTCCCCCCACCTCCTTGAAGAGGGGCCTTCCTTCTTTCTGAGTTCTGAAACTATGAATTGTTTCAGATTTTTCTTATCTCTTCCTCATCCCTTGCATCTCTCTCTTTCTCTCTCTCTCCCATTTCCCCTCCCAGTTCTGAAGTGATGATTGCAAAGCAGAAAGCTTTCTAGCTATACACTGGTAATACAAAGGATTTTCTTTTTTTTTTTTCTACAAAAAAGGAAAGAGAATTGAAGGGGGTGGGTGGTTGATGTGTATCCACAAAGGTACAAAATAGCCTGGAAATCCAGCTTGAGATCCCCTGGTCCAGAGGCCCCGGGGGTTCAGGTTTTAACCCCTCTGCCTCCTGTAGGCTGCACCTTTCCCTCATCCCCCCACCCAAGCTGCCCCCATTCCCTACCCCTTCCCTCTGCCCTGTTGGAGGCTGGTGAGAACAGGGGGCCTAGACTGTACAGAGGAGAAAAGGAAGGCAGAGCCAACCATTGGCCTGCAGCCTGGAGGAGGTTCCAGGCGGAGTCGTGGGTGGGCTGTCTCAGTCCAGAGTCCACCCCTCGTGGGACTTGAGCGCCTCAGTTCTTCGAGTTGATGGAGATGTCCAGCAGAAGAACGAGGGTGTGGGGGGGAGAGAAGGATGATGAGGTCAGGCTGCCCGTGTCCATTGGGGCTCTGAGCTCGGTGGGATGTCCCACTCTGGGTGAGAGAAAGACCTCGCCGCCCTCCCCGGCCCTGAAGACGCCAAGCTTCAGGAATCTGCGGCTCCAGCCGGCACAGGCTCCATTTCCGGGAGCCGGCCACCCTTTTGGCCCAGGTCCCAGTGCTGGACGCGTGGAGGGTATACCACACGCACAGAGCGGGGGCCCCGGCCCCAAGGGGCCCAGAACGGGAGAGGCGGCTGCCATCCTTCCGCCCTCCTTGGCCCCAAGATCCCGAGGGGGCCGAGCCCCCAGCGGCGGGCCAGTCCGGCCGCCAGCAGCAGGCCGGAGAGGGCTAAGGCGGCCAGGAGCCCCGGCTGGCACCCCGAGGCCCCAAGGCGGGTGGCCGCCTCCGTAGTCCTGGCGCTGACGCAGGCCGCCCCGGTCTGGGCGTCGGCGAAGGCCACGTGCAGACAGGCCCAGTACTCGGTGTCTGGGCGGAGCCGGGTGACGTTGTAGCTGAGCTGGCCCCGTGGCAGGCGGGCCCAGCTGCCGGCCCCCGGCCCGTGGCGGAAAGAGAAGCTGGACCAGGTGAGGTTGGCGGCCACGGCATTGGGGCAAGGCGGCCAGGCCAGCAGGACGCGGTAGGGGTGGGCCTCCCGCACCCAGAGTTCCAGCCCACCCTGCCCACCGCCCTGCCCGTCGCCGATGCCCCCCGGTGCGGCCCGCTCGACCGCCAGGCTGACGCTGCGGGTGTCCACCCCCAGCAGGTTCTGGGCCACGCACGTGTAGAGGCCGGCCTCCTCCTCCGTGACCCGGCGGATCTCCAGGGTGCCCTCGGCCAGCACCCGGTAGCGCCCGGCCCGGCCCGGTGCCGCCAGCCGGACCCCGGCGGGCGTCACCCAGTAGATCTCCGGCTCGGGCTCGGCCAGGGCCCGGCAGTGGAGGGCCAGGCTCTGGCCACGGACGGCCCGCAGGCGGGCGGGGAAGCTGCGCGGGGAGATGAGGGGCAGGCAGCGGCCGGCCATGTCGCGGAAGGGGACGTCGCGCAGCGGGCGGCGGCGCAGGTCCGGGGGCTCGGCGCACAGGGTGGCCTGGGGCTCCAGGAAGCGGACGCGATTGCGACTGGTGTTGACCCAGCGGATGACGCAGTCGCAGCGGAGCGGGTTGCCGTGGAGGCCGATCTCCTGCAGGCCCGGGAGGGCGTCGATGGTCTGCCCGTGTAAGGCACTGAGGGCGTTGTGGTTGAGCATCAGGCTCTCCATCCGGGGCAGCCGGTGGAAGGCGCGGGGGTGCACGAAGGACAGGCGGGGGTTGTTGGTCACGTCCAGCTTGGTCAGCTCGGGCAGGTTGACCAGAGCCAGCTGGTCGATGGAGACCAGCTCCTCCATGTTGTTCAGCCCCAGCTCCTTGAGGTGCAGCATGTCGGCGAAGTCCCCGGGCCGGACGCGCGCCAGTGGGTTCTTGTTGAGGTCCAGGAACTTCAGGCCGGGCACCCGCTCCAGGGCCCGCTTGGGCACGCGGGCCAGCTGGTTGTCGTAGAGGGAGAGGCTCTCCAGGCCCCGCAGGCCCTCCAGCGCCCGGTCCGAGACCTCCTGCAGGGCCATGCCGGCCAGCACCAGGCTCCGCAGGCCGGCCAGGGGCCGGAAGGTCCCGTCCCCGAGGGCGTCCACCTTGTTGCCGCCGAGCGTGAGGATCTCCAGGCTGGGCAGGGCCTCGAACCAGCGGCCGTCCACCCTCCGCAGCAGATTGGAGTTGAGGTGGAGCCGCAGGAGGCTGCCCAGGCCGGAGAAGGCCCGGGGCGCGATGCGCCACAGCCGGTTGTGGTTGAGGTACAGTTCCTGGAGGTGGGCCAGCCCGGCGAAGCTGTGGTCCCCCAGCTGGGCCAGCTGGTTCTCCTCCAGGTGCAGGCTGAGCAGCTGGGGCAGGGCCCGGAGGCCCAGGCCCCGCGCGTCCGTGAAGCTGTTCTGGCTCAGGTCGAGCTCTGTCAGGTTGCTCAGGTGGGCCAGCTCGCTCGGCCGCACCCGGGCAATGTCGTTGCTCTGGAGGAGCAGGGTCTGGGTGCCCGCCGGCAGCCCCGGGGGCACCGCCGACAGGAACAGGTCGTTGCAGTCCACCGTGGCGGCCTCGCGGTAGGCCGAGCGGGGCGTGTACCAGGGGCGGATTTGGCAGGCACATCGGAGGGGGCACGGTACCCGCCAGGGCACGACGGGCACCCCCGTAGCACCCGCCGCCACCGCCCAGAGCATCAGCCACACCCCAAAAAGGGGACGCATCCCAGGCCCACGGGGCTGGCTGACAACAACTGGGAGCCTCCGGCCTGGCCCCTCGGCCCCAGCGGGACCCCCTCCTCTGGCCGTGGCTATTCCCGGGGTAGAGGGGGTCCCTTCAGGGGGCCGGGGGGCGCGGGGCTCTCCCTGGGAGGCGGTCATGCTATCGGCGGGGGCTCAGGGACAGAAAGCCTTCTTGCGCCCTCACCAGGGGCAGCTGGCCCTCCCAGTCCTCCCCAGGGCCCGGCCACTCTTTCGTCCTCCCCGTCGCATCGCCCGCTGAGCCTGGCGGAGTCCGACCTGGAAGAGCAGAACACCAGGGTTAGAGGACAGATGGACCGGATGGGCAGGAAGGGGCAGAGAGGGATGTGACGGGGCCGTGACGACTCTGGGGTCAAGTCGGGGAGGGCTCCAGGGGAGAGCTGGGAGTCAGGACTCCTGGGGCCCAGCCCCGGATACTTCAGAGTGCGGAGGTCAGAAATCTACCTTTCTTTCCGCTTCAGTTTCCTGCTCTCAGTGGGATTCTTTCTCCCTGGGAGCAAAGAGGAGGGAGAGTGAGAGAAAGAAGAGGAGGGAAAGATAAGAGGCGTGGGCGGTGCTGATTTTTTTGTCTTTGTTATTCGTGGACAGAGAATGGGACTGGGAGTCAGGAGACCTGGGTTCCAGTCCCGGCTCCCCTACCTGTCAGCAGTGAGACTTTAGGCAAGTCACTAAATTTCTCGAGCCTCAACTTCCTCATCTGTAAAATGGGGGTAAAATACCTATTTTTCCCTCTTAAATTGTGAGCCTTGTGTTGGACGGGGGTTGTTTCTGATTATCTCATATCTGCCTCAGTGCTTAATACAGTGCTTGTCGTATAATAAGGATTTACTATTATTGTTATCATCATCATCATCCTGGAAAGAAGAAAGTCATGGTTGTAGTATTTCTACTTTCCCCAACCTGGCCCTTTTTTTTTTTTAATTGGCATTTGTTAAGCTCTTACTATGCCAGGCACTGTACTAAGCACTGGGGTAGATAGAAGCTAATCAAGTTGGACACAGTCCATGTCCCATGTGGGGCTCACCAATCTTAATCCTCATTTTGCAGATGAGGTAACTGAAGCACAGAGAAGTTAAGTGACTTGCCCAAGGTCACACAGCAGGCAAGTGGCAGAGCAATGATTAAAGCCAAGGGACTCTAGTTCCAGACAAGGTTCTGAGGCCCCCATAGCACTCATCTCTAGCCTCCTCTCACCCAGCCCCTCACCACATTTTGTCCTATATTTATTCTCTACCCCCTTCTCCAATTTGCAGTTTATTTTAGTGTCTATTCCTCCTGGTAGACAGGCTATAAGCACCTTGAAGGCAGGGATCATGTCTACTAATTCTGTTGTATTCTCCCAAGGACTAAGTGCAGTACTCTGCACACAGTAGGTGCTCAATAAATGCTGTTTATTCATGTCTTGGCCCTTTTCCCCCTCTTCCGTTCCTGCTTTGCCCTCTTTGTTCCTCTTTTCTGGGTTGAGCATAAATAGGCTTTAGGACTGGAAGGGGACAATCCATTTCCTTCCAGCTCTGTCCTGGGGAGACCCCAGGGTTGAGGGATTCTGGCTGGAAAGCCCACCACACCCTCTCTCTCTTTCTGCTGGAGGTCAGATAATAGTAATAATAATAATAGTGGCATTTGTTAATCGCTTACTATGTGCCAAGCACTGTTCTAAATGCCGGGGTAGATACAAGGTAATGAGGCTCTCCCACATGGGGCTCACAGTCTTAATCCCCATTTTACAGATGAGGGAACTGAGGCACAGGGAAGTTAAGTGACTTGCCCAAGGTCACACAGCAGACAAGTGGCGGAGCCGGGATTAGAACTCATGACCTCTGACCCCCAAGCCCGTGCTATTTCCACTGAGCCACGCTGCTTTCTCAGCTCTAACCCCACTCAAAGTTCAGTCCAGATTGATCCCTGGCCTCTCTCAGCCCTGGAGATTGGGGTGGCTTCACCCTGAGGTCCAGTTTGGACCTGGCTCCCCCAACTCATCCCCATCCTGGGGCTGTACTAATAAATTGTAACTGGTATTTGTTAAGCACTCACCAAGTGCAAAGCACTGTGTAAAACAATGGGGTAGACACGGGATAATCAAGTCTGGCACAAACCCTGTCCCACATGAGGCTCACAATCTAACAGGGAGGGAGAGCAGTATAATAATAATAATAATAATAATGATGGCATTTGTTAAGTGCTTACTATGCGCAAAGCACTGTTCTAAGCGCTGGGGGGGGGGGTACAAGTTGATCAGGTTGTCCCACGTGAGGCTCACAGTCTTAACCCCCATTTTACAGACAAGGTAACTGAGGCCCGGAGAAGTGAAGTGACTTGCCCAAAGTCACACAGCTAAGTGGCAGAGCCGGGATTAGAACCCATGACCTCTGACTCCCAAGCCCGGGCTCTTTCCATTGAGCCACGCTGCTTCCCTATCTTATCCCCGTTGTACGGATGAGGAGACCGAGGACCGGAGAAGTGAAGTGACTTGCCCGAGATCCCACAGAAGGCAAGTGGTGGAATTAGAACCTCTTCCCGGGGGGATGTGCTGCCCTTGGGGTGGGCACGAAGCTGAGAAGATGTCCCTCCCTCAGCAAATCTGGAGTCTGGGGTGAGCACAAAGGTGAACTGAGTGCTGCGGACAATGCTGAGAGCGTGGATAGTGCGTCTCCTCCTGCCTCTCCACCTCCCCGCAACCATTATGCCTCCGTAGGCTTCACGTCTGTTTGTTTTCTCAATGCAAATATTCCTCTGCTGCTATTTCTGTAGGTGGGAAACAACAACCGTGACTTAAAATTAACGGAGGTTTTGCGTGGGGAAGTTTGTGCACCCAGAGCTGGGTAAAATGGGTTCAGACATAATAATAATAATAATAATAATAATGATGGCATTTATTAAGCGCTTACTATGTGCAAATCAATCGTATTTATTGAGCGCTTACTGTGTGCACAGCACTGTACTAATCAATCAATCAATCAATCGTATTTATTGAGAGCTTACTGTGTGCAGAGCACTGTAGTAAGCGCTTGGGAAGTACAAGTTGGCAACATATAGAGACAGTCCCTACCCAACAGTGGGCTCACAGTCTAAAAGGGGGAGACATCATCATCATCATCATCAATCGTATTTATTGAGTGCTTACTATGTGCAGAGCACTGTCCTAAGCGCTTGGGAAGTACAAATTGGCAACATATAGAGACAGTCCCTCCCCAACAGTGGGCTCACAGTCTAAAAGGGGGAGACAGAGAACAAAACCAAACATACTAACAAAATAAAATAAATAGAATAGATATGTACAGGTAAAATAAATAAATAGAGTAATAAATATGTACAAACATCTATACATATATACAGGTGCTGTGGGGAAGGGAAGGAGGTAAGATGGGGGGATGGAGAGGGGGACGAGGGGGAGAGGAAGGAAGGGGCTCAGTCTGGGAAGGCCTCCTGGAGGAGATGAGCTCTCAGTAGGGCCTTGAAGGGAGGAAGAGAGCTAGCTTGGTGGATGGGCAGAGTGCAAAGCACTGTTCTAAGCACTGGGGAGGTTACGAGGTGATCGGGTTGTCCCACGGGGGGCTCACAGTCCTAACCCCCATTTCACAGATGAGGGAACTGAGGCACAGAGAAGCTAAGTGACTTGCCCAAAGTCACACGGCTGACAATTGGCGGAGCCGGGATTTGAACCCATGAACTCTGACTCCAAAGTCCCGGGCTCTTTCCAGTGAGCCACGCTGCTTCTCAATCCCTAGCCCATCTAATCCCTGGCCCAGGAGAGAGGCTGGGGATCTCAGGGTGGGGTCTTAGGAGGGACAGGGGACTCAGAAGCCTCCAGGAGGGGAAGCAAGAAGGGGAGCAAAATGGGGAATTCTGAGCAAAATGGGGAATATCACCCTTGATTCTGAGATCGCCCCACGGATCCAGGGGACCCTGCCACCCCTCAGAGAGCAAACCTTCCTGGCTTCCTTTGCTGGAGACCAAGACTGCAGCCAAGTGATTGTTAGGAAGGTGGCAGTGCCCGAAGAGTGACTTCCTGGGCAGTGGCCATGAGGCCGTGCTCTACCCTGGACGTGCGATGTGACCTTGGAAAAATTCCTTAATCCTTCTGGACCTTGAATTCCTCGTTTGGACAGTGAAAAGCAGCATCCCTGGCATTCAACCCTACCACTTTTTTTAAAAAAAATTAATGTTTTGTTAAGCGCTTACTGTGTCAAACACTGTTCTAAGCGCTGGGGTAGGTTCACAATAATAATTGTGGTATTTGTTAAGCACTTACTATGTACTAGGCACTGGGGTGGATACAAGCAAATCGGGGTGGACAGAGTCCCTGTCCCATGTGGGCCTCACAGTCTCAATCCCCATTTTACAGATGAGGTAACTGAGGCACAGAGAAGTGAAGTGACTTGCCCTAGGTCACACAGCAGACACGTGGTGGAGCCAGGATTAGAACCCATGACCTTCTGACTCCCATGCTGTATCCACTATGCCATGCTGCTTCAGAATAATATTGATATTAGTCTATTTATTTTATTTGTACATATCTATTCTATTTATTTTATTTTGTTAATATGTTTGGTTTTGTTCTCTGTCTCCCCCTTTTAGACTGTGAGCCCACTATTGGGTAGGGACTGTCTCTATATGTTGCCAATTTGTACTTCCCAAGCGCTTAGTACAGTGCTTTGCACATAGTAAGCGCTCAATAAATACGATTGATTGATTGATTAATGGCATTTCATGTTACTTAGGCTCCTTCACAGGGTTCACAGTCTAAGTAGGAGAGAGGAGAGGTACTGAACCCCTATTTTGCAGTTGAGGAAACTGAAACATAGAAGTTAAGCCACTTGCCCAAGGTTACACAGCAAGAAATTGGCAGAATTGGTTGGAACCTAGGTCCTCTGTCTCTCAGGCCCACGCTCTTTCCATTAGGGCACCCGGCTTTCTGAAGCAACCCTGGCCATTGTGCACTTGAGGAACTGGCAACCAAACTGGAGGGAAAGGAAAGATGCAGAAACACAGACAGACAAGGGGATCCGAAATTGCAAGACAGTAGCTGATTCTGGGATGTTGAGGTGTCTCCTTCACGTAAGACTTCGTCTCAGCTGGGAAAGTTAAGGTGGTTTGGGCCTGGAGACAGAGTAGATTAGCTAACTGTTCATTCATTCATTCATTCATTCGTATTTATTGAGCGCTTACTGTGTGCAGAGCACTGTACTAAGCGCTTGTGAAGGAGCCCCTTCCTTCCTCTCCCCCTCACCCTCCTCCATCCCCCCCTTCTTACCTCCTTCCCTTCCCCACAGCACCTGTATATATGTATATATGTTTGTACATATTTATTACTCTATTTTGCTTGTACATATCTATTCTATTTATTTTATTTTGTTAGTATGTGTGGTTTTGTTCTCTGTCTTCCCCTTTTAGACTGTGAGCCCACTGTTGAGTAGGAACTGTCTCTATATGTTGCCAATTTGTACTTCCCAAGCGCTTAGTACAGTGCTCTGCACCTAGTAAGCGCTCAATAAATACGATTGATGATGATGATGATGATGACAAGTTGGCAACATCTAGAGCCGGTCCCTACCGAACGTGGGCTCACAGTCTAGAAGGAGGAGACAGAGAACAAAACAAAACAAAACATATTAACAAAATAAAATAAATAGAATAAACATGTACAAATAAAATAGAGTAATGATAGAGTAATAATAAGTAGAGTAATAATAGAGTAATAAGAAATAGAGTAATAATAGAGTAATAATAAAGAAATAGAGTAATAATAAATGTAGTAATAATAAATAGAGTAATAATAAATAAATGGAACTGAACTATTCAAAGCTCCTCATCTTCCCACCTGAGCCCTGGACTCTCCCAGTCTTTCCCTTCACTGTAGATGACACCACCATCCTCCCTGTCTCACAAGTCCATAACCTTAGCATTATCCTTAACTCACCTCTCTCATTCAACACCTTTCACAAAATCCTGCCAATTCTACCTTTGCAGCATCTCTGAAATCTGCCCTTTCCTCTCAATCCAAACTGCTAGGGCAACATATCCAAGCACTTAGCCCATCCCACCTTGACTACTGCATCAGCCTCCTCGCTGATCTCCCTGCCTTCTGTCTCTCCCCATTCCAGTCCATACTTCACTCTGCTGCCTGGATCATTTTTCAAAAACAGTTCAGTCCACATCCCCCCCGTCTCTGGAACCTCCAGTGGTTGCCGATCCTCCTCTGCATCCAACAGAAACTCCTTGCCATCAGCTTTAAAGCAATCAGTTCATCCCATCCTATCTTACCTCACTGATTTCTACCACCACCAGTCAGCCCACTTCACCATAATGCCACACTACTGCCTCAGTTGCATCCCACTGCCAACCCCTTTGACCACAACCTCCCTCTGGCCTGGAACTCCCTCCCTTCTCCATATTGGACAGATTACCCCTCTCCCCACTTTCAAAGCCTGTTTTTTTTGATGGCATTTATTAAGCGTTTACTATGTGCAAAGCACTGTTCTAAATGCAAGATGATCAGGTTGTCCCACGGGGGGCTCACAGTCTTAATCCCCTTTTTAGAGTTGAGGTAACTGAGGCCCAGAGAAGTGAAGTGACTTGCCCAAAGTCACACAGCTGACAGTTGGCGGAGCCGGGGTTTGAACCCATGACCTCTGACTCCAAAGCCCGGGCTCTTAACACTCACATCTCCAAGAGGCCTTCTTTGTTTAAGCCCTCATTTCCCCTCCTCCCTCTCACTTCTGTGTCACCTACGCACTTAGATCATCATCAATCGTATTTATTGAGCGCTTACTGTGTGCAGAGCACTGTACTAAGCGCTTGGGAAGTACAAATTGGCAACATATAGAGACAGTCCCTACCCAACAGTGGGCTCACAGTCTAAAAGGGGGAGACAAAACCAAACATACTAACAAAATAAAATAAATAGAATAGATATGTACAAGTAAAATAAATAAATAAATAGAGTAATAAATATGTACAAACATATATACATATATACAGATCTTTAAACCCTTGATATTTACCTCAACCTCAGCCCCACAGCACGTATATCCATGATTTATTTTAATGGCTGCCTCTAGATGTAAGCTCCTTGTGGGCAGTGAATGTGTCTACCAATTCCGTGGCATTATACTATTCCTTGCACTGGTATAGTGCTGGTCAGCATTCCGTAAATACTACTGATTTATTGGCTGTTTCACTCGTAGGTTTTTCCTGGAGAGAAGAGGATGTGGCTTTAAGAGACGGGAAAGCACAAAGAGAGCACAGAGAAGCAGCGTGGCTCAGTGGAAAGAGCCCGGGCTTTGGAGTCAGAGATCACGGGTTCAAATCCCGGCTCCGCCAACTGTCAGCTGTGTGACTTTGGGCACGTCACTTAACTTCTCTGTGTGCCTCAGTGACCTCATCTGTAAAATGGGGATTAAGACTGTGAGCCCCCCATGGGACAACCTGCTCACCTTGTAACCTCCCCAGCGCTTAGAACAGTGCTTTGCACATAGTAAGCGCTTAAGCTAGCTCTCTTCCTCCCTTCAAGGCCCTACTGAGAGTTCACCTCCTCCAGGAGGCCTTCCCAGACTGAGCCCCCTCCTTCCTCTCCCCCTCACCCGCCTCTCCATCCCCACCATCTTACCTCCTTCCCTTCCCCACAGCGCCTGTATATATGTATATATGTTTGTACACATTTATTACTCTATTTATTTAACTTGTACATATCTATTCTATTTATTTTATTAGTATGTTTGGTTTTGTTCTCCATCTCCCCCTTCTAGACCGTGAGCCCACTGTTGGGTAGGGACTGTCTCTATATGTTGCCAACTTGTACTTCCCAAGTGCTTAGTACCGTGCTGTGCACACAGTAAGTGCTCAATAAATACGATTGATTGATTAATAAATGCCATTATTATTATTATTATTGACCGTGGGAGCACGACTATACCAAACCTAGAGCATTTCTCCGATGCGCCACGGACATCTGGCTCCCTGGGCCTATGGGTTTTGGCTCCCAAGCCACGGGACCCAGTGACAGAAGCGGGAGAGACGGGGGTTCCTGGGTGGTTGGAGTAAAGCCACCTGACACAAAGGTGTCCAGGATCCGAGACCGGGTGAGAACCTGACTGTCCCGTGTAAATGAAGCTGGGGATCTCTGAGCCTCTTCTGGCTCACCGTTTCCCAGATCCCCCCAAGGTTCATTCATTCATTCATTCATTCAATCGTATTTATTGAGCGCTTACTGTGTGCACAGCACTGTACTAATCAATCAATCAATCGTATTTATTGAGCGCTTACTGTGTGCAGAGAACTGGACTAAGCACTTGGGAAGTCCAAGTTGGCAACATATAGAGACAGTCCCTACCCAACAGTGGGCTCACAGTCTAAAAGGGGGAGACAGAGAACAAAACCAAACGTACTAATAAAATAAATAGAATAGATATGTACAAGTTAAATAAATAGAGTAATAAATATGTACAAACATATATACAGGTGCTGTGGGGAAGGGAAGGAGGTAAGATGGGGGGGATGGAGAGGGGGACGAGGGGGAGAGGAAGGAAGGGGCTCAGTCTGGGAAGGCCTCCTGGAGGAAGTGAGCTCTCAGTAGGGCCTTGAAGCGCTTGGGAAGTACAAGTTGGCAACATAGAGAGACGGTCCCTACCCAACAGTGGGCTCACAGTCTAGAAGGGGGAGATGGAGAACAAAACAAAACATATTAACAGAATAAAATAAATAGAATAAATATGTACAAGTAAAATAAATAAATAGAGTAATAAATCCGTACAAACATATATACATATATACAGGTTCTCCCCGTCCACACACAATGCGGCCTAGAAGCAGTGTGGCTTAGGGTAAGGAGCACGGGCTTGGGAATTAGGGGACCTGGGGTCTCATCCTGGCTCCACCACCTGCTTGCTGTGTGATCTTGGCTTCTAATAATAAAATAATAATAATTGTGGTATTTGTTAAATGCTTACTATGTGCCAGGCGCTGTAGTAAGTGCTGGGGTAGGTATGAGTTAATTGGTTTGGACAGAGTCCCTGGCCCGCATGGGGCTCAAAGTCTTAATCCCCATTTTACAGCTGAGGTAACTGAGGCACAGAGAAGTGCGGTGACTTGCTCAAGGTCACGCAGCAGACAAGGGGCAGAGCAGAATTAGAACCCAGATCCTTCTGACTCCCAGGCCCGTGCTCTGTCCACTAGGCCACGTTGCTTCTCTGACTTCTTTTATGCCTCATTCATTCATTCAATCGTATTTATTGAGCGCTTACTGTGTGCAGAGCACTATGCTAAGCGCTTGGGAAGTTCAAGTCGACTCATCTGCCTCAGTCGACTCATCTGCAAAATGGGGATTAATTACGTGTTCTCATTCATTCATTCAATGGTATTTATTGAGCGCTTACTGTGTGCAGAGGTAATCAGGTTGTCCCACGTGGGGCTCATGGTCCTAATCCCCATTTTACAGATGAAGTAACTGAGGCACAGAGAAGTCAAGTGACTTGCCCAAGGTGACACAGAAGACAAGCGGTGGAGCAGGGTTAGAACCTACATCCTGTGACTCCCAAAGCTCGTGCTCTTTCCACTAAGCCACTCTGCTTCTTTTCATCCTCTGCCATCCCTCAGCCCCGTCCTGGGCTCCCAATTCCCACGTTGCCCTTTCCAACTGCTTTTCCTGAAATGACCCAAACAGCAGCCCGCAGCCAGCACTGCCAAGACCACCTCCCTTTCTTAGCCCTGCTTAGTACAATGCTTGGCACCTAGTAGGGTGGGGCACCCCACCCGAAATTCCCTACTCCCAGCCTGTGAAGGAGCACCCCCAACCATTTGACTTGTACATATTTACTATTCTATTTTGTTAATGATGTGCATTTAGCTTTAATTCTGTTTGTTCTGACCACTTGACACTTGTCCACATGTTTTGTTTTGTTGCCCGTCTCCCCCTTCTAGACTGTGAGCCCATTGTTGGGTAGGGACCGTCTCTATATGTTGCCGACTTGTACTTCCCAAGCGCTTAGTACGGTGCTCTGCACACAGTAAGCGCTCAATAAATACGATTGAATGAAAGAATGAATGCAGAGCACTGTACTAAGCGCTTGGGAAGTACAAGTTGGCAACATATAGAGACGGTCCCTACCCGACAGTGGGCTCACAGTCTAGAAGGTTCTCCCCTCTCACAGTCTTCTCCCTACTTAGACTGGGATCCCCACTTGGGGCCCGGTCTGTGTCTGACCTGATTATCTTGTATTTACCCAGGCACTTAGTTACAGAGCTTGGCATATAATAAACACTTGGCAAATACCACAATTACTATTATTATTATGATGGCTTAACAAATGGCATTATAATAATAATAATTATTATTATTATTAATAACGATCACTATATGATATCATACACTACATTTCAATATATTTATTATTATTATTAATTATTATTACTTAATATATAACATAGTAATATATTATATATTACTATATTATATATTATACACTGTATATTATGTATTATATATGTATATTATATCTAATATATATATACATATTATATATTATATGTATATTATACATTATTATTATTGTTAATAATGATGATGGTGGCATTTGTTAAGCGCTTACTATGTGCAAAGCACTGTTCTAAGCGCTGGGGAGGTTACAAGGTGATCAGGTTGTCCCACGGCGGGGTCACAGTCTTAATCCCCATTTTACAGATGAGGTCACTGAGGCACGGAGAAGTTAATTATAATGTCAGTATCAGTGTTTCTTGAAATCTCCCTCTCCTCCCCTCACCCATGCCAACCTCCCAAGGTAATAGAAGCCATTGGGACGGCTCTGATGTGTCCGACCTTGCCCCCTGGTCCTTGCCAAGGGCGACTGAAGGCTACTGCTGGTTGGCAAAACCCTGGGGTGGGTTGGGGCTTATCTGCAAGGCTGGAATTGAAACCAGAGATGATTTAAACCCTGGTTCCCGCCCCCCCCCAGTTTGGGGAGATGCCCGACCACTGGTTTAGAGGGGTGGGCTCGGGGGTGGGCTCATAATAATAATAATAGCATTTGTTAAGCACTTACTATGTGCAAAGCACTGTTCTAAGCTCTGGGGAGGTTAACAAGGTGATCAGGTTATCCCATGGGGGGCTCACAGTCTTCAACCCCATTTGACAGATGAGGTAACTGAGGCCCAGAGAAGTTAAGTGACCTGCCCAAAGTCACACAGCTGACAACTGGCAGAGCCGGGATTTGAACCCGTGATCTCTGACTCCAAAGCCTGGGCTCTTTCCACTGACCCACACTGCTTCTCTAATGCTAATGCTTCTCTAAGCTTCTCATGAAGCTGCTACTCTTCATCCCTGGCTCCCAGCCAGTCAGCCTCCAGGGAAAGGCTGGCTCCTGCAGCCCCAGAGCTGTGATGGATGAGCCGGTCTCCGCTTGGCCCCAACCGTTTCCGAGTCAGGTCCCTCCGGGCTGCTGGGCTGCCTGCCCGCTGACCCAGCGGAGACATACGGAGTAATCAAACTGAACATTGATAAACTCCAGCCTCTTTGGCTGTTGATCAGCCCAGGGCGGATGGGGAATTAGGGGCGGGTTAGGGAGACAGAGACTCTGCCACCCGGGTGTTCAAGGCCCGCTGGACAGTGTCTTCATGGAAACACCTCCCTGAAGCAGAAATCCTGCTTCCTCCCCACCGACTCTCTTCCCTCCTTCCTTGCCCCCGGCCTCACTGCCACCCACATGCCCACCAGCAATGCCAGAACCACCAGTTAGAAGGGGAACTTTTGCAGCATGAAGACACCCACCTTTCCCCCTCTGCTTCTAGGCGGGGCCATGCCCAGCTGTGACCTTGCATAAATCACAACTTCTTTTGTGCTTCAGTTAACTCATCCGCAGAACGGCGATTAAATACTTGTTCTCCCTACTTAGACTGGTAGCCCCACGTTGGGCAGGGATTGTGCCTGACCTGATTATCTTGAATTTACAGATTCACAGCTCTCCCAGTAAAACTGGAATTATGTTTTTTGTTAAGCTTGTTTGTTTTGTTTCATTTTGTGCTATTTGTTTAGTGTTTACTATGTGTCAAACAGTGTTCTAAGTGCTGGGGTAGATACAAGTTTATCAATTTGAACACAGTCACTGTCCCACATAGACTCACAGTCTAAATAGGAGGGAGTAGGATTTAATCCCCATTTTGCAGTTGAGGAAATTGAGGCACAGAGAAGTTAAGTGATTTCCCCAAAGTCACACAGCAAGCAATTGGCAGAGCCAGGAACGGAACTCAGGTCCTCTGTCTTCCAGGTTCATGCTCTTTCCACTAGGCCATGCAGGTTCTCTAAGCACTTAGTATGTGCCAACCACTGTGTTAAGCGCTGGGGTAGATACAAGATGATCAGGTCATTTTGATGAGAAGCATTGTATCCTAATGGATAGACCAAGGTTCTGGGAGTGAGAAGGACCTGGGTTCTAATCCCTCCTCTGCCACTTGTCTGCTGTGTGATCTTGGGCAGGTTACTTAGATTTTCTGTGCCTCAGTTGCCTCATCTGTAAAATGGCGATTAAGACTGTGAGCCCTATGTGGGACGTGGACTGTATCCAACTCATTAGCTCTTAACTACCCCAGGGCTTAGTCCAGTGTGTGGCACATAGGAAGAACTGAACAATACCATTAAAAAATAAAGTTCAGAATCAGTCCCTGTTCCACATGGGATTCACAATATCAAGGGGAGGGAAAATGTGTATTTATTCTTGGAAACCTCCAGGGAGTATAAGACCTTCCGTGGATACCTACTCCAGTATTTCCAGTAGAGAAGCAGCATGGCTCAGTGGAAAGAGCACGGGCTTTGGAGTCAGAGGTCATGGGTTCAAATCACGGCTCTGCCAATTGTCAGCTGTGTGACTTTGGGCAAGTCACTTAACTTCTCTGTGCCTCAGTTACACCATCTGTAAAATGGGGATTAAGACAGTGAGCCCCGCATGGGACAACCTGATCACCTTGTAACCTCCCCAGTGCTTAGAACAGTGCTTTGCACATAGTAAGCACTTCATAAAAACCATTATTATTATTATCATTATTATTATTATTTCACCGTCAGCTCTAGCCTAAGCCTTCCTCCTGAAGTTCCTGCCCATTTTGCACTGGTCTATCCTGGGAATTCACCACAGGACAGCCTTCCAGCTGGCTACAGATCTGGGTGGTAGCTCTTTCCGCAGGGCTAACGGCCTCCATCTTGCCTAGTAGAATAGTTTGAACTTCCCAAGCGCTTAGTACAGTGTTCTGCACACAGTAAGCACTCAATAAATACGATTGAATGAATGAATGAATGAAATCTTGCGCCGAGTTAGGGGACTGGATAAAATGACCTTTGAAGATAACGACCGGGTCTGGCAGATAGAAATGTATCCCTAAAGCCCCTGCCAAGCCCCAGAATGAGAGAAATCGAGGCAGGGCATGGGGAGGTTTCTGGGGTGGGGAAGCAGGAATTTGTCATTCCCCCAACCAAACTCGTCCATAGCCAGGGGTGCCCATGGTTTCTGGGAGCTGGGAGCAGTGACTGGGCTGGGTCAGGGGGTGGGATGTGGAGCGCAGGACCTGTTCCATCCTCCCTAAGGAATCTCTTTGGGTGATGGGAGCATGGAGTGGGCACGTGGCAGGCTCACTGTGAGCATTCACTCCCAGTACTCTACCACAGACATGGGGCCTGCCTCATTAAGGCTTAATGAGGAGCTTAGGACACCTGCAGGGAGCTGACAGAGTCATTTTCTGACTGATTGCGCTGCACCAAAAAGGGACTGGAGGGCAAGGAGTGAGAGCCGTCCCTCCCCTTCCTCTCCCTGCCCACCTTCAACTCTTCCTGTCCACCCTCAGGTCTCCATGCCCACACTCACCTTTCCCCTGGCCCACACTTTTCTCTCCCTGCCCACCCTCATCTCTTAGTATGTTTGGTTTTGTTCTCTGTCTCCCCCTTTTAGACTGTGAGCCCACTGTTGGGTAAGGACTGTCTCTATATGTTGCCAACTTGGACTTCCCAAGCGCTTAGTACAGTGCTCTGTACACAGTAAGCACTCAATAAATACGATTGATTGATTGATTGATTTCTCCCTGCCACTTCCCACTGTTCCAGTTCCCTCCTCCGCACCCCTGCCGACAACCTTATCCCCTCCCAGTCTTGGACTGCAAACAGGATCCCACCTAAATCCTCCCCAGCTTCGCTGCCTGTAGGAGGACTAAGCCTAGAAGCCGAACCTAAGCTCGGAAAGCTTTGAGAGAGGTCTTTTCTTGGCGAGGTGGAGGGCCTGCCTGGGACCTGGGCCCTGTAAGCGGTCGGCTCTGGGGTTGGGAGAAAGGGATCCAAGGGCCTGGGGCTTCACAGTGTGCACAGTGCAAGGCTCAGCTGAGGGAGCAACAGACTGACTGCCCCCAGCCTGAGGGGAGCACAGCAGCATGGGAGAGCTCCAGAGACTTTGGCTCTGGGAGAACCAGTCAGATCCAGGACCCCTCTGGGCTCAGGGATTAGACCTCTAAACCCTAAACTCCTTGTGGGCAGGGGACGTGATTATCAACTCTGTTGTATTGTAATAATAATTAATAATTATGGTATTTGTTCATCATCATCATCAGTCGTATTTATTGAGCGCTTACTATGTGCAGAGCACTGTACTAAGCACTTGGGAAGTACAAATTGGCAACATATAGAGACAGTCCCTACCCAACAGTGGGCTCACAGTCTAAAAGGGGGAGACAGAGAACAAAACCAAACATACTAACAAAATAAAATAAATAGAATAGATATGTACAAGTAAAATAAATAAATAGAGTAATAAATATGTACAAACATATATACATATATACAGGTGTTGTGGGGAAGGGAAGGAGGTAAGATGGGGGGATGGAGGGGGGACGAGGGGGAGAGGAAGGAAGGGGCTCAGTCTGGGAAGGCCTCCTGGAGGAGGTGAGCTCTCAGCAGGGCCTTGAAGGGAGGAAGAGAGCTAGCTTGGTGGGTGGGCAGAGGGAGGGCATTTCAGGCCCGGGGGATGACGTGGGCCGGGGGTCGATGGCGGGACAGGCGAGAGCGAGGTACGGTGAGGAGATTAGCGGCGGAGGAGCGGAGGGTGCGGGCTGGGCTGGAGAAGGAGAGAAGGGAGGTGAGGTAGGAGGGGGCGAGGTGATGGATGGACAGCCTTGAAGCCCAGGGTGAGGAGTTTCTGCCTGATGCACAGATTGATTGGTAGCCACTGGAGATTTGTTAAGTACTTACTATGTGCCAAGTGCTGTTCTAAGCACTGGGGTAGATCCAAGGTAATCGGGTTGTCCCACATGGGGCTCACAGTCTTAATCCCCATTTTACAGATGAGGCAACTGAGGCACAGAGAAGTTAGGTGGCTTGCCCAAGGTCACTCAGCTGACAAGTGGCAGAGCCAGGATTAGAACCTGTGACCTCTGACTCCCAAGCCCAGGCTCTTTTCACTAAGCCACGCTGCTTCTCAAAAATGATGGTATTTGTTCAGCGTTTACTAGGTGTCAAGCACTGTTCTAAGTGCTGGGGTAGATACAAGGTAAACAGGTTGTCCCACGTGGGGCTCACAGTCCTGATCCCCATTTTACAGATGAGGTTACTGAGGCACAGAAAAGTTAAATGACTTGCCCAAAGTCACACAGCTGGTAAGTGGCAGAGCCAGAATTAGAACCCATGGCCTCTGACTCCCAAGGCCGGGCTTGTTCCACTAAGCAACGCTGCTTGTACTCACCCAAGCTCTTAGTATAGTGCGCTGCACATAGACAGTGTTCAGCAAATCCTACTGATTGATTGATCTAGAGACCCAGGTGTGTTCTCCAACCCAGGCTGGAGAAGCAGCATGGCTCAGTGGAAAGAGCCCGGGCTTTGGAGTCAGAGATCATAGGTTCGAATCCTGGATCCGCCAAATGTCTGCTGTGTGACCTTGGGTAAGTCACTTAACTTCTCTGAGCCTCAGTTACCTCATCTGTAAAATGGGGATTAAGACTGTGAGCCCCACATGGGACAACCTCATTACCTTGTTTCCCCTCCCCAGTGCTTAGGACAGTGCTTTGCACATAGTAGGCGCTTAACAAATGCCATTATTATTATTATTATTATTCTAGAACTGACCCAACCCCCAGATTGGTCCCCCGAAATGAGCCCCCCTCAAAGTGTCCTCTGGATGAGCTGAGGTGGGCTAGACTTTGTGCTGAGCTCCTCCCTCTGTGGTTCTGATCCCCATGCCCAGGGGTGCGAGAGTCCAAGACAGGCCCCCAGGGCAGGGATGGGGGGCGCTATCGGGGCTCAGTGGAAAGAGCATGGGCTTTGGAGTCAGAGGTCATGGGTTCGAATCCTCACTCCACCACATAGCTGTGTGACCTCGGGCATGTCACTTAACTTCTCTGAGCCTCAGTTCCCTCATCTGTAAAACGGGGATGAAGACTGTGAGCCCCACGTGGGACAACCTGATCACCTTGTATCCCCCCCCAGCCCTTAGAACAGTGCTTTGCACATAGTAAGCGCTTAACAGATACAATCATCATTATTATTATTTGCCCAGCATCAGCCTTTCGCCATCAGGAGCTTCACTGGACGATGGCTAGGTGGGAAAGGGAGGTCAGAGGGATGGCCCTGGCTGAGGGGGGAGAGGTGTGCTTGGGGAACGGCAGATGTGTGGCCTTTCTGGGCTGGGGGAGATGTCCGCGATCACAACCACAGGCCCGTGGGTGTGTGGGGGGGTTCTCCTGCCCCTACCCTCTCTTTGCTCAAGGCTCCCTGCAGGAGCTGGAGACTCCAGGGACCTGCCTGAGAAGGAACATGTCGGCGGCGGGGACAGAATATGGATATGGCACTTGTATATAAGAATCTTCCTCCTTGGGATCCCTGCTTTGGCCTCCCCGACGCTAATACCAAACATTCCCTGGAGGGGAATAGGGAGATGCTTACTACCTTAAGTGACTTTGGGCAAGTCACTTAAGTTCTCTGTGCCTCAGTTACCTCATCTGTAAAATGGGGATTAAGACTGTGAGCCCCCCGTGGGACAACCTGATCAGCTTGTAACCTCCCCAGCGCTTAGAACAGTGCTTTGCACATAGTAAGTGCTTAATAAATGCCATTACTATTATTATTATTATTATATTTATTTTGTTAATGATGTGCATATAGTTTTAATTCTATTTGTTCTGACGACTTTGACACCTGGCTACATGTTTTGTTTTGTTGTCTGTCTCCCGCTTCTAGACTGTGAGCCCGTTGTTCGGGAGGAACCGTCTCTATATGTTGCCAACTTGTACTTCCCAAGCGCTTAGTACAGTGCTCTGCACACAGTAAGCGCTCAATAAATACAATTGAATGAATGAACGGAGGTCTTGGGATCTCCCCCTGCATCACCTGATTTAGCTGTTTCCACTCAGAAACAGCACGGAGCTGGAAGTAATCAAGAGGCCAGGGTTATACTCCCAGCTCAGACAATTTACCTGCAAGTCCCTTTATTTCCCTGTGCTTCCGTTTCCTCATCTATAGAATGGAGATAAGATAAGTATTCTCCCTCCTATTTAGACTGTGAGACTCGGGTGGGACAGGGACTGTGTCTGAACTGATCGTCTTCTATCTACCTGAATGCTCAGCACCTAGTAAGCCCTTAATAAAAACTGTCACTATTAATATTACTTTGCCACCCCTCACTAGGTGTAAGATAAGCTTCCTGATGATGGGGTTGGAGGGTGGGGGGTATGTCTCACCTCTGCTGGGTGCCTGGTGGCACAAAGTTGAGCAGCTGGGGATGCTTAGGGAAGGCTGAGCCATGATGATGATGATGATGATGGAAGCATCTCGCCCTAGCAGAAAGAGCATGGGCCTGGGAACCAGAGGACCTCGTTCTAATCTTAGCTCTGCCACTTACCTGCTGTGTGATCTTTGGCAAGTCACTTCCCTTCCCTGTGCCTCAGTTCCCTCATCTGCAAAATGTGAATTCATTCATTCATTCATTTATTCATTCAATCGTATTTATTGAGTGCTTACCGTGCGCAGAGCACTGTACTAAGTGCTTGGAACGTACAAGCTGGCAATATATAGAGACGGTTCCTACCCAACAGCGGGCTCACAGTCTAGAAAGGGGAGACGGACAACAAAACAAAACATGTAGCCAGGTGTCAAAGTCGTCAGAACAAATAGAATTAAAGCTATATGCACATCATTAACAAAATAAATAGAATAGTAAGCATTTCCCTATTCCCATCCCAACAATGGGCTCACAGTCAACTCCCTACTAGAGAAGCAGTGTGGCTTAGTGAAAAGAGCACAGGCTTGTGAGTCAGAGGTTGTGGGTTCTAATCCCGGCTCCGCCACTTACCAGTTGTGTGACTTTGGGCAAGTCACTTCACTTCTCTGTGCCTCAGTTACCACGTCTGTAAAATGGGGATTAAGACTGTGAGCCCCACGTGGGACAACCTGATCACCTTGTATCCCCCCAGCGCGTAGAACAGTGCTTCGCACATTGTGGGTGCTTAAAAAAATACCATAATTATTATTATTATTATTACTACATAGATTGTGGGTTCCATGTGGTATTGATGACCTTGAAGCTACCCCAGCATTTAGTACAGTGTTTGGTGCGTAGTAAGCACTTAACAAATATTATTATCATTATTATTATTATTACTAGGAGGAGGAGGAGGACTTCACCCCCGGGATTTATTAGCCAGCGGGCCCAGAAGATGGGGTTACATTCAGGCTAAGGTTTTATGTGGGGGCCAGGATGGAGGAGCTCAGATACATCAGGTTTGGGTACCTGAGGGGATTAGCTCTTCTCCTTCTCATCCTTAACATCCCAGCCTAATTTCAGATAACACTCAACCTGTGTCCCCTACATAGCACACCCCGAGAGTCAGGTCTCCCTCAGGGACTGAGAACCCCACGGAACAAGAGAATGAGGCTGAACATCTTGGTTTTGAAGTAGAGGGTCTTTGGGGCAGCTTCAATCTGTGAGGAAAAGGAAGCACTCACCCTGACAGCTGCCAAGGATGGCGAAAGGGACACAGGGAAAGATGAAAGGTTGATGGTGGACCTCTGGAACGATGAGGGAACCAGAAGGTCTGAGGGGCCTAGAGAGTTAAACCAAGAAACCCTTGCCGATGGAAAAGGAAAATGAAATGGGAATGAAAATTGATGAGGCGGAGAAAGGAAAGGAGACTCCTTCCGTCAGCAGGCTTGCCAGAGGAAGCTGGGAGATAAATCACGCGGCAGAAGGAAGCTCAGCTTCTGGCGGCTGTGGCCATGGCTCCCTCCCGCCGTCGGCTGTCTCGGAGGGTGGCCGGAGGAGATGAATGGCTGCGGCCGGAGCCGGGGCCCCGCTGCGGCAGTGAGCGGGGCCTGCCGTCTCCACATGGCCCGGGGACTGTCCCCTCCTTCAGTGTCCACCTCGGGCTCGGGGCCAGAGGGTGAGGGGGTGCTCCCTGCCTAGCTGGGGCTTGGGGGTGCTCCCTACTGGGCCAGGCCAGGGGGCTCGGCGGGTGATGATGCCTGGCTGGGCTTGGGGTGAGGGGTTCATTCATTTATTCATTCAATCGTATTTATTGAGCGCTTACTGTGTGCAGAACACCGTACTAAGTGCTTGGGAAGTACAAGTCGGCAACATAGAGAGACGGTCCCTACCCAACAACGGGCTCACAGTCTAGAAGGGGGAGACGGGCAACAAAACAAAACATGTGGACAAGTGTCAAGTGGTCAGAACAAACAGAATTAAAGCTAAACGCACATCGTTAACAAAATTAATAGAATAGTAAATATGTACAAGTCAAATGGTTGGGGGTGCTCCTTCACAGGCTGGGAGTAGAGAATTCCGGGTGGGGTGCCCCACCCCACTAGGTGCCAAGCATTGTACTAAGCAGGGCCAAGAAGGGGAGGTGGTCTTGGCAGTGTTGGCTGCGGGCTGCTGTTTGGTTCATTTCAGGAAAAGCAGTTGGAAAGGGTAACGTGGGAATTGGGAGCCCAGGAAGGGGCTGAGGGATGGCAGAGGAGGAAGAGAAGCAGCGTGGCTTAGTGGAAAGAGCACGGGCTTTGGGAGTCAGAGGATTCATTCATTTATTCATTCATTCAATCGCATTTATTGAGCACTTACTGTGTGCAGAGCACTGTACTAAGCGCTTGGGAAGTCCAAGTTGGCAACATATAGAGACGGTCCCTACCCAACAGTGGGCTCACAGTCTAGAAGGGGGAGACAGACAACAAAACAAAACATATTAACAAAAGAAAATAAATAGAATAAATACGTACAAATAAAATAAATATGTAGGTTCTAATCCTGCTCCACCACTTGTCTTCTGTGTCACCTTGGGCAAGTCACTTGACTTCTCTGTGCCTCAGTTACTTCATCTGGAAAATGGGGATTAGGACCATGAGCCCCACGTGGGACAACCTGATTACCTTGTACCTACCCCAGCGCTTAGAACAGTGCTTGGCACATAGTGAATACTTAACAAATACCATAATTATTATTATTAAGAGCCCGAGGAAGCATGTGTGAGGGGAAAAGAGGAAGGGAAAGAAAGACGATGAAGGTGGGGTGGCCAGGCAGCAGAATGCTGCCTAGGCTGGAGCCACCCAAGACAAGCTGTTGGAAGGATTTTCAAGATGACAGCCCTGCAACTCCAGCTTCCATCCCCGCCTCCGCCCCTCCCTCCCCCATACACACTCTCATCCCATTGACCCGGATGGCTTAGGCATCCACTCACCAGCAAAGAGAGAATGGTTTGGCCCAAGTGGCTTCTTGAGGTCTCTGCCGATGCCAGGGGTCTCTGTCTCTCTTGCCTAAATGACCAGTTTACCCCACTTGCATCGGAGAGCCCCTATGGACAGGCTTGTTTCGGCTATTCCCTCACTTGAGTCTGATCTAGGTGCTTCGCCGGCCGCTCCCACCGTCCCTGGAAAGGAAATGGGAAAATACCCATTAATTCTACCCCTCCACCCTGTTCCATTCTCTGCTTACAAGGG